>NC_058418.1:7262994-7263151 GCF_002201575.2 Neomonachus schauinslandi
TCCCTCAGACCCGGGAGTCCAGACCCCCCAGCCTCCTCCTCCCTCAGACCCGGGAGTCCTGGCCCCCAGACCCTCTCCTCCCTCAGACCTGGGAGTCCAGACCCCCAGTCCCTCCTCCCTCAGACCTGGGAGTCCAGACCCCCAACCACCTCCTCCC
>NC_058418.1:7263161-7296707 GCF_002201575.2 Neomonachus schauinslandi
CCTCCTCCCTCAGACCTGGGAGTCCAGACCCCCAACCACCTCCTCCCTCAGACCCGGGAGTCCTGGCCCCCAGGCCCTCTCCTCCCTCAGATCCAGGGGTCCAGGCCCCCAGGCCCTCTCCTCCCTCAGATCCAGGGGTCCAGGCCTCCAGCACCCTCCTCCCTCAGACCCAGGGGTCCGGACCCCCAGCACCCTTCCCGCTCAGTCTCGGGGATGCGAGTTCGCTCCTCAGCTCTCCCCACGCCAGCACTTACCACGGTTGCCATGATGCTCACCAACCGCCAATATCCTAGCGGAAACGGAAACGGGCTAGGAACAAGGAGTTCTGGTCCCTCTAGACCGCCAGGTCCTCCAAAGATCTCGACGTTTCCTCATAAATATGCAAACTCTCCTTGCGGGGGCGTGGCGTCACTTTTTAGGCCCCGCTCCTCCGCCGAGACTGAACTGGTAAAGGAGTTCCCGGAACTCCTGGGTCGGTTCCCAACGCCTCCTGGCCCCTCCCTTTACCCAGGCCTCCTTGCTGAGGCGGATTGCAAAATTCTTAAGACTTCTTTGGGCAACCACACGTTCCCCACGCTCCCTTTCCTCCCTATTCCACCCTTTTCTCCCCCCGCTAACTCTGTGGCCTCAAGATTAGGATTGACAGAGTTGAGGGCCAATCTGCTAGCGCAGCGAGAAGCCACGCCCCCTAAAGCTCTCATTGGCCGCTAAGGTGGCGGGGCAGAGTAAACCCTACCTTGTTCATCAATGAGGAGATGCGTCAGCCCCCGCCCCCGGGCACAGGCCAATGGCTCTGGTCGGGGGGCGGACCCCACCTCCGGGCGGCCTCAAGATTTCACTGCAGGGGCCCCACCAGGCTCAGTGACGCTGCGGCCGCCTCCTGCCTAGGGCCTGGCCCTCCCTGGCGGGGGTGCGGTCGTGCAATAGGAAGCCGAGGGCGTTGCAAGCTTCCCGTTGGGCACTAGCTACCTGGCCCCGCGCCCTGCCCTTTGCATTCCCCAGACACCTCTGGAGCCCCCACCTGTGGCCCCTGGAGCCCCCTTCACGCGTCGGCCATGCCTCTAAGTCGCACTTTGTCCATGTCCTCCCTGCCAGGACTGGAGGACTGGGAGGATGAATTCGACCTGGAGAACACAGTGCTCTTCGAGGTGGCCTGGGAGGTGGCCAACAAGGGTGAGCACGCCAGGCGGTGGGTCGCGGACGAGGAGGGCAGTCGGCGATGGGAGCCGGCACTCTTGAGTAATACAGGGACAGGACTACATGGCATGACTCTTGGGTTCTGGCCAAGGAGCCTATGACTTCTGTGTCCTTGGGGAGGGGCCGAGGTATATCTCCTGGACCCTGGCGGGGTGGGGATGAGCCGCCTCACTGTTAAAAGGAAAAGAGGCCGAAGTCCAGTTGCTGGGTCCTAGGGAAGAGGGGGCTAAAATGAAAGATTCCTAGGTCCTGGAGGGAGGTTTCTGAGAGACCAGTGACCTAGGTCCTGAACAGGGAAGGAGATGGGTGGTGGTGGGGGGGGGGTTGGCACTTCCTAGTGCAAACCTGGGAAGTGGCTGGGTTTCAGGTCCGCGGCCCTGGGGGAAGAGTCTGGGGATATAACTCCGGATTTGGTAGAGAGCCAACTGGGAGATAGGATGCATGAGTCGTGGTGGCAGAATTTGGGCGCTGGCCACTTGAGAGTAAAGATGGGAGGGGCTGCAGACTCTAATTCTTAGATCTTTGGGTCAGAGAGAGTTGGGGTCTGAATGCCTAGGCTCTGAAGGGAGCCGAGGGTATGAGCTACAGGTTTCTAAGAGTAGGGGAGCCTGGGGCCTCAGACACATGCATACTGGAATGAGGGAAGCCTGGGAAGTCCTAGGTTGGTCAGGGGCTGGGCCCAAGGATGGGAGGGGCTGGGGGCCTAGATTCCTGCATCCCAGGACCTGAAGGGCCTAAAGTTCTGGGTTTGGAAAACCAGCTGGGGCTGGAGGGAGCTAGGGTTTTGCTTTGCTGAGTCTCGGGAGAGAATGGGACCGGGTCTTACACCACGGCAGGCGGCCCTCAAACTGGGAGCCATGTATCACCAGGGCCCAGGCTCCCGTAGGTAAGGAGGCTGAGAGCCCAGACTCCTAGGTCTGGAGTGAAGTCATGGGAGGAGCAGGGCCCTGCATGTGTGTCCTCAGTTGGGGAAAAGAGACTGGGGGACAGTTCAGCAGAGCCCCTGGGGGGGGGGGGAGCACCGAATGACAATTCAGCCTTCTCTTAGGCAACTGTGGGAATCTGAATAGGGCCATGAAGAGAGATTCTCCCCTACTGTGACCTAGAGCCTGACTGAGAATTTAAACCCAGCTCCTGTAAGCTGGGAACTCGGGAATCTGGGTCCTGCTAATCCTTATCAGCTTTTCTCATCGTTGGGACCCTAGTCCCTAATTCCCTCAGACCCGGAGCCCAGGTCCCTAGCCCTTTCCTATCTGACTCAGAAGTTTAGCCTGAGCCCCATTCTCCCTTAGACCGGAGAGTACTGCCCTCGAATTCCTATCTTACTTTCCTCTGACTGAGAAGTATGGGCTTCCAGTCCCTTCCTCCCTCTAAGCCAGAAGTCCAGGGCCCCAGCACCTTCCATGCTCCCCACCCCCACCCCAGGTCCCAGACCTGTGGACCTCGGCTGGGGCCTGCCCTCACACTCTTGGGCCCACAGTGGGAGGCATCTACACGGTGCTGCAGACGAAGGCGAAGGTGACAGGGGATGAGTGGGGCGACAACTACTACCTGGTGGGACCTTACACGGAGCAGGGTGTGAGGACCCAGGTGGAACTGCTCGAGCCCCCAACCCCGGCCCTGAAGAAGACACTGGACTGCATGAACAGCAAAGGCTGCAAGGTAGGACATGGCCTGGCTGAGGGTAGGGAGGTGGGCGCCCAGAGTTAGGGTGAGAGCAGCAGATGGAGAAGGGACTGTGGGGAAGGGGGCGGATAGCCCCCTGGGGAGAGAGAGGCATGTACAGAAACACAGGATGACCCAGTACTTTCTCAAGCAGACACAGAGGAGGTAAGATTAACAGACACTCAGACAGATGCAGGACCCCATGAAATGGGTGGGTGAGCCCCAAGCTATAAGACATTGGTGAATGGACAGACAGACAGCAGGTACAAGATAGACCGAGAGATCGTTCCTAGAGGCCGAGATCGTCAGACCCACAGAGAGAAAAAGATCTAGATAGAAAGACAGCCAGCAAGATAGAACCCAGGGCAGGTGGGCTTGGGGTGAGGCAGGAGTTGCCAGAGTAGGGGTTCCGGAGCCTGAAGTTCAAAGTCACCTTCTCCACTCTCTGCCTCTGTGACCTTGGCTAATAAACCTGCTAATAGCATCTACCTTGTATGGTTTTTGGGAGGATGCAGTAGTTAATAAAGTCTTCAGCTCAGTTCCTGGCTTCAGTTAGTACTGTGTATGAGCTACTGTCATCATGGATGTCCTCATCATCATCATTACTGTAAACAGCCAAGCTTGCAATGAGGTAGACAGGCACACCAAGGGAGACAGATGGATAGAGAGAGATTGAGTGTCCCAAAAGGTGATGATAGCCCCAGGGACTAGAGCAATTAGGGAGAGAGAAGAAGAAAAACAGCCTGATGTTTCAGGGAGAAGGCCCTAGAAAGGAGAGGAAGATGGAGTACCAATGAAGAGAAGAGAGCTAGGCGAGCAGACCCGGGGTGGGGGAGTGGGAGAGGGGCAGAGGTTCAGAGGGGCAGAGCCAGGAATTAAAGATAGGAGGGGAGATCTCGTCCCAGGGCTCCAGATGAGGACCAAAGGAT
Organism: Neomonachus schauinslandi; assembly: GCF_002201575.2. Taxonomy (NCBI): domain Eukaryota; kingdom Metazoa; phylum Chordata; class Mammalia; order Carnivora; family Phocidae; genus Neomonachus; species Neomonachus schauinslandi. Next base: position 7,266,953 of record NC_058418.1, read on the forward strand.
GAGCACAGATTGATGACTGCTGCCTGCAGAGGTGACCATGAAGTAGCAGGCCTCAACCTCATGACAGGTTGGGGTCTGGGAGGGAGGAAGCACAGTGGTTGCTGCATTCATTCACAGCCTCTGGCTTGGGGTGGGGTCTGGAGTCCAGGTAGGCCTGGCTGTGTCCCTAAGGAACCCTAGGACAGCCCAGCCCTACCCCATGGCAGCTGCTCCCCACGTGCTGGGGGCCTAAGAATAGCCCCCCTCCCCCCCAGCGAAAGGGCAGACCACAGCTGGGAGGGGGAGGGGCAGGGCATCAAAGTCAGGCTCCCCGGGGCTGGGAAAAGCCAGGTCAGAGAGGCATAGGACTGCTCGATGCCTGCACAGGGCCGGGGCCGTGGCAGCAGGCCCAGAACCTGAGGCTGTCATCTCGGGAGGAAAGCAGTCACCGACCAGAGGAACGTGGCAGACGCAGAATGAAATGTGCCAGCGAGGTTTAGAGATGGGGCAGTGGGTAGAAAAATGCAGCCCCTGGGGAAGGAAAGAGGGCAGCTGGTGTGAGAAGGGGTGGCTGCAGAGTACAAACAGGCCTCAGGGCAGGGCAAGGAGGCAGCAGGTGACAAACTTATGGTGAAAGCGTCAGACGCCAGGCAACAGGTGTGGAAGAAATAGGGCAGGGAGAACAGGAAAAGAAGCATCCAGTGGAAGGAATTTGCAGCAGAAGGAAAAGATCATGGGAGAAAGCAACGCGAGGGTCGGCAGGAGAGAAGTGGCAGCAAACACGGGAGCAAGGCGGCAGGTTGGAGACATCGTAAGGGTGGAAAAACAAGGCAGTGGAGGCACAGAGAGGACGTGTCAAATGCGTGGTTATAGGTAGAGAAAAGAGGCAGTGGGGAGGAGCAGCGTAGTGGTTATAGAAACTAAGCAAGGAACAGGGTAAATATAACTGATGGAAAAAGATCATGGTGGGAATACCTAACAGCACATAGAGAAATAAGGCAGCGGGTGAGAAATTAGCAGCAGATACAGAAACAGGGTGGAAGAACTGGGTTGGGAAGGCAGCTGCCTGTGGCCAGGAGAACCCCAGGTGCTGAGCCCAGAGACGTGTGGCCACAGCCCTGAGCCTTCCCGCGGGGGCCCCACAGGTGTACTTCGGTCGCTGGCTGATCGAGGGGGGCCCCCTGGTGGTGCTCCTGGATGTGGGGGCCTCAGCCTGGGCCCTGGAGCGCTGGAAGGGGGAGCTCTGGGACACCTGCAACATCGGGGTGCCCTGGTACGACCGTGAGGCCAACGACGCCGTCCTTTTTGGCTTCCTCACCACCTGGTTCCTGGGTGAGGTAGGCCCCATTGCCCCTCCCCATGTCACTCCTTCCGACCCTGGCCCCAAACTGCAATGGTCATCAGCCCCTGGCCAGGGGGTGGCTGGGTGGGGGCCAGAGACTGGCTGGCTTCTCCCAGGGCATTCTGGGAGCTGTAGGTCCTTTTCCAAGCATGAGCTCTAAACTTTGGGAACATGGACATCCAGGGACCCAGACTCTTGTTTTCCTCAGAGACTCAAACTCCCAACCCCAACTTCATTCACTCTAATCTTCCAAGTGTAAGATTTTTGAGCCATTAGCTTTTGGGGGTGCTGGCCTGGCTGGAGGGTTTGTACCAGGGAATTCTGGGAGTTGTAGTTCTCTAGTCTGATAGTGGCTGGACTTAGCTCTGAATTGGGACCCTGGATGTTTGGGGATCTCCAGCCTATATGAGAACCAGGAATCCTGGTTCTGACCCCCTTAGCTTTTAAAAGGCTCAGGAAACTTCACTTCTCATGACGCAGGGAAAACAGTCTAGGAACTGGCTATTCCTAGGGCATTCTGGGAGTTGTAGTCCTTTAGCCAGTATTGGGTACAGTTCTACTCTTGATTGAGATAAAGAGTCTCCAGGAATTGCATGCAGGACCTGGGGACGCTTTCCAATTCAGCCCTGCTGGGACTTAGAAGATTGGCCAAAAAACCAAACCAAAACAAAAAAACCCACCAAAACCCCAGCTCCCATCAGCCTTTGGGGATGGGGTCAGCTGGTCTGGCCGTCTCAAGGATTTACAGTTCCTTATTCTAGGGGGATGGCAGTGGGTGACCATCCATTCTGTGCAGGAGTGGTGATAGCTCTCCCCTGCTTCCTCGTCCACCCTGGGGGATTGTCGATTGCCTACACAACACATACGGAGACATGTTGGCCCTGTTCCTGTTGCCCCCTAGTTCCTAGCCCAGAACGAGGAGAAGCCACATGTGGTTGCACACTTCCACGAGTGGTTGGCGGGCGTTGGACTCTGCCTGTGCCGGGCCCGGCGGCTGCCTGTAGCTACAATCTTCACCACCCACGCCACGCTCCTGGGACGATACCTGTGTGCAGGTGCTGTGGACTTCTACAACAACCTGGAGAATGTGAGCCGGGAATGTGGCCCAGGGGGGCTCCGAGTGTTTCAGGACAGCCCCGGGGGATCAAGCTTCCTTTTCTCCCATGACCCAGGAGTCCCAAGTCCTCAGCCCTCTCCTCCCTCAGACCCAGGAGGAGTTCAGTTTCCAGCCCCAACCACCCCCAGGACCCCGGAGTCTAGACCTCTAGTCTTCTCCCCAGTTCTTCCACCCTGACTGCCCTCCCTTCCCACCCAGTTCAATGTGGACAAGGAAGCAGGTGAGAGGCAAATCTATCACCGCTACTGCATGGAGCGGGCAGCAGCCCACTGCGCTCACGTCTTTACTACTGTGTCCCAGATCACCGCCATCGAGGCTCAGCACCTACTCAAGAGGAAACCAGGTAGGGTATAGGGTGGGGTCCCTAGACATGAATGAGGTAGTCTGTGCTAAGGCCTAGACCAGTTTTTTTAACTGTAGAGAGCAAAGAACTACACCTCCCAGAAAGCCCTAAGTTGGTGACCTGAATATGAAGTTGCCTGGCTGTACACCCTAGAGACTAATGGGAGGTGTCATTTCTTTGACATTAATCTCAAGATGGTAAAGTTATTTTATTGGCTAATGTAGATTTCAGTCTTCCGGAAGGGAACGGAGTTTCACTGGGTTTTGATTTTGAGAAGAGCAGTGTTGGAACCAGTTATTCTAACCGAGTTATGGTACCCATTCTCAACGGGTGTACTGTGAGAACTACAACTCCCAGAGGCCCCAAGGTGGATCATTTCCCTATGGGGTTAGCCATTTGCAGGGGCTGCTGGGATTTGTAGCTGTGCTTGTGAACAGAAGCAGGTAACTTTGGGCAAGAAGGCATCCGAGTGGCAGGACAGCTGGAGCTTCTAAAGCAAAGACATTGTTCAAGGAAAGGAGTCTTTCCTTTGTTTATTCATTCAGGCACACTGATCTGAATGAATAAATGAAGATCTGAAACATGGACCTTCGGGCGCCTGGGTGGCTCAGTTGGTTAAGCCCCTGCCTTCGGCCCGGGTCATGATCCTGGAGTCCCGGGATCGAGTCTCACATTGGGCTCCCTGCTCAGCAGGGAGTCTGCTTCTTCCTCTGACCTTCCCCCTTCTCATGCGCATGCGCGCGCTCTCTCTCATTCTCTCTCTCAAATAAATAAATAAAATCTTAAAAAAAAAAAAATGAAACGTGGACCTTCTCCCCCAACCCCAGATATCGTGACCCCCAATGGGCTGAATGTGAAGAAGTTCTCCGCCATGCATGAGTTCCAGAACCTCCATGCTCAGAGCAAGGCTCGAATCCAGGAGTTTGTGCGGGGCCATTTTTATGGGTACGTGGACCGGATACCTAGGTCTTGAGAGAGGAGGGGGTTGGGAGCCCACGTCCTGAGTGTAAGAGACAGAATAGCCGGCGGCTCAGCCTCTTGAGCTCCTGAACCCCAGAACAATGGCTGAGTATTGAGGGATGGATCCCCATCCAAGGAAAGAAGAACCACAATTTCCAGGAGTCCCCATGGTGCCTCTGCTCTTGCTAAGCTGTTCTTTGCCCCTGTGGCTGCTGGGGTTTGTAGCTTCAAGGCCAGGGCTACAGGATCCCCCACCCTTGGCTTCACCCTGCCTTTTTATGGCTTTTTTAGGCACCTGGACTTCAACTTGGACAAGACCTTGTATTTCTTTATCGCTGGCCGCTACGAGTTCTCTAACAAGGGGGCGGACGTCTTCCTAGAGGCCTTGGCCCGGCTCAACTATCTGCTCAGAGTAAGGCCTGGGCTGTCTGTGAGGACACGAAAAGAGGACGAGGAAATCAGGACATAAGTTGGGGGGGGGCGTGTAGGGACACCCATGTGTGAATGGGGAAGTGTCGAGACCCAGACAGCAGACCAGAGTCCCCGTGGGGATGGTAACTTCAGTTCTCCTTGACAGGAAGAGGCATGGCGGGGCCATAGTGGTCTTGATGGGCGGAAAAGGGTAGGTGGCCTCAGGGTTGATTCTGAACCCCTCCCTCCAACCCCACGCCTTTTCCTCTGCCCAGGTAAACAGCAGTGAGCAGACAGTGGTCGCCTTCTTCATCATGCCAGCTCGGACCAACAATTTCAACGTGGAAACCCTCAAGGGCCAGGCTGTGCGCAAGCAGCTCTGGTCAGCAGCCCTGGGCCCAGGAGCCCTGCCATTCCCACTTCCAGCTTTGTGCTTCGGGAGGCTCAGTTTTGTTCTCTGGAACACAAGCAACTCGCCCCACCAATTCCTAGGGAAGTAGCTTGCTTGAGAGGCCTCCAGTTCAGGGGTAGTAAGGAGTTGCAGGCAGGACAAGTGTGACCGCAGAACCAGGGCTCTGGTGAGGTCTCCCTTGTGCCACTTGTGACTTTGGGCAAATAATTCCGCCTCTCCAAGCCTCGGTTTCCTCAAATGCAAAACCCATTCATCAGCCAGCAGATATTCATTGAGCACCTACCATGTCAGGCACTGTTCCAGGCCTTAGGGACACGAGGGAAGATCAATCAATCAAATGCAAAACCCATTCATCAGCCAGCAGATACTCATTGAGCACCTACCATGTACCAGGCACTGTTCCAGGCCTTGGGGACAAGAGACGATCCCTGCCCTCGCCACTGAGCTCACATTCTAGAAAGTTCTACAGGAAGTGCTCTGGGGCGCCTGGCTGGCTCAGTCAGTAGAGCATGTGACTCTTGATCTTGGGGTTGTGAGTTCAAGCCCCATGTCAGGTGTAGAGATTACTTAAAAATAAAATCTTTTGAAAAGTGCTCTGGCAAGAAAATAAAGCAGGACTGGAATATGAGACAGGACATGGAGTTGTCAGGAGAGGCCACACTGAGAAAGTGCCATTGGGTAGAGGAATGGCAATAGAGGAAATGAGGGAGGGTGCCCTGTGTGTATCTGGGGAATAGCATTTCAGGCAGAGGGACAGCAGATGCAAAGGCCCTGGGGTGTGTTTGAGAAGCCACAAGGAGACCAGTGGGGCTGGAGCAGTGTGCTGGAGGGAGATGGGGTAGAAAATGAGGCCCGAGCTATGAGACGATTATGAGCCGAGGAAATGTCAATGAAGCTGTAGAGTGTCACTAATTGCTAGCTTCCCTCGTGTACCTCAAGTTTCCTCTCTCAGAACACAATTTTCCCTTTTTATAAAATGGTGCTCAGCATTGCCACCGTCAGGACTAGTGCAAGTCCTAAAAATAGCTGACATTTCTGGAAGGCTCGCCTTGTGCCAGGCACTGTGCACTTTTTGTCATGACTTCATCAAGTTTTCACTGCATACCTATGAGGTTGGTTCTATTTTTATCCCTGTCTGACAGATGAGTCACTGAAGTCAGAGAGGGAAGGCCACCTGTCCCTGGCCACACAGCTGATGCAAAGCACAAGAGATTCTAGCCTTCCAGGGCCCGTTTCCCAGCTCCCCATCCTCCAGCTCAGAATCCCCAGGGCCTCTCCGCTCAGACCTCGGTTTTCCAGCTGCCCCACAAACCTAACAACACATGGCAGCTGGTATGTGTATATGATGCTGTGGCTTTAATTCTTCTAGGGATACGGCCAACACTGTGAAAGAGAAGTTTGGAAGGAAGCTTTACGAGTCCTTGCTGGTGTGAGTGTCCCACCTCCAGCCCTGCATCCTCCTGGGCCCTAATTGCTCTCCTCTCCCCTGATTCCCAGACGTGTACCCTGCTCACCTTGCAGGGGGAGCCTCCCAGACATGAACAAGATGCTGGATAAGGAGGACTTCACCATGATGAAGAGAGCCATCTTTGCTACACAGGTATGGTTGGGACACCTCAACCGAGAGCTGGCAGCCCTTTTCAAGGCATCAATTCTCAAGTCCACCGAAGGTGTGAACTGACTGGTAGACATTCAGTTTCCTGAGGGCAGCCTGTTTTCCCATGGCTTATTCTGCTACACGGGCTGCTGGGAATTGAAGTTTCTTTCTTTCTTTTTCTTTTCTTTCTTTCTTCTTCTTTCCTTCTTTTCTTTCTTCATTTCTCTTCTTTCTTTCTTTCTTCTTTTCTTTTTTTCCTTCCTTTCCTTCTTTCCTTCCTTCCTTCTTTTCTTTCTTTCTCTTTGTTCTTTAGTTTTTTTTTACTTTGAGTTGTAATTTCCTTGAGTCTCTAGGGTCAAAGGACAAAAGGTGAAAGGAAACTTTAGGAAGCCAACCGAGCCACAAAAGGAGAACAAGTCCCTGCCGTCCCTGGGTCTTGCTGCAAACTAGCTGCGTACTCATTAGAGCCAGAAGGTCCGCTAAAACACTTGTCATTACCAGAAGAACACTGAAAACTCTCAGCAGCCCCTGCTTTTCTTTTTTTTTTTTTTTTTAAAGATTTTATTTATTTATTTGAGAGAGAGAATAAGAGACAGAGAGCATGAGAGGGAGGAAGGTCAGACGGAGAAGCTGACTCCCTGCCGAGCAGGGAGCCCGATGCGGGACTCGATCCCGGGACTCCAGGATCATGACCTGAGCCGAAGGCAGTCGCTCAACCAACTGAGCCACCCAGGCGCCCCAGCCCCTGCTTTTCTTATCACACTGGCTGTGTCTTAGTCCCCAAACATTCCTGGGAGTTGTAGCTTCTTTAGATTCCTGAGGTTAATGCAGTTAGGCAGATGGGAAACCGTAGAGGAACATGGTAGGAACAGAATGAGAACTACAACTCCCAGCAGCCCCTGCCTCATGGAGTCTTCCCTAGCCCCAGAGGCTTCTGGGAGGTAGAGTTCTTTTCTTCTCTGGAGTCAAGAATCTTTGGTACCTGTAGTCAGGGCTGGTGAGCCATTTCCTGGGGAATGGAAACCTAGATAAGCCAAGGTGCACAAACACGGTGTGATGTGCTTTTGGCCAAACTACAATTTCCAATAGTCCCTAAGGCCGTCGGTCTCCCTGACGATGTATCTGCCATGGGGCTGCTGGGAGTTGTAGTTTCTTGCAGCTGCTGGAGGGCCACTGAAGGTGAGCAGAACTTTTCATGAGATGGAAGAGGTACCAATAACTGTTTGTCCCAGCACATGGGAGTTCCTCGATCTGGCCTCTTCCAGTGACTCTTGGGAATTGTGGTTTCTTTGGGCCTTGCTTGGGAGTGGAGGTGGAGGGAATTACAGGATGGAGAGTAAAGGGAACTTGGAGAGAAAGCGAGCCAGGATTTTCATAAGAAAACTACAACTAAGGGCCCCTGGGTGGCTCAGTCAGTTGAGCGTCCAACTCTTGATTTCAGCTCAGGTCATGATCTCAGGGTTGTGAGATCGACACCTGCGTTGGGCTCCGTGCTGGGCATGGAGCCTGCTTGAGATTCTCTCTTTCCCTCTCCCTCCCATCTCTCTCTCTCTCTCTCAAAACAAACCAACAAAACCTGAACAGAAAACCTGCAACTTCCAGCAGCCCCTGAAGCTTGCTACCCTATTGGCAAAGTCTCTGCCCCATTGATTACAACTCCTAATCTCTTAGGCTTGTGGTTCCCACAACCTGGTGGGAACTGTGGTCTCCCCAGGGTCAGCATGGCTCTTAGGGAACTAAGGAGCCCCCGTCCCTTCTCTGACCCCCATCTCACTTGTGGCCCCTACAGCGGCAGTCTTTCCCCCCCGTGTGCACCCACAACATGCTGGACGACTCCTCGGACCCTATCCTGACCACCATCCGCCGAATTGGGCTCTTCAATAGTAGTGCCGACAGGGTCAAGGTGAGGACAACGGTCAGGGAGGGTTAAGCATGGTGGGGTGGGGTGGGGGTAGGGGGAGCCTGGGCCTCACATCCCCCCTTTCCCTTAGTTTATCAAAGGATTGCTGTGTTTAGAAAGGACCTTAGCTTTTTAAGCAGGCAGACTTAGATTCAAATCCTTGTCCTCCCACTGACTTGGGTGACTCTAGTCAAGACTTTCGCCCTCTCTGGGCCACTCCAGGATCCCAGGGAGTAGCTAAATAAGGCGCTTGGGCTGAACTCTTCTTTTTTCATGGCTAGGTGATTTTCCATCCAGAGTTCCTCTCCTCCACCAGCCCTCTGCTCCCCGTGGATTATGAGGAATTTGTCCGTGGCTGCCATCTTGGGGTCTTCCCTTCCTACTATGAGCCTTGGGGCTACACGCCGGGTGAGTGCAGCGTGGTGGTGGGCTTCTGGTCTGATCAGGCATGATCGATTGAGGCACTTGTCCCGTTCTGTGCCCCAAGCTCTCCTTTGCAAAACAGGGATGATGTCAACAGTCTGTTTTGCTACAGAATGTGTTTTTGTGACACAGTAGCTCATGTGATGCATAATTAGAGGTCACATGTGATTTCCCCCCATTGGCTGATATTTGGCCCCCGAAATAATAACAGCTGAATGCATAGTTCACTCACACGACAGAATGTGGCCAAGGCTCCCTGAGATGTCCCCAGGGCCCATCTGCTCCACCTTCCTCTTTTAGGAAGGGGTTGGCTCTCTTTAGAGACACAGGCTCCAACTTGGACCTTATTGCAATTCTCCCTCATTTAGGGACATTCTGCTGTGGCCCCAAACTCAACCCCATCTCACACACTTTTCAATCAAGTTACCTTCGTGTTTTTCAGGCTAAGGCAATAACACATTTGCTGTAGTTTTTCTTAATTTATGAGTAATTTAACAAATCTCTTAAACCGTGCTTTCATGATAATTAGGATGATGATTGTCCCAGTTTTATTTCTGTCACGGTTACAGTGATGACGAGGTTCTGTGTGCTTGGCCCCAACCCTATTTTTCCCCATAAGCCCTGTTATATCTGGAGCCTGCGTTTGCAGGTTACGTGGGTTTTTAGGAACACTTACATTTGAATAATAATAAACTGCTTGAAGCGTTTCTCAGTCTTGTTTAGGGTATTAAATAAGGCAGAATGAGAGCCCTTCTCTTACCTCCTGTCAAAATAGACTGAAGCTGGGGCGCCTGTCAGTTAAGTGACTGACTCTTGGTTTCAGCTCAGGCCCTGATCTCAGGCTCCATGCCTAGTGCAGAGTCTGTATGGGACTCTTTCTCCCTCTCCCACTGCCCCTCCCCCAAAACGTGCTGTGTCTCTCTCTCTCTCAAATAAATAAATCTTTTTTAAAAGATAGACTGAAGCTATGATTAACCAGCCCACTCTATCTGGCACAAGAAAATATCTTACAGGTTGTGAGGATTAAGTAAAATGGTAGACATGGGAACAGAGTCCATACTTAATAATTCAGCATCCTGTTGCCAAACTCTAGACTCTTCCTCATCCTGAAGCCTTGGGACAAGTAAATTCCCTTTTCTGAGCCTCCTAGCTTCCCTTCTGAGAAACAGACTATGATAGGGGCAGCTGGGTGGCTAAGTCGGTAAAGCATCTGCCTTTGGCTTGGCTCATGGCCCCAGGGCCCCAGGGTCCTAGGATGGAGCCCTCCATCTGGCTCCTTGCTCAGTGGGGGGCCTGCTTCTCCCTCTCTCTCTGCTGCTCTCCCTGCTCATTCTCTCTCTCAAATAAATAAATAAAAAATCTTAGGGGTGCCTGGGCGGCTCAGTCTTTAAGCGTCTGCCTTCCGCTCGGGTCTTGATCCCGGGCTTCTGGGATCGAGCCCCACATCGGGCTCCCTGCTCAGCGGGGAGCCTGCTTCTCCCTCTCCCACCCCCCCCTGCTTGTGTTTCCGCTCTCGCTGTCTCTCTCAGAGAGAGAGAGAGACAGACCGCTGAGCAGGGAGCCCGATGCGGGGTTCAATCCCAGGACCCCGGGACCATGACCCGAACCGAAGGCAGACGCCTAACGACTGAGCCACCCAGGTGCCCCTAAATAAATAAAATCTTTAAAAAAGATAAAAAGTCTTAAAAACAAACAAACAGAACATTAGAAGAAGAAAAAAAGGAAGAAACAGACCGATAGTCTAATGTGCAGCCTGGTTTTGTGGGCTCAGTGATTTGCTTAAGGTGTCCGTAGAGGGCGCTGTTGGGGCTTTTATTGCGATTTAAGAGGCTGCAAAGGGGAAAGCTAAGTGGACCTTCCTCCTCATGCCTTCCTGCAGCTGAGTGCACGGTTATGGGCATCCCCAGTATCTCCACCAACCTCTCCGGCTTCGGCTGCTTCATGGAGGAACACATTGCAGACCCCTCAGCTTACGGTCGGTGCCCAGACTGAGAGCCGAGACTCCTGGATCCAGGGGGAGGAAGGGGTGGCCTCCTGGGTCCCGGGGGGAGGAGGAGTCCTGGCTCCAGAGAGTCCCTGGAAGAATGAAGGTTTCCTTGGTCTGATTTCTAAGCCCCCGTCCTGGCCCCCACAGGCATCTACATTCTGGACCGGCGGTTCCGCAGTCTGGATGATTCCTGCTCGCAGCTCACCTCCTTCCTCTACAGCTTCTGCCAGCAGAGCCGGCGGCAGCGCATCATACAGCGAAACCGCACGGAGCGCCTCTCAGACCTTCTGGACTGGAAATACCTAGGCCGGGTATGACTCCCTCCCACGTCCTCTGCAGGTGAATCGGCCGCTTCCGGCTCTGGGTCTCTCATTCCTCAGCCTCCAAGGCTGCCGCGGGACGCAGCCTCCTTCCACCTGTAACAGTCGCTGTCCCTTTAAGAAATTAACCAGCTTTTGCAGATAGACCACACTGGTGACAGTTACCTTCCTCGTATAAGTGTATGGCGAAAGAGATAACCAACTTAAGAATTCTGCCCCTGTTAATGAGGTGTGGCTCTGAGACATTCCGTTCACAGCTCTGCTTATCTACTTAAGGAGTGGAGCCAGAAAGATGGATAATTGGCGTAGGGGCCATCTGGAAGGTGCCGGAGTGTGCTCATTTGCATAGAGTGTGGCTAGGGTCCGCCCCTTCTATCTCTGCCGGGGGCGGGGTCTGGCTCGCGTTCCCTGATGCCCCCTCCCTTTCTTTTCCCCAAGTACTACATGTCTGCACGCCACATGGCGTTGGCCAAGGCCTTTCCAGAGCACTTCACCTATGAGCCCCACGAGGCTGACGCGGTGAGTGGACCCCGATCTCTCTGATGCGCCCGGAGCTAGAGGGCTGGGGTAGGGGCGCGTCCCTCCTGGAGTGGGAAGGTCCGGGGGAGGGGAGGAACCGTAGGAGGCCTCTGCTCACTCTGCGGTTTGTGCCGCCCCCCCCCTCCCCGTAACGCAGACCCAGGGCTACCGCTACCCACGGCCGGCCTCAGTGCCACCATCGCCCTCGCTGTCACGACACTCAAGCCCGCACCAGAGTGAGGATGAGGAGGAACCCCGGGACGGGCCGCCTGACATAGACGGGGAGCGCTACGACGAGGATGAGGAGGCAGCCAAGGACCGGCGCAACATCCGCGCCCCCGAGTGGCCGCGCCGCGCCTCCTGCGCCTCTTCCACCGGCGGGAGCAAGCGCAGCTCGGTGGACACGGCGCCCTCCAGCTCGCTCAGCACTCCCAGCGAGCCCCTCAGCCCTGCCAGCTCCCTGGGCGAGGAGCGCAACTAAGTCCGGTGCCCCACACTGCCGCCCCATCCTGCCGCCCTCGTCCAGAGGGCGGATGCAGAAAGGCGCCATTCCGAAACCCCACTCCAGATCCCGAACCCTCCTGGGGTCCACAGCCCCGCACCCTCCGGCATACACTCCAGCCCCTCTAGCTCCCCTCTCGGAATCCCCAACACTCCAGAATCCACAACGCCGTGCCTTTCCTGGGTTCCAGAATGCATAATCTGCGCCCTGGAGTCCTTCAGGCCTGGCCCAGACACCAGGGGCCAGGAACCTGCCATTTCCCTGCCATGGTGCCAGAGGTTTTAGGAAGCCTGGTCTGTTGCCTTCCAGGCAGGGGCTCCTAGAGCCCTTTGTGGCTTGCTAATTTTATAGCCCACAGACCAATCCACGCTCAGGCCTGGCCCAAGGGCCAGCAAGCCCTGGAAACCATGTGGTTTCCCTGCTAATGAGACAATCAAGTCCAAAGCTGGGCACTTTCAGGGACTTAACTGAATGCAGAAGGTCCTCCATTTCAACTCCAGAACTCAGGCTCCAGACCAGGGCATCCCCTGTTTACTCTGATGTGGCTCTTCCTGGTGTGTCTGGCTCTGCCTGGAGGGCCCCTCCATCCCTGCTCTCCTCTTTCTCCGTACTTTGGCCAATGGGGTGATGGTGGTGCAGAACCACTTGGCTTCTCATTCCTTTTGGAGAATATGCAGTCTTTGTCTAGATGCCTCTCTGGCCTTTTCTGAACCAGACCTTTCTCCTCTTCCCTGAGTCTGAGCTCTCCTCCCTATCTTGGGATTCCTGTCCCCTCCAGGGAATCCCGCTGCTGAGGACAGAAATGGCTGTCTACCCCTGCCACAAGCCCCAAGCCCTAGGCCCACCACGAAACCACTGGGTTCTAGGTCCCGGCTGCTGAATCTAGAACCTTACCACTGTGCTGCTTCCTGGTCCCTTTCTCCTGGTCTAGAACTGAACCCCCTAGGTTCTAGAACTTTCATATTTACCTCCAGGCTCTTCCATCCTTAAGCTGTGCCCTGCCCCCAGCTTTGGTGAAAGGAAGGGGCCCTTCATGTGTGCTGTGCTGTGTCTGATGCACTTGGTTTGCAGTTGGGACGGGGAGGGCAGAACGGGGTGTGATTGATGTGTGTCCAGAGATGAAAAAATACATCTATATTTAAGAATCTCAGGTTTGGTCCACTGTGAGGGCTTGCTGGGCCTCGCTCCCGGCCCCTCACTCCTCTTGGCTTCTCTACCTCTTTACCTCCTTTATTCTCCGCCCCCCCCCCCCCACCGCCTGCCCACCCGAGTCCCTAATACCTTGTCTCATTCGGCTGTCTTGGAGAGACTTGGATTGCCATTCTAGATTCTAGTTTTATTTCAAGGGAAGTCACCTCTGTTTCATTGGGACTTGCAGGCGGGCAAAAATTTGGCTCAAAGGGGCTGTGTCACTAGAAAAAAAAAAAAAGACCCACGGGTAGCCACAAGCCCTGTGTGGCTATTTAAATGAACCAGATTCTTCAGTAGCACTAGCCACATGCAACTGCCCGGTAGTCACTGTGGCCACATAAGGCTCATAACTACACAACTGAACAGCGCAAATACAGAATATTTTATTTTTTAAAGATTTATTTGAGAGAAAGAGAGGGCATGAGCGGGGGGAGGGACAGAGGGAGAAGCAGACTCCCCACTGCAGGGAGCCTGACATGAGGCTTGGTCCCAGGACCCCAGGGTCATGACCTGAGCCGTGGGCAGATGCTTAACCGACTAAGCCGCTCAGGCGCCCCCAGAATATTTTCATCATTGCAAAAAATTCTATTGGACAGCACTAGCTTAGAACATGTTTCAAGGACAGTGGCCTCTGGACTTTAGCCCTACTGTCCCCTGAATGGCTCTGTTTTCCGGGAAAAATCTGTTTTCAGTTCTAGTCTTCGCTAGGAGTGCACCTCTGAGCCAATCACGTCTCAGGGGAGTAGAAAACTGGATTTGCATGTGTGACCATCCTTCCTCTTAACTGTGTTGGTGATGGACACACAGAAGCCCCCTCCCCTGCCAGAATCATGAGTGGCCAGCGAACTGTGGTGACAACATCAGGTGCTGAGTGTCTGAAAGAACAAGTGTCCAGGAGCCACTTCCTCTAGATTCTTCGACCAAAACCAGAGAAGGGGCAGGGGGTTGGAGTTCAGTTTCGTAGCTTGGACCCAGCAGCTGCCTGCTAAGCCTTCCGATTCCCACTTGGGAGAACTTAATCCCCGAGTTTCACATCCCGTTTCTGTGCTGTGCTCCGAACCCCTAGCTCAGCACCTCTTGCAGATCATGTGCTCCTGTTGCTTGACAACTGTTACTCATCAGATCCCGTTTCTGGTTACACTTTGTTCTTTCTAACAGCGTCTGCTTCCAGCTACCAAGCCTAGGTCTTCCTAGACTCTCCTTGGAGTCTAGGCTCTGCACTGTAGGAAGGACAGTTAACAGCCCAGCCAAGCAGAGAAGCTGCTACTCCACCACGCCCCCCTCCCCCCCCCAGGTTAAGATTAGAGTAACAGCAAAGATGGGACGCAGGGCCAACACCCGGCTCCCTGCCAGGGCAGTCCAACTATAGGCCTTCTGAAAATAGATACCACCACCTCATTTCCCACACCATACACGCAAGCACAACAAAAACACACCCCAAACCACCAGCTGCTGCAAAAAGCTTTATTGTTTCCACTTGGTCCAAGGCTTGGGAAAGGGCTCCAGGGTGGTTAAAAAGCTGTCTCGTGGCTGCAGGGAGAGGCTGAGGCACAAACTCTGGCACCAGGGGGCTGGCTGTCAGAGGGGCCCCCTCAAAGGCTGCTGGTCTCCACCTAGTCGTGCTTGAGAGTGAGCCTCTCGAAGAGATACTCGCCCAGTCCAGCCTGGGGGCCGGCCAGCCTGCGGAGGTTAGTCAGGTGGTCGCCCATCTTCTTGATGAGTTTCACCTCCTCATCTAGGAAGTGGTTCTCCAGGAAGTCACAGAGCTGAGTGACAGAAGAAGGGAAGACGTTGGCCACTTATGCATCCACAGTGTGACAGATGGGGAAACGAGGCTCAAAGGGAAATTTGCCCAATTAAATGTGGATGAAAGGAGTACTTACATGGGGGTCTGCGCGGGCAGAACCCAGGGCATGCAGATCCAAAAGGGCCTGGTTCAGGCTCTTCTCCAGAACCAGGGCAGCTTCCATGGCGTCCAGGGTTTTCCCCCACTCATCTTGGGACGGCTTCTGTACAGAGGACAGAGGGCTCAGGACTAGCTAAATAGACCGCAAAAGCGTCTAAGGGCTTGCCTCCATCACGCCCAGGCTCCTACAACCACCCATCCCAGGAGGCCCCGTTGCGGTGTGGACAGCTACGTCTTCGGGAAAGTGCGCGCGCCTCCATTTTGCGCCGCGCAAGAGTGAACACAATCGTCCAGAAGCCCACGCGGGGCCTACACCGCTACGGTCAAGGCGCTGGGCGCGCGCACGGACTACCGGGACCTGTAGTCCGCCGCCCGCACACTACCTACCTGGACGTCCTGGAAGAGGGCGCGGCCGCCACGCTGGTTTTGCATCTTCAAGAGACGCTCGGCGCCCTCGCGCTTCTCCTCAGCCAACTCGCGGAAGAAGTGGCGCACGCCTTCCAGAGCCACATCGTCACGGTCGAAATAGAAGCCCTGCGGGATGGGAAGCGCGAAAAATGGTTAGCGGGAAGAAAGGCCGCCCAGGAGCCCGGACTCCGCCCTCCGACCACCCTACGGGACAAAGGCGGCCAGCGCGTGCGCAGAGGGCCGGAGGTGCGCACTTGGGGGCAACTTAGGCTGGGGGCGTCCTGGGGACCCTCACCAGAGAGAGGTAGGTGTAGGAGGCCCGCAGATGCATGTTGACCAGGCGGTTGACGGCGGCCTCCACCTCGGTGGAATAATTCTGACGAATCTGGGAGCTCATGGTTGATTGGTGGTAAGGTAAGCTCGAAATTGGCTGTTGGCTGGTCCCGGAGGCAGCAGGTGGCCAAGAAGATGGCTCCCAAGGTTGCGACTGGAAAAGAGGTTGGAGGGTGGTCGTTGGCTGGTTGGAGGGGCGTCCCTGGGTCTGTTCCGTCCAAACACTGTTGAAGCAAGAGACAGAGCCGCAGGACCGCCGGGCGCACTGCTAGAAACCGTGGCCAAAGCGGCTTCTTTTATAGCGCGCGGGCCCTCGGGGGTGGGCCGTTCAGGGAGAGCGATCGGCCAATCCGCGGTGCTGGAAGGCGGGGCTTAGGGCCAGCTATTGACCAATCCGAGCTGATAGGAGTCCCAGACCCCCGCCCAGAAGTGGGGAAGTCACGCGCCAGTAGCGCGAGGCTGTTGTGAAATGGGGAAGCGGAGGTGGGGGGTGGGTTGCGGGGTGTAAGGGTCCTGGTTCTGATTCTGGGACGTCGGGTTTGTGGGGGTCTCCCTGGTAGGTGGAAGGTTGACGGGGACACTGGGAGCCCTGGAAAATTATAACTCTGGAGTCTTGGGGTTGTCTCAGGAAAGTAGGTTGGATTCTGGGGTTGTCTCTTAGAGCATGGACCTTTCTGGCGCCCTGGAGGTTTCTCAGAGGTGCGGAGACCTCCAGATGACTGGGGTTTGCTCTGGAAGATAAGGGGTCCCCGGATCATTAAGAAGTTTGGAAGGCGGTGCGGTGAGATATTTCTGGAATCTTGGGGATCTCTCTGATAGATGGATTGAAAGGGGGGACCTGGAGCCCTGGGGTTCACTCAAGGATTGGGAATTTCTGTAGCACTAGAGCTCAGGTTGGAAGTCCTTATTTTCTGGAATCTTCCCCTGGGAGAGGGGTGGTGGTGGTGTGTGTGTCTTAATACTCATGAAGTGATCTTCAAGATGAAAAGGACAGTTCTAGAGCCTTGGGGGTCCTCCTGCACCCCCCCCCCATAGGGGACTGGGATATTTCTGGAAGCCTCATAAGGGATTTTCTAAGAGGTAGGAGGTCTGTGGAGCCTTTGAAAGATTGGGCCATTTGGAATACCTTGGGGCTATTTCAGGGGCCTGTTTTTCTGGAAGCTGACATGCGTAAGGTAAAGCTGAAATGACACTCAAGCTTTAGGGTCTCTCAGGCTGCTTTTCCTGGAGACTATTCTGAGGGCAGCCAGAGACTTGGAATTCTCTTTGGCTCTGAAGCAGTCCCTGTCTTGCTTAACACATGCTTCTTGAAGCTCCCAAAGAGAAGCCCTGGGTTCTGGGGAAACAAGGAGGGTCTGCAGACCTGTGGATGGGATGTGTCTTTAACCAATGTACATTTTTTAAGTCTGTCAGTTGCAGGCTGGTGTCTGGGAAGCAGAGCTGGCTCAAACCAGGACTCTGCCCTCAAGGAACTCCCCGTCCTAGAGGGGGGAAAAGGAGAGAAAGACAGGAACTTGACCCTATTTTCAGTGCCCTAATGAGGGTAGCCAGTGGGTTGGGCAGGGGAGCTGAAGCCACTGAGGCCTGCTTTACAGGGGGGACACTCCAAACAGCCCAGGCAGGGAGGTGTCTCCTGACCCAGAGGTTGCTGGACCAGGCTGGTATCTGGGGTCCTTAAGGGGCACCTGGGCCCGTGGCCAGGGGAGCAGCCGTGCTGAGTCATGCTGAACTCAGCAGGAAGGGTCTCATGCAGAGGCGGGGTGGGGCCACTGACTGACCTCGTGTCCATGGCAGACTGCAAACTGGCTGGGACCATGAGAACTAGGCCTGGCTGGGAACCAGGTCTGGCCCACTCCCCGAAGATGCGAGTGTGCTTTGTCTCTGAGTCTTACAGTCTTTTTAGTTGCCTTGATGTTTTCCCTGGGCTCCTGCCTATGGTCATACTGGCCCCTCTCTGGGCAGTTGACTCAGTCTCCCCTCACTGCTATCTTATCTGTCAGCTCTCCCCCTACTTGGTGTCTCCGGGAGAGTCTCTGGGGGAGGGGCAGTTGCCCCAGGCACACAGTCACAATGGGGCCTGAGTTACTCATTCACCAAATTTCATACCTCAGCCTAAAGACCTTTAGCCTCCAGTAGGCCCCGCTGGCAGAGAGGTGGCTTCTTCAGAAGTGCTCACTGGTAGAGGGAGAGGAAGTGGGGAGACAAAAACGATCTGAAAAAGGACTGAGATCTTGGGGGTGAGGGGTAGATCATGGGATGGGGGAAAACAAGAGGCCCAGAGAGACAGAGGACAGAAAGAGCTGCGGGGGGGGGGGGGGGGGGAGAGACCCAGAGAGAAGGTACAACAGACCCTATGACCAAGTGATCTTAATCTCTATTTCCTTTTCTGTGTCCAATCTACAAGGCAGCTTTCCAGCATCCTCACTAGGGCCTCCTTTCCTGGAGGGTCCCACCCAGTTACTGGACCAGCCCCTCCCCACGCAACAGGTGTCCAGCCCTGTCCCCTCAGGCCACACAGCACTGGCTCAGGCCTTGTCCTCTCGCTCAGAACCCCCGATTCCAGCCTTCTGACCTCCAGTAGCTTCTCCACAGGGCTCTAGAGCCCTCTCATGGTCCATTAAGTCCTCCCAAGGCCTCCCATCTCTCCCCCCCCCCCCCGCCCCCATTCTCCACCTCAGTAAGTGCAACTTCCTCTGGTCCCATGTGGTGGAAGCTTCCAAGCCCTAGTTCTCCAGGGCCTGCTGCACTGTTCTCTTTCCCTAAAGCCCCAGGCTCCACTGCTTGGCTTGGCCTTGCCCAGTGCTGCCTCCAACACAAGACCGTAGGCTTCCACACAGTGATCTTCAGTTCCCTCAGGACTGCATGCTCCTGGAGGGCAGAGTGGAGACCTAACTCCTCACTAACCCAGAGGGCACTAGGCTCCTTCGAAAAAGATTTGTCAGCACCTGAAGCCTGGTCTCCTGTGACAGCCAAGGAGTGGGCTCCCAGTGATTCAGACTCTGAAGTGTGGCCTGAAAGAGGTTTATTGCCCCCCTAGACCACTCCTCCCCATGCCCCCCTGCCCCAATAATTACAAAAGTAAGAAAAATGCCCATGACCCCCAATCCCCACCCCTCCCGGAAAAATGCCATAATTTATGCAGAAAAGACACAGTCCAAGGCAGCTGGTGGCCTCAGCCCATCTTTTTCCAGATGGTGAGTGATGCAGTGAGCACTCCAGCCACGAAGATGGTCACTGTCTGCCACGTGGGTGTCCCAAAGTATGAGAGCAGGCCGTCCTGTGGACAGGGACATCAGTCACTTCAGCAGCTGGGCCAAGGGGCAGCCCTTGGGCCAGCACAGGAGGAAATCAGGGAGGTGGTCATAGGGCATGAGTGGGGGCAAGAGCCTAAGATGAATGGATATCAAACAGCTGGCGTCAAAGGGTTATCAAAAAACTTGAGGGACTCCAGAGGAAATGGAGGCACCAGGAAGGACAGAAGGTACTAGTTAGGTCAGAGGTCACTGAGAGGTCAGAGGTCACCAGCAGGTCAGAGGTCACCAGCAGCTCAGAGGATAGCAGACAAATTAGGAGTTGATCAGACATGTGAGGAAATGCATTACAGACCCCATTTGATGATCCAGAGTCAGAGAGGGCAACACTGGTGGGCTCGGGAAGACCCAGGGGTCTCGGAGGAGTCGGGGAGGGGTTAGGGGCCTCACCCAACCACCCTGGTCCTGGATCCAGCCCAGCAGCCGCTCTCGAAGGAAGTCCAGTGTCCAGCCCATAATGGTCTTGATCAGCTCGGGCACCTTGGTACACAGGGCCTGCAGGGAGTAGGGTGGGCCTTAGGGACTGAGCCTTGTCCCCCACTGTCTGGGGACAGTGGCCCCAAGCCTCCTTTCTCAACTCTGCCTCCCCTCCTGCCCCACTGCAGTCTCCTTCCACTCATACTCCGAATGAGCTTCATAAATTATAAACTGGATCTTGTCGCGGTCAACTGCCCTGCTCACATACTTTCCATGGCTCCCCAGGTGGTAAAGACCAAAAGGCGTATCTTAGCCCACAAGGCCCTGTATGAAGGCTCTGACTTGGTCGCATTCCAATTTTCCACTTCTTTTCTGTGTCTCATTTACCTTCTTCCATATCTTCATTCCCAGCAACTCTTCCCTGCCTCAGGACCTTTGTACATGCTGATTCTTCTACCTAAACATGCTTCAACCAAGCAAATTTTTACTCCTCCCTCAAAGCTCTCATGTCAGGTCTAATGTCAATTTCTCCAGAGAGGGCTTTTCTGACCTTCAGACTAGATAGGACCAGACATACCTCCATGCCCATGACTCTCCAACTCCCTGAACTTCCCCTTCCCACCCTTTATTTATCTGGCTGCTTTCCTCCCTATTGTCCCCAGCACCTTACACAGCCCCACCATCACTCTGACTGTTGTCCCCCTCACCTCCAATATTCAAGCCCCATCAGCTCAATCTGGCAAAGACATTAAGCAATCTACTCCCGGGGGCGCCTGGGTGGCTCAGTCAGTTAAGCGGCTGCCTTCGGCTCAGGTCATGATCCCAGGGTCCTGGGATAGAGCCCCGCATCGGGCTCCCTGCTCCACAGGAAGCCTGCTTCTCCCTCTCCCACTCCCCCTGCTTGTGTTCCCTCTCTCGCTGTGTCTCTCTCTGTCAAATAAATAAAATCTTAAAAAAATAATAATAATAATAAAGAAATCTACTCCCTGCCTCCACTGCTACCAACAGAGGCCAGGTCAGTCATCATTCACCAGAACTACTATAGGTGCCTCCTCCCAGCTTCCCAGCTTTTGCCCCGTATCTTTTTTCCTACGCACAATGGCCCCCCAAAATTGTTAGGCTTCCGTTCCCCTGATATTTTAAAGTTAAAAGGATTTCATAATGAACAGCCATATGCTTACAGCCTAGATCATACAATTAACATTTTGCTTCCTAGAACAATCCTTTAAATTTATAAATCAGGTCACCTCACTCCTGTTTAAAACCAGCCAGTCACTCCCCTCTCATTCATGGCAAAGTTAACATCTTTAACATCGATTGTGGGGGGCCCTCACAAGACCCCTTGCAATCTGCCCTCAGCGCATCAGCCTTGGTCCTGCCTCATGGCCTTTGCACTTGCTGTGGCCACCACCAGATGCCTTTCCCCCTGATCTTCATAGATCACTGCAACGTCGGCTTTAATGTCACTCGCTCTTAGAAGTCGTTCCGACCGCTTTGCATTACATCATCCTAGTTTACTTCTCTCAGCACCCATTGGACAATGTGAGCTCCAAGAGAGCAGGGCTCCAGCCTGCTGTTTGGTGCTGCATCTCGGGTGTCGAGTACAGGTCAGGCACATAGTAGGCCCAATAAATGCCGCATGAATAAATGAAGGAGCAAACAACCAGCCCATAGCTCTCTCCATTCCCTTGGGTGAGTGGGCTGCCACAGGGGTTGACCTCACAACCCCTAGGTCCTCGTAGGTCTGAATGGCACTTCCCTGGGCTCACTGCCCTGCAGCCGCCCACCTTGAGCACCAGTTTGCTGGCAAAGTAGAAGAGGGCAACAACCCGGCCCCAGTTGAAGTTGCCATCAGAAAACATGTCAGCTGCCACTCGGAAAAAGACCTCACGGGGGGAGTCTGTGTCCACGGCTGCGATCATCCTGCAGGAAAAGAGGAAAGCCAGTGCTGGGGAGGAAAGATCAGGCAAAATGTGGAGACCCTGGCATCTACCTCATACCAAAGACAAGGAAACTGAGGCCCCCCAAGCCAGGCTGACGTGAAAGAGAAAGGGCCAACATGGGGGAAAGGGACAAGATGGACACTTAGGAATGTGGGGAAAATGACTCCCTCAGGGAGGGTTTCGATATTCTAAAAGAAGGAAGGGCTGAGAGTCCAGAGTGCTGAGCAGAGTGGGGGCTGGACGGGCTGGACCCATGGGCTGAGGGAGAAGGGGACCAGTGGCTGGACTCCTGGGGCTCAGGGGCCACACCTCTGTAATTCCATGTTACTGTCCAGTTCATCTCCGATGCGCTTGAGACACTCGCTGAGCTTCTTGGTGGATGCATCCTGGGGCACCTGCTCCAGGGCCAGCTCGGGTGTCTCTCCCCCCATTCGCCCTGCTCGATCTTGGATGAAACTAGAGTGGGAATGGAGTGTAGGGGGTGCAGAATCAGAATGGGGCATCACTCCTCAAATCCGCTTGGCAATAATCACACCTCAAACTCACCCCTGAAGCAAAAGGGCCCCTGTCTTCATGATCTGCTCAGAGCTGGTGGGCCCTAGAGGAGAAAGGAGGGAAGAGGTGCCTGGACTCTTGGGTTCTAGGGGATCCAGGGAACCAGGGTGGCTCATGATCTCTGAGGGAGGACAACACTAGGGGGTCCTGCATTTCTGGGTTCCTGGTAGATACAGTGGCTAGGGGCCCAGACAACTGAGTCCCTAATGGAGAAAAAGGCAGGGAGCCTAGGCCTCTAACCTACGTTCTTCCGGCGGAGGCGGCTTAGGGAACACTTCACACATCCAGACCCCTGGCCTGAGGGGACAGATGAGAGACCCGCCCCTCCCACCAGGAAGTGGTGCCGGCGACAAGCCCGGGCCTGCCCCGGGGGCTTGGATTCTGGGGTCTCCAGCTTCTCGGCGGTCCGAGAGCACCAGACAGGAAGGAATCGGGGCACGGAGGCCAGAGAGCCGGGAACCCCCGGGGAGGGAGGGGGCTGGAAGCTGGCAGCGCCCGATCCGGGAGTTTCTACCCCGGAGTGCTTGGAGATCGCACGGCCCCAGACCGGCAGGAGGGATCGTGGGGCCGGCCGGCGAGGGGCTCGCCCTCCTCCCGCCCGTCTGCCTCCCGCCTCACCCCCGCCTCTGGGTTGCTCCCCGGACCCGTCCATCACCGCCGCTCCCGCCGCCGCCTCTCGCCGGGTCCGCCCGGGCGGCCGCAGCACGCCCCTGGTCACGTGACCGCCCACTGAGCGTGCGTCCTCTCACGTGACCGCCCCGCAAAATGGCGACCGCTTGCTGTCGCCCCGCAGGGCCGTGAGGTCACGTGACCGCACCGGCCTCTCCTACTGGGGGGAACTCAGCCCCTATCACGTGACCGTCCGAGTCGTACTTCCCTATAGGAACCGGTCGTGGCGCCCTTCTACCGGCCACCCGTTCCATGGCTGCTCTAACTTTCTTTTCTTTTTTTTTTTAAGATTTTATTTATTTATTTGAGACAGAGAGAATGAGAGAGAGAGCGCACATGAGAGGGGGGAGGGTCAGAGGCAGAAGCAGGCTCCCTGCCGAGCAGGGAGCCCGATGCGGGACTCGAGCCAGGGACTCCAGGATCATGACCTGAGCCGAAGGCAGTCGCTTAACCAACTGAGCCACCCAGGCGCCCTGGCAGCTCTAACGTTCATTCATTCGTTCGTGCGGCATTTTCGGAAGTTTCAGGTAGGATTTGAGCCCTCCCCAGGGCAGAAGGAACATCGGAGGCCAAAATTATCATTCACTGAGGCAGGACGTTTCAGATGATTAAAGTCTGTGAGTTGTTTTTGTGGAAATAGAAGGAATATAAAGTTCAAAAAGTGGCAAAACTAATCTATGCTGATAGATTGGCAGGGTATGAAAGGGGAAGGACCCCGAGACAGGCACCTGTGTGTGGGGGGGGGGTTGAAATGAGCTGTATCTTGATCTAGGTGATGATTATTTGGGTATACACCTGTTGAAAAATTCATGCAACTGTACATAGGAAATGCGCACTTTACTGCATGGAAATTATTATATCTCTGTTTTAAAAAGAAGAAGAAGAAAAAACTCAGATTAGAAAATAGGCTGGGGTCAGATAATGAAGGGTGGGGCATATAAGAGAAGGGATCTAGGTCCCAAGGGTCCTCCCCCGGGAGCCATAGCAATAGAAGATCATAGAAGTCTTAATACATCAGCCTAACACCACGAGGAACATAGTCTGACAAAGTCAAGTTTATTGACCCATTGTGATGATGGAGACCACACAAGAGAGAAACCATGGAGCATTTTGACAAACAAAGGAAAAGGTAGAGTTATTATAGGATTTGCAGGAAAGATAGAATTTAGGTGACAACTAAATGATAGGCTCAAAGCAAGTCAGGGTCAACATCAGGTGCAGACTGTGAAGAGGAACCAAGGTCTTGTACCCTTGGAAACTACAAGGTGAATCTAGATGTGGAGTATTGGGTCCAGAAAGCCTTTATGTGAAGCTCTGCACCTAGATTGGAAATTGAAGCTGCTACTCTGTTTCAAATGATTACAGGCAAGAGTGGGATGTTTCACGTAAGAATTAAAAAAAAAAAAAAAAAAAAGAGTGGGATGTTTCATTTTTACTGATAGATTTTTCAACACTTTAGGATTTTAGGGAACAAAGTTTCTCTGTGAGAAAGAAAGCATGTCCTTGGGGGAAATAGTGTGTCTTATTAACTTTGAAGCTAACTTTATCTGTGCCTGTTATTCCAGCCCAATGAATTAGCCCTTCCTTTGCCTTAATTACAGAGAAGAGAAGAAAGGGCTTTTAATGCAGCTACAGACCTCTAAACAGTACAGCCGTTGAGTAATGGGGAGAAAACTTCTTAGCTAGTTCTGAAGTCAAAACTGTTTATAATAACAAAGATGCTACATTGGAACTGTGAAGCCCACCTCCAAGATGGCCCCCAACGATTTTAGTCTCCAGGTATTCATGCCCCTGTGTCGTCCCCTCCCACACCGAAGAGGGCTGAGCAGTGTCATCAATAGGATATAGTGGAAAT
Organism: Neomonachus schauinslandi; assembly: GCF_002201575.2. Lineage (NCBI taxonomy): Eukaryota > Metazoa > Chordata > Mammalia > Carnivora > Phocidae > Neomonachus > Neomonachus schauinslandi. Next base: position 7,291,353 of record NC_058418.1, read on the forward strand.
AAATGACAGAGTGTGACTTCCAAAGTTAGGTCATGAAAGTTACTGCAGCTTCTGTTTTGCTCTCTCTTGGATCACTCGCTTTAGAGGAAGCCAGCCGCCATGTTGTAAGGACACTCAAGCAGTCATCGTCCAGAGAAACACACGTGGTGAAGAACCAAGTCCATCAGCCTTGTGAGTGAACCACTTTGTAAACACAAGCTCGGGCTCTAGTCAAGCCTTCAGATGACAACACTCCCTACCAATGTCCTGACTGCAGCCTCACGAGAGACCCTGAGCCAGAAGCACTCTGCTAAGCCACTCATAGATTTCCAACCTTCAGAAATTGTGTGAGATAATATTTATTGTTGTTTTAAGCTGCGACATTTGGGAGCAATTCATTTCACAGTGATAGATAACTAAGACATCAAGGATAATTATGACCTATTTACAGATGAGGAAACTGAGGCCCAGAGAAGGAGCTGAACTTTCCAAAGTTGCACAGGAGTTCTCATGGGTGCTCTCAGGTGTCCAGCTTGACAGTTGTGTTGTTTGCACAAGGGCTTTCTTACTCAGCCCCATTCATAGGTCCTGCCTCTTCCATGTCCTCCCAGACTCCAGTCCCTCCCCTCTAGTCCATCCCCCACATGGACTTAGAAGGGTCTTACTATACCAAGAGCTGATCATGGTCCTCCCCGCTCATAGCTCTCCCATGGCTCACTGGTAATGAAAAATCTCTTACACATTTTTTAAAAAGATTTATTTATTTATTTGAGAGAGAGAGAGAGAGAGAGAAATAGCATGGGCAGGAGGGGGAAAAGGGAGAATCTTCGAGCAGACACCCCGTTGAGCAGGGAGTCCAATACAGGGCCCCACGCAGGACCCTGATATCATGACCTGAGCTGAAACTTAAGAGTTGGCTGCTTAACTGACTGAGCCACCCAGACGCCCCTGTCTTACACATTATTACAAGACAGTGAAGCTGGGGAGGCTGCGTGACTCAGTTGGTTAAGTGTCTGCCTTTGGCTCAAGTCATGATCCCAGGGTCCTTGGATTGAGCCCTGGGTCGGGGCTCCCTGCTCAGTGGGGAGTCTGCCTCTCCCTCTCCCTCTGCCCCTCCCCCCGTGCTCTCTCTCTCTTTTTTCTCCCCTGCTCTCAGATAAATAAAATCTTTTTTTTTAAAGATTTTATTTATTTATTTGACAGAGAGAGACACAGCGAGAGAGGGAGCACAAGCAGGGGAAGTGGGAGAGGGAGAAGCAGGCTTCCCGCTGAGCAGGGAGCCCGATACAGGGCTTGATCCCAGGATCCTGGGATCTAGTTCTGCGTTGGGCTCCCTGCTAAGTGGGGAGCCTCCTTCTCCCTCTTCCTGCCACTCCCCCTGCTTGTTCTCTCTCTCTCTCTGTTAAATAAATAAATACTAAATCTTAAAAAAAAAAAGGACAATGAAGCTAATAGAATCTGCTACTTATAGTACATCCAAAGAGGAGAGAAAGAAACTGATATTTTAAAACTCTTCTAACAAAGAAAAATATAACTTACAGATATTTTAAAGTCATAGATTTATATTACATGATATCAGTTATAGGCGGAATCTGGATGTGGCTTATCTGGGTCCCCTGTTTCACATTCTCTCCCAAGGCTATCAGAAAGGTGTCAGCTGGGGTTCTGGTCTCTTCCAAAGTTTCAACTGGGGAAGGATCCATTTCCAAGCATGCTTACATGGTTATTGGGAAGACTCAGTTCCTTGAGATATGTTGGACTGAGGACCTCAGTTCCTTGCTGGCTGCTGGACACAGGCTGTCCTCACTTCCTTATCATGGGATCTCTTCATAGGGCAGTTCACAGCATGGCAGCTGGCTGCATCACAGTGAGCAAGCAGGAGTGCAAGCAGGACTGAAGTCAGTCTATTATCACTTAGCCTCAGAAGGGACATCCCACCACTTTTGCCTTTACCAGATCACTAGATCCAGCACACCCACAGGAGAGGGGAGACAGAAGGACATGAAGACCAGGAAGTAGAGGTCATTGAGAGCCACCATAGAAACCAGTTGCCACACCAGGAAAAGAGGAACCCTTTATGTTGTGGGTGCTAGGTTATTCAGGAGCAGTGGGCCCTGGTGGCTGACCTAGGACATTTTTCATGTCTTTCTTCTATCCTTCTAGCTTGTGACTCCACCATCTGCAAACATGGCTTCCATCTCATGGTGTAAGACAGACACGCCAATGCCCAACACCACGTCTCTACACCAGTACCAGGAAGGGAGAGGTTGAAAGGGAGACCATCCTCTTTGCCTAAAAAAAGCTGTAACTCAGATGCTGCATACATCCCATTGGCTAGAACCTAGTTGCAAGGGGGCCTGGGAAATGTAGTCTTTAGCTGGGCAGCCGTACATCCAGTGAAAACTTTCGCATCGTAAGTGAATGATTACAGAGACATTAGCCATGTTTGCCACACAAAAGATGGAAACCAAGCAAGCAGAGGACTGAGACCAGTGTAGTGATAGCTTAATGATGTATAATGGCACTTGGAATAGAAAATAATAGAAAACTCATTTGACTGATGTCTAGTCTGTCTCATTTGCTCAAAGTGAGAATTATTAGTGTAAACCCAATGTATCCTCTCTATCTTCTAGAACCTGGTAGAATTGGACTTCCTGGACTCTCTCTGTGGCTCATCAAGGTTGTGTGGCTAGTTTTTGCGAATGAATTACAAGAGATTATGTATGTTGTTTATGTGGTAGGGCATTTAAGTTTTGGTACCAGAGCCTCCAAAGCTTTCTTCCTTTGGCCACGGTGATTGGCAGGACTCCAGATTTTAGTGGCTCTGTCAGCCTAGATACCAGGTATATAGATCTTAGCTAATACATAACTCCAGTGAAACGTAAACCTGTTATGCTAGGTTGAGATTTGAGGGCTGTTTGTTACTGCAGCATAACCTAACCTACACAAACTATTACAGAAAAATATGAAAGTTAGACCTTGCTTGCAGCACAGAGCTAACCCTAATTGGCTGGCCAACCACCCACACATAGCCCCCCTCCAACTGCTTGTAATTTAAGTTTAGTGGGACGGACATCCTAAACCTGCCACACAGAGGGGCATATGACCCAGGCTTTGCCAATAAGGCCATTGAAACTGAAGGCAAGGGTGCCTGGGTGGCTCAGTTGGTTAAGCGACTGCCTTTGGCTCAGGTCACGATCCCGGAGTCCCGGGATCGAGTCCCACGTAGGGCTCCCTGCTCAGCAGGGAGTCTGCTTCTCCCTCTGACCCTACCCCCTCTTGGGCTTTCTCTCTCACTCTCTCTCTCTCTCTCAAATAAATAAATAAAATCTTTAAAAAAAAAAGAAACTGAAGGCAAGGGCCGCCTGGGTGGCTCAGTCAGTTAAGCATCTGCCTTCGGCTCAGGTCATGATCCTGGGGTCCTGGGATTCGAGCCCCATGTTGGGTTCCCTGCTCAGTGGGGAGCCGGCCTCTCTCTCTCTCAAATAAATAAATAAAATCTTAAAAAAATAACAAAAAGAAAGAAACTGAAGACAAATCCCTTCTTTCCAGTTGAAATGATTTTGGTACCATAATGGAGGCCTGGAGCTTCTAGAGACCAGTTTGGGAAAGGCCTGACCTCAAAGTGAAGGGCCATCAGTTAACGTTTGTTGAGAATGTACCGTGCACCAGAGGCTGTTCATATACCATCTCATTTAATCCTCACCAGAGGGTGGTTAGTACTGTCTCTCCTCTGCTGATGAGGAAACAGGGGCAGGGAGAGCCTGCAGGAGAGTGCAGTTAGGGACACACCTCCTACCCACATGCAGTTCCTTGCCCAGGGTCACACAGGGTATGGTAGGCAAACCAAGGATCTGCCCATAGGTGTCTGCTCCAAGAACTTGTGAGAAATGTGGTCCTGACCCTGCCTTCCTCCCCCTCCCCACATCCTTCTACCAAATTTATTCTCTAGTGACCCCTTTGGTGGTCTTTGCTCCAGCTCCCACCAAACCACCATTGCCAAGATCTCTGTGGGAACCATGTCTTTATTTATTCACGGCATGCATCAGCGTTTGTCTTGGGGGAAGGTGACTCCGATGGCCTTCCTTACTTCTTCAGGGATGTCAGCCAGGAGTTCAGTTTCCACCAGGGGTATCACAGGACTTTCCTTCAGGCCTGGGGAGAGTACAGTTAGGGACCCCTCCTACTCACACCTCCAAGATCAAAAGAACTACCATTCCCAGAATCCCAAGAGGCAGAGTAATGCATGGTTCAGGCAGATGGATGCCCCAGGCAGTCCTGGGAATTGTAGTTCTAGACAGCTACTTAGAGTGGCTGAGGGTTGGGGAGTGGCCCACCTCCACTACCAGATTTGCCCCTCCACCCTGCCACTCTCTCACCCATCCTCCACATCCTTACCCTTTCGCAGGCACTCCCGGACATGCTTGGCCTCATAAACCATGCCTGCTCCATTTGTAAAATTGAATTCCTTGCTTGGGGTTGGGGGCAGCGGGAACTCCTCATGCTCTCCCTTCACCACCAGCTCTGTTGGGCACCAGAAGGGATTGAGGATCTGCGGGGAGAGAAGAGGTGGCTACTGGGGGCTCCAGCCTAATGATATTTGGGGGCCTCCGTCTCACACCTGGCGGCTAGGGGCTGGTAGGAAGACTTGCCCCCCTCACCCCCATTGCTGAGGATTCGCTTCTCAGCAGCAGGACGGTCACAATAGAAGCTTGTCCATCTCCCCAGGGGCAAACCCCTCTCTAACCTGATGCTTAGACCTCATGAGGACAGCTTATCTTCACATGCGTGTGAATCTCCCTTGCAAGGAGGAGACTTAGACAATCCAGTACCTTCTTACCTAGTTGGAGACTTGATTCTTTTTTTGGCCCCAGAGCCCTGGGAAGCCTACAATATTCCCATACCCAAGTCTAGGCCAAACTGGAAATAGAGATGTGCCCAGGCAAGGTCCAAATTCTGCAGTTCAAGCCTGGGGCAAGGTCCAAATTCTTCTGCTAAGAACAGGATTTCTTTCTAGCAACAGGGCTCCATGAAGCCCAATGAAGCCGCTCTTTGGTAATGCCTGGATCCAGTCCTGGAAGCAATTCCAAAGGCCACAGCTGCCCCCTAGGAATGGTTCATAAGAACCGGTTTCTCCCCAGGCCTAAGGATTTTTGACAGACCAGGAAGTTCACCCTCAGGAAGGAGCCTGGAGGTCCAAACCCATCCCTTGTCCTGGTGGTTGATGATGGATTCCTTAGCAATGCTGGGGGAAAAGGCTGCTTCAGCCCATAGCCAGCTCCAACAACCACAACTGGTCCACTCCTGTTTTGAGGGGCCACGGTTCCCAAAAATCTGTTTTTGGAGCTACTGTTTAGCCTAAAAGTTGGCCAGATG
>NC_058418.1:7296717-7419008 GCF_002201575.2 Neomonachus schauinslandi
ATTTTCCTGGTGATTCATTGCCTTCTGTGGGGCCATTTGCAGAGATGCCCCACCTGGGCCATGCCCCTGGTACCACTCACAAAGGCCATATTGGAGAGCTGAGCAGAGATGCTGCACGTGAAGCTGGCGTGGATCTCTCCTGGGTACTGGAGGAGCATGGTGACAGTGTCATCCACACCTGGGGAAGGCACAGGACAGGAGACCGCCTGGTCTCAAATCCTGCCTATGGAACGTTGGGCAAGAGATCTCGTCTCTAACACAGCAGTGAAAAAAGAATGAAGCACTAAAAACACGTGTGCATGGGGCGCCTGGGCGGCTCAGCCGGTTAAGTGTCCGTCTTCGGCTCAGGTCATGATCCCAGGGTCCTGGGATCGAGCCCTGCATCGGGCTCCCTGCTCAGTGGGAAGCCTGCTTCTCCCTCTCCCACCTCGCCCTGCTTGTGTTCCCTCTCTCGCTGTGTCTCTCTCTGTCAAATAAATAAATAAAATCTTTAAAAAAACAAAACAAAACAAAACACATGTGTAGGGGCACCTGGGGGGCTCAGTCGGTTAAGAGTCTGACTCGATTTTGGCTCAGGTCGTGATCTCAGGGTCGAGGCTTTGAGCCCCGCATAGAGTTCTGCGCTCAGTGGGGCATCTGCTTGAAGATTCTCTCCCTCTCCCCTTCCCCCCACTCATGAGCTCTCTCTCTCATTCTCTCTCAAATAAATAAATAAATCTTTAAAAAGAGAGAGAGAGAGAGAGACTTAACCTCTCAGAGCCTCCGTTTCATCCCTCTTTAACCTGTTGCATTGGTTTGTGAGAATCAGTTTCCTCAGCTCTCAAATGGGGATAATAGAACCTGTCTCATACATTGTTACAGGATTACACCTAGTGATGTAAAATGCACAAAGCACTTGGAAGGCTATTTAGATGACAATAAAGGCTATATAAGCATTAGTTAAACATTAAGTTAAATATAGCACGTAAAGTACTAGCCTGGTTCTGGAACACATCGTGCGTGCCCTAGATGGAAGAACCTACCCACCTAATTCTTCTGCTTTCAGATAAGCCCGAGTTCCTTTTTTTTTTTTTTTAAAGATTAATTTATTTCAGAGAGAAGGAGGGGGGAGAGAAAGAGAGAGAGGGCATGAGCTAGAGAGGCAGAGGGAGACGGAGAGAGAGAACCTGATGCAGGGCTCTATCCCATGACTCTGAGAACATGGGCCCAGGTGCCCCAAGTTCTTATCCTGGATCTGCTCTGTGAGCCTGGATAAGTCACTCTCTCTCCCAGTTTCCTCATCTACAATATATCTAGCTCAGGGGAATCATCCCTCTAATAACCCTAACGCAGAGGAAGCACTTGATAAAGAAAATCTGTTTTTGGAGCTACTGTTTAGCCTAAAAGTTGGCCAGATGTTAGACTGAGAAGATTTTCTAAAGTGTGACATCCACCCGGGTATATTTTCCTGGTGATTCATTGCCTTCTGTGGGGCCATTTGCAGAGATGGCCATGGGAATTCCTCTCATCCCGCTGTGAGCAACCCTTGGCAATATGTCTTTGCAGCTCCTTCCATCAAGAGGACCCACCTCTGAAATCTGAGCTGGCTTTAAAACAGTAGCAAACAAGGTAGAGGCAAAAGTTTGAAAAATGCTTGCACCCTAGGGCCTGCTTTTTGCTGCACCTAAAACTTAGCCCACAGTGTGAATGAGGCCAAACTAGCCAGATGAAAAAAAAAAAAACAACTGACTTCATTAGCTCTTTATGACAACTCCAGTACCCCTTTCTTTCTTTCTCTCTCTCTATTCCCAATGTGGGGCTCCAACTCACAACCCCGAGATCAAGAGTCACAGGCTCTACTAACTAAGCCAGCCACGTGCCCCTATGACAACCCTGTTATTAACATTTTACCAGTAACTAGGACTCAGAGATGTTGAGTCCCTTGGCTAAAATCACACAGCAAATCCCAGGACAGAGCCTGCCCACACTCTCAACTCTGATCCTCTTTGACTTCAGGCAGGAAGTTCCTACAGCTGTCTAACCTGATTCTCATGGGCTAGGAGACTTATCCCCAGCTCAGGGCTCCCAGTGAGGGAGGATCACTCTTACCATCATCATATAGTCCAGGATAGACAATACCTGTTTCATGGAGTCTTCCCACGGCTGAAATCTTTTCTGGCTTCTGCCCACCAAAGACCATAGAGATGAACTGGATGCAGTAGATGCCAATGTCCAGCAGGGCACCACCAGCCTGGGCTCTGTCTACGGCCCGGGGTACGTGGGTGAGGTCCTTCCCAAATTCTGCCCGAGCCACCTGGAGATCCCCCAGAATTCCCTGAGACACAGCCGACCTCAGAGCCTGTACAGCAAGAAAGAAGCAGGTCCAGATGGCCTGCACACCACAGAGGGGAGAAAGAAGGACAGTGGAAAAGGAAAGAAAGACGTCAGGACCCAGGAGTTAACCAATCACTTCCTCTCCCTTCTGGGGAGGGAGTACTGCTGCTCCCCACTCTCCACACAGGAGCCCCCCCCCTCCCTTCCACAGCCCTGCTCAGTCCCCAGGTTGTGTCCTGCCCCTGAGTCCCTCTGCCCTCTCCTCTCCTCTCCATTCCCATGGCCCCAACTCTGGCCCTAGTCCTTTCTTCTCTGGACCATTCCCCCAGTCTCCCAATGTTATGGGCTCAATTGTGTTTCCACCAAATTCAGGTTGAGGTCCTAACCGCCCATTCTCCCCCCACACCCCAGTACCTCCCAGTGTGGAGATGGGGTTTTTAAAGAGGTAGTTAGGTTAAAATGAAGTCATTATAGCGGACCCTAATCCAACAGGAAGAGATGAGGACAGTGACACAGAGGAAGGAGCCAAGGAGGGAGGCCTTAGGAGAAACCAGCACTGCTGACACCTTGATCGCAGACTTCTAGCTTCCAGAAGTAGGAGAAAATAAATCTCTGTTGTTTAAGTCACCCAGTCTGTGGTGGTACTTTGTTATGGCATCCCTGGCAAACTAATACATGCGGTCTCCCCACTCCAGACCACCCTCCACGTGGCCCCAGAGGCAACTTTCCTTCTCCTAGAGTTGACCCTGTCTCAAATTACTTATCCAAGATCACAGAGCTTAGAACTGGTGAGATGGAGTCTAGAGTCCTCTGACTCTAAAGCCTGTCCAAGGTCAAGTTCACACTAAATACATGAGATCTGCCCGGTCTTGTTTTCTTTAAGTCTTAACTCTGGGGGCGCCTGGGTGGCTCAGACGGTTAAGCATCTGCCTTCAGCTCAGGTCATGATGCCAGGGTCCTGGGATCGAGCCCCACATCGGGCTCCTGGCTAAGCGAGGAGCCTGCTTCTCCCTCTCCCTCTGCCTCTCTCCCTGCTCATGCTTTCTCTCTCTCTCTCTGTATCTCTGTGTCTCAAATGAATAAATAAAATCTTAAAAAAAACAAACAATCTTAATTCTGCTTTCCCCCTCGGGCCCATTTACCTGTGCAATGTACTTTCCCTTTAAGGCTCAGATCAGTCCCTACCTGTGGGAAACTTCCTTGACTATCCCTCACACTGGGCTGATGCCTCTGTGTTCTGTCAACTGCCCAGTACTATATCTATGAAAGTTTGTGCAATTGGGCATTGTGATAGCCCATTTCTGTGACTGTAGCAGACCTTGAGCTCATTGAAAACTGAGCCTGTGTCTTACCCATTATGAATCCCCAGTTCCTAGGGTTGGATCTGGAACACAACTGGTGCCAATAGAAAACAAGGAAGCAATAAATTCAGAACTTTGGCACTGCCAAAGCACAGTGGGAACCAGAAGCACTGAGTAACCATAGTAAATCTTGACTATCTCCTCCTTGGGCACAGAGAACTTTGCAGACTGGGAGCAATACTGGGCACAGGACAGCCAGCTAGGACATGGGGAAGTAAGAGGCAGCTGTTGAACTACTGGCAGAACCTACAGCAAGGTAGCACTTAAGAACCACAATACTCCTTAATGTGAAAATAGCTTCTAGAGGTCATTTGGCAGCCATTTTGTTTTTATTTTTATTTATTTTTTAAAAAGAATTTATTTATGAACAGAGAGAGACACAGCAAGAGAGGGAACAAAAGCAGAGGGAGTGGGAGAGGGAGAAGCAGGCTTCCTGCTGAGCAGGGAGCCCGATGCGGGGCTCGATCCCAGGACCCTGGGATCATGACCTGAGCTGAAGGCGGACGCTTAACGACTGAGCCACGCAGGCGCCCAGGCAGCAATTTTAATTACTGGCACTCTGCCAACTGTCAGAGTTCCCCTATATGTAGCCATGTCTGATAAGGGGGAAAGCAAAGGCAGGATGACCTTGAGAATTGCCCTGGTCCTTCTGACCACTATCCTTGGAAATCCACCCAAACTCTGCTTATTGCTATTCTGTGCCACTTTCACTCTGAAAAGCTGACAAAGTATCTTTCAGGCGGTCACGTTTGCTAAGCAATGCCTCTCACTCTATGTTGCTAGCGGATTTCAACTACATCCTGGAAAACACACCAACCCCACCCAGTTCACTCTGTGGCCATCTTTGTTCTTGACAAACCCTTCTGTTGTGTTCCTCCAAAAAAAAGTCCACTGACAACCATGTTTAGTCATGGCAAGAAGCGCTACGTTGGAGGTTGGTAGGTCCCCTCCACCCTCACCTCCATAAGAAAGAGGCCTCGGGATCGGGCTTCCGCAACCATTTCGCGAACTTCCGCAGCGTTCACGCCCATGGGCTTCTCGCACAGGACGGCCTTGCCCGCTGCCAGGCATAGCAACACTGCGGCCTTGTGCTGTGGATGCTGGGTGCCAATGTAGGCCACCTCTAGATTGGAAGGTAGGAGGTCGAGAGATCAGCAGCCCCGCCCACCCCAGCCCAGCCCTCCGGGGCCCGCCCACAACTTAGAGGCCCCGCCCCCAGCATCCTAGGAACTCAGGTCCCACCGACCAAGGACAGTCGTGGGGAGCCTGTTTCTCCCTTTCTCTCTGCAGCTCCCGCTGCTTGTGCTCCCGTGCTCTCTCTTTTTCAAACAAATGAATAAATAAATAAATAAATAAATAAATAAATAAATAAGTAAAAATCTTAAAAAAAAAAAAACCTAAACGGGCTCACTTACAAATTCAGGCCCCTCCCAAACCGCCGAGGCCTGGTTTCTAAACGCAATTTCATACTAGACTGTGAATCCCAGACCAAAGCCGTTCCTACAGTTCTGATTGCCAGCCGCCGATCCTTCCAGAAGCACACAGGGATTGGACCATCCCGCGGAGCCTTGTTTATCCTACGGAGCAGGCTAGAGGCAGCGCCGCGGTGGCCTCGGCTGCCCTTGCCACTCACCCACATTCGGGTCTTTGGCCAGCTCCTCATAGGACCCCTAGGCCTTGGGGATGTCATGTTTCCTCGCAAACTCCTTCGCCCGGCTCAGGTCTCGGGCCGCTACCGCCACAACCTGGAGGGACGCTAGGGTCAGACTTGCGCGGCTGGGGCAGGTGGATGGGAGGGACGTTGATGGAGAAAGCCCCAGGATAACAAAAATTATGTCCCCCAGGACGGAGGCGAAGGGAAGGGGTCCTGGGGGAGGGCGTGACGGGGGCCCGACACGGGTCCTGAAAAAGAGAGATCTGGGGCAAGCGATTATTAAATCCCCTAATACCTAAATTTCTTCTCTTCGCAGTAGTTCAGAACAAAACCCTCCCAAACTTGACGAAACCCGAGTTCACAGGACAGAAGTGTGGAGAAAGGAGTAGGGAACCCTGGCTCCCTCCTCCCTCAGACCCAGGAGTCCCGGCTCCCCGGCCTGCTCTTCCACAGGATTCCGGAGGGAGGGTGGACCTGGTGCTCGGAGCGAGGCAGCGTTCGCAGCACGGTCGTGAAGTCGCTGGAGATAAGGCCGACTGACACGATGCCCCAGCGAAGCGCCATCGCCAAAACCTGGGATCCCAAAGTCTTGCCACCTGCGCCTGGAAATTAAAGACCTGACGCCCCGCCCAGCCGGGGGCGTGGTCATTTCTCCGCCCCCATTGCAGCTACGCCACTTCTCATTGGCCAGTAGGCCTGCGCGTCCCTTCAGTTCAGTCCCAATGCAAAGGAGGTTATTTAAATCTAGCATCCCCATTGGAAGGGCGCACCATTGGCTCCGCTTTTTTGGGGGGGTGGGTGGGACCAGAAAGACTTCATTCGGCGCAAATGGCGACTTCTGACCACGTGACTTCCCCCCCCCCTTTTGAATCTCTAAGCCCAACGGAGGGGTTGAAGTCCCCACCGGACCTCAAGAGTTGCATGCTCTGGGGCGCCTGGGTGGCTCAGTCGTTAAGCGTCTGCCTTCGGCTCAGGTCATGATCTCAGGGTCCTGGGATCGAGCCCGCATCGGGCTCCCTGCTCGGCGGGAAGCCTGCTTCTCTCTCTCCCACTCCCCCTGCTTGTGTTCCCTATCTCGCTGTGTCTCTATCTGTCCAAAAAAAAAAAAAAAAAAAGCGTTGCGTGCTCTACCCAGTAGCCCGCCAGGCCACCCAGGAGAGGATGGGGAGGCTTGCTTTCTTGTCACCTTCGGAGCTGGCCGCCTTCCTCCTTCCCCCAATTCTTTTGCTCCGAAAGCCGCGCACCCTTAGGAATTGTCCAGAGGGAGGGACAAAATAGTAATAGCAAACATCATAATTACGAATATTTCTAGAACGCCTGTCGTGGCCAGGCCCCCAGCTCCGTGCTTGACTTTCCTCATTTCTAATCTCTCACCACAGATCTGCAAATTAGGTTTCTCTTGCTCCCTGTTTACAGAGGGAGAAACCATCCCAGAGAGCCATGGTCGTTTTTTGAAAGTCTCACAGCCAGGATGTGAAGACTTGCAAACTGGCTGCTTCCAAAGAGCATGGTTTTAGAAACCAGGCTGTTCTGCTTCTTAAAAGTGCTGGTGCCAGGCTGACTGGTTCCCAGCCCCTCCTTGCCACTGCCCGGCTGTACTGCTTTGAACAAAGGGTTTCCCTGTCAGAGCCTCCCTCACCTTCCTATTCTGGAAAACCGAGGTCACAATGGCATCTACCTGTTTAAGAGGATTAACTGAGCTCTAGAGCCTATGATGTAAAATATAGCAAATGATTGTTCCTCTAAGTCAATTGGCAAAGGGCTGGCCAACTTTACCCACAGCAAATCTGTGCACTTCTCTTCCCTTGTAGACGTTCAGTTAAGATCTGAGTTTCAGGGGCACCTGGGTGGCTCAGTTGGCTAAATGGCTGCCTTTCACTCAGGTCATGATCTCAGAGTCCTGGGATCCAGCCCAGCATCGGGGCAGCGGGGAGCCCGCTTCTCCCTCTCCCTCTCCCTCTCCCTCTGCCCCTACCCCTTGCTTGTGTACTCTCTCAAATAAATAAAATCTTTTTTTTAACGATTTTATTTATTTATTTGACAGAGAGAGACACAGCGAGAGAGGGAACACAAGCAGGGGGAGTGGGAGAGGGAGAAGCAGGCTTCCCGCCGAGCAGGGAGCCCAATGCGGGGCTCGATCCCAGGACCCTGGGATCATGACCTGAGCCGAAGGCAGACGCTTAACGACTGAGCCACCCAGGCGCCCAAAATCTTTTTTAAAGAAGGCCTGAGTTTCACTCACAGAGCTTCCAGGTTCACACAAACTGCTGAATAAAAATATTAAGGGGTTGCGATGAGGACACAATATCACTGCTGTGAAGAAAAAGAAAAAAAGATGGGGAAGATAGTCTTTGAAACATTAGTTCACCATCTTCCCAGGTTGCCACCTTCCTGAAAAAAGCAACTTTTCCTTTCCCACCATCATTTGTCTACCGAGTATTGATTTTCCAATGGCAAGTAGCAGGTTCTCTGCCTGGTAAGAGTAGTGATAAAGAGCAGACCAGCGGTGTGCAGGAGTTAAGGTTTGGAAGAGTGCTGTTACCCTTAATGGGGTAACAGGCACGAGTTTCCGTGGATGGTTGAAACAGTTCTGTATCCTGAATGTGGCGATGGATACTCAAATCTTCACATTGGATAAAGTCTCACAGAACTTTATACTAGAAATTTTTAAGGTGCATGAAAATCTGAGTAAATGCTGGTGAAATCCAAATCAGGTCTGTACCAGATTAAAGAATGTAGCAATGTTAGTTCCTGGTTTTGACAATGCACTATATTTACCTAAGATATCATCACAGGGTGGGCTGGCGGGTGTGTGTGGGGGGAAGCTAGGCGTAGGGTACAAAGGACCTCTCTGTACTATTTTTGTAAGTTCTTAAACAGTTTCAGGATGAAATGTGATGACTTAAAATTGTTGGCAGTGAGTTCGTGTACCCAGAGAAATCATTTTGCAATATCCGGTAAAGTAAAAAAGGAGGGTGTCTCATGATCCAGCGATTTCTATTGTGGGTAGAAGATACATACCCTTGAGAAACTCTCAGATGTGTGCCTGGGAAGACATATGTAAGGACATTTATTGCAACTTTGGCTGTGATAGCTCAAAATCGGGAAGAGCCATCAGTAGAAAAACTCGTGAGCAAACAGTGGCAAATTCTAGCAATAGGATACCACATAGCAAGGAAAATGGATGAACTAATTCCACACTAATTCCACACTGTTTATACATGGAATCTCAAAAACTTAAACTTCAGTGGGAAAAAAAAAAACAAAACACTCAAGTGACATCACCGGGATATAGTACACACACTGAACTGTGATGGCTGTGTTTAATTCATAATCAAGTCAGGAAAATCACTGACCTGGGACGAGAATCCTGTGTGCAGAAGGTCTGACACTGAACTGGAGGTGGATCACCAGCGTTAAGCACATGATAGCATTTCTGGGACCTGGAGTGAGAGCCAAGGGATTAACAGAGGGCGTAAAATGATGTAGAGTGTAGAAGCAGAGCATCAGTGAATATACAGGAGCCCACTCTCTTGACGTCTGCTGGCAAGGGCTGCTTGGCTGGGCTCAGGTGGCCACACTGTGGGTCTGTAACCTGAGAAAGACACCCGCTTCTTAGCTCTTACTCTCTTTATGGAGACAAGCAAAACAGTGTTGTTGTTGGAAGTGTGGCAAATGCAGTCTGAGCTTGGGCACCAGCACTTTCTCCAGGACTTGCAGGAAACATCATGTGCAGACCTTGGAGGACGCTGAAATCATGGCAAGAGGGGAAGACCCTGTGCAGCCAGCTCCTAGCCAGGAATTCCAGAAAGAGCCTCCAGGCTCATTCCACAGATAGTCCTCCCAGACAGAACACAGATATTTATTGAGCATCTAATTTGTTCTAGGTCCTGAGGACACATCAGAAATGAGACAGACACTTTCTCTGCCCTCATATCAGCTCTCAGTGCTTAGTTATGTTCTAAGAACTGAAAACAGGCCAGCATGGTTGAAGGAAAAAGATGGTGGGCCAGTAGGATGGAAGATGGGGCTGGGGAGGCAGGCAGGGGAGGGGAGTCATGAAGGGTTTGGAGAAGACACGGAAGGGTTTTCAGCAGGAGCAGCAGGGACAACAAAGATCTAATTTGGGCAGCTTCTGGTTTCAGCACCCACCATTGGCATGACTTGCATATTCATTGAGCAAACATTTTTACTTTTGACTTGGTCATGTACTGGGTGATGCTGGACGCCCAGAGAGGAACCTCACTCCGCTCCCTGCCACCCTCTAGTGAGCAAAAAAGACACAAGCTGTGGTAGGCACAGTAAGGCCCCCCTCCCAAAGACGTCCACGCTCTAATCACCAGAACTCGTGACTATGCGACCTTACATGGTAAAAGGGACCTTGCAGATATGATTGCTAAGGCTCTTGAGATGGAGAGATTATCCTGGATTTTGTGGTGGGCTCGTTGCAATTACAAAAGTCCTTAGGGGAGGAAAGCAGGAGACTCAATCCGAGCAGATGGTTCAACAAAGGAGAGTGGGGGATTTGAAAATGCTGTGCTGCTGGTTTTGAAGCTGGAGGAAGGGGCCGTTAGCCTGGGAATGCGGGTGCCTCCAGAAGCCGGAAAAACAACGAAACAGATTTTCCCCTCCAACCTCCAGGGTCCTGAGTTCCAGCCCCAGATAGAGCTTACTTAAAAAAAGAAAAGAAGTCAGAGTCTGGAACCCAGGTTGGGAGAGGCGGGGAATGTGAAAGATAAACCTGGGGGGAGGGGGGCGCCTGGGTGGCTCAGTCGTTAAGCGTCTGCCTTCGGCTCAGGTCATGATCCCGGGGTCCTGGGATCGAGCCTCGCATCGGGCTCCCCGCTCAGCGGGAAGCCTGCTTCTCCCTCTCCCACTCCCCCCCTGCTTGTGCTCTCTCTCTCTCTCTGTCAAATAAATAAATAAAATCTTTAAAAAAAAAAAAAAAGAAAAAAGAAAAACACGTATGAAATTAAAGGTCACACATAAACTGTCAACCACGTAATGGATGGGTGGACAGGCAGGGAGCAGAGCATTTATTCATTAATTCATTAAAAACAATTTTTTTTTCAACATAAGCTCTACGTTCAACATGGGGCTTGAACTCACGACCCTAAGATAAAGGGTCCCATGCTCTACTGACTGAGCCGGCCAGGCGCCCCTCATTGACTCATTCACCAGAATTTTTGCAGCACAGATTCAGTGCCAGAAAGGACTTCGCATGATGCTTCAGAGCATGAACTGGATCCAGCTGGCCAGGGTTCCGATCCCAGCTCTGCCACTTACTAGCTGTGGGCTCTCAGGCAAGTGACTTGGCTTCTCTGATTCGCCTCATCTGTAGAATGAGGTTGATGACGATAATCGCCTCACAGTGTTTATGTGAAGATGAAATGGATTGTTATTTATAATATATAACATGCTTGGCACGGCCCCTGCCACGTTCCAAGTGCTATAGAACTGTTCGTGGCTGTGTATTAGCGTCTCGTTGCTTCTCTAAGAAATGACCATTGTTCAGGTCACCAGGCCTGGCCTCAGCCACCCACCGCGTCCTCCCCCTCCCCTATTGCTGTTGCCATGAGGTTGGGGGCCAGTGATCACCCTCTGGGTGCCACCTTTCACCTGGGGTGAAGACCCTTACTTCTGGGGTGTGTTTGGGCTTCTGCAGGCCCTGGATCTTACCAGCAGGCCAGAGAAAGAGGCCTCAGTGGGTCTGTAACAGTCACCCAGCTGCTCTTTGACCCATCTCTCCACATCAGTCTCCAACTCTGCAGTTTCCTCTTTCTGGAAGGGAGCTGCTCCGAGATCCACTCCTCCAGGTTGAGGCGCTTCCGTAGCTCCTTGCGATCATACTTGACCGTGACTCTTCCCCTGATGCCTTAGTCCGTGCTGCCAGAGGCCTCGCCGGCAGCCCAAGGGTGCCTCTGAAAGTAGACGCGGGTCTCTGGGCCACAGGCTACCAATGCCTGGCCCGGGGTCGCTGTCCGCCCCAGCAGCCACGGGGGCCAAATACGCGCCTCGGGCCCCTCCCTGCACTGCTGCGTCCTCCAGCAGGCCCACCGGCTTGCTCAGGGCCACTGGCTTGGGCTCCGCCAGAGCCGTGCGGGACCCCTCCCAGCAGATCCGCCTGCCCTCGGTGCCTGCCGGCTTTGTGTCTCCCCAGATAATTTTTATCGTCTGAGCCTCCTTTACACTTCCTCCTCTTTGTGGGTGCCAAACCAGACCTACCCCATGCCCAGTGGTGTGTTGGTAAATGGGCTCTGGCACAGAGAAGTAGGAGGAGGTTCTGATTTGTCGCCTCTGCCAATGTCCTTCGTCAGCTGTTGGTGCAGCAGGTGTGACATCTGGAGCAGCTGCAGCCACTCTGAGACCACAGCAGAAGGAGGATATGGGAGAAAGTGGTTCCCTGGAATCACCCTACCTTGAGATGTCTTGTGTTGGGAGATAATACTTTTTTTCTTTACTAAACCTTTCCATCCGACTTATCAGGAGAGGACAAAAAATTGCCAGGATGGAGCCTCTCAGATATCATGCTTGAATTGAATTTTACAGAATGAGGGGGACTTTAGCAGGGGAATTGGGGATGAGGTTTCAGAGGGAAGAGTATATACAAAGACACAGAGGCACGGATTGTTCCAGAAGGTGTATTTGGATGGAACTGGAGTACAGAGCAGAACTTGGAGCCGACGAGTGTGAGAAGGCCAGGAAGGGGCGGGGGGGGGTGCTCCCACATGAGGCTGAGGGGCTGGAACCCGATCCTGGGGCAGGGTTGGCTCCAGGACCCTTCTGGGGCTGTGAGCCAAGCAGTCAGGGCGGAGGCTGAGGCAGCCGGAAGCCAGGAGTCAGGGAGAGTCTGAGTTCCTGGGATCAGCGCTAATCAGCTATGCTGACGACTGACGACTCTGCTGTCCCTCGCAGCCAGCCACGGGGAAGACACTGCCCTTGAGGCACCGGTGGCCCTCTTGAGGGACCACCCAAGCCTCATCAACTGGCAGAAGCCGGGCAGCAGGCAGAATTCCAGCAGCTGTGGGGGTGGACGCAGGATGCCTCAGTAGCCACGACCTGGGGAGCTGAGGCCAAACCATCTAGGAAGGCGGGCACAAGGCAGACCCTTCTCGGGAGGGAGAGGACTTCCCTAAGTTAGGGTGACCCAAGTGAGGGCCCAGCTAGACTTGAGAAGGCAGCCCGCTGGAGAGGATCGGGAAGAAGGGGCCACAGACCGGGAGGCTGTGGAAGCTGAGGTGGCAGATGCGGGGCTCGGGCAGCAATGTGGGAAGGGCCACCTGGCCCTCCCCTCCCCCAGGCGGCCACACAAGTCGCTGGCCCCCAGAGGAGGTTGATGTCGACTCCTCATCCCGCTCCCACCCGCTGCCTCCGTAGGAACCCAGAGTGAGCGGGTGTCCCCAGGAGGATCACAGGTGTTGGGGGTCCGACTGGGGCAGCTCGGAGGGCTGATCAGGAACCTTCTTTTCTGAAGGGCCTACATCCTTCTGGTCACCAGCTGGAGCTGGGACAGGTGCATCGTCTGCAAACGGAGGGAGGAAATGGTAGCACTAGGCATCCCAGCTTCTTCCTCCCTTGGATCCAGGAGTCGGCCGCCAGCGCCCGCCCCCCCCCCACCGCCGGGGTGCCCAGGGGCCCGGAGCACCTGTGTCTGGGTGAAACTGCAGCTGTCCCTCGGGGCCAGGGGCTGGGCTGTTCTGGCCTTGCTGCTGCTGTTTCCTTTGCTCCATCTGCAGAACGGCCTGCAGCGGGCGGGGGAGATTGCACAGGCAAGAGGGGATGCCGCCGAGTCTCCACGGCAACTTGTGATGCGGTCCTGAACCCGTCTCTTCCCCATGGGCCTCAGCTTCTCTCTCTCTCTCATTGAGAGTTGGGCTCAAGAGTTCCAAAGGTCCAGGTCACTGAACCCTTGCTGGGTCTAACCTCCTCCTCTGCCCTTGGCCTTCCCCCCTCCCACTTTCCTGCTTAGAGCCCCACTGCCCTTATCCAACATGGCAGCCACAGAGCTGTCAGGGATGCGGACATCTGCCCTTACTCAAGATGGCGGTCACCACCTGAGGCTCTACCAGTGATGAACACAGCGGCCACAGGCCTTCCCAGCCTCTGAACACACAAGGAAAAAGGCCACCAGGGACTCAGAGGATGGGCCCAGCCTCCCTGGCCAGTCACCTGCTGCAGCTCTCTCTTCTGGGCCTCCAGGCGGCCCTGAGAGCGCCCCAGGGCCTCGGTCTCCTGGCTGAGGCGCTGCGCCTTGGCATTCAGCTCTGCCTCCCGGGCGGCCAGTTCCTCCTCAAAACGCCTTAGTTCATCCTCCGTGTAGGCAGGGTGCATCTCCACTGTCTGTGAGGCGGGGACAGGGGCCCTCAGCAGGGTGCCGTCAGCCTTGGCCCACCCGCGTTGGAGAGGGATCCGCGAACAGAGGCGGTCTGGGGAAGGCCGGGAGGCCTGGGTCGCGTGTGAGGATAGAAGCAATCTGAGAGGAAGCTGAGGAGGGTGATAAAGACCCAGAGAAAGGGGGGAACAGAGATCCAGAGGGAGCCGGAGACAGAACCCAGAGACAGAAGGAGGCAGAGACCCAGAGCGTAAGAGACATGGCCAGAGACTCTGAAAGAAGGGTTAGGGCTGGGGGAGAGAGGTATTCAGGACTCAAAGAATCCTCCATGGCCTCACCTCCCAGCCCTCCCCGGTGTCCCCAAAGTCCTTCCTCTGGGTGGATGCGAGGAACTCCTCCAGGGTCACGAGGCGGTCCTGGTTGGTGTCCACCTGGGGAGCCAGGGTAAGCGACAGAGCTGGGCCTCACTCCACCCCTGCCCCGACCCTCCCCATGATCCCGGTGCCCTCTTCTCACATTCTTCATCACGTGCTCCCTCATGCGAAGCCGCTCCTCCTCCATCTCCCGCATGTCATCTTCTTCATTCTTTGGGTCATACACCTTCTCCAGCTGAAGCAGGGTCAAGCGAGAGGCAGGACATATTGAGGGGTCCAGAGCAACCTCTCTCCTAGGCTACTCCGCCTCTTTACACACATAACCAGGCAACTTAAACTCCCAGAAGTCCCTGGGGGCCACCCTGCCACTCCTGGTAGCCTCTTTTTGTCCCAGGGGCTGCTGGGAGTTGTAGTTTCCCCTGAGTTCCCATCCAGGGGGACCTGAGGGGACACATGGCGGATGTGGGCATCCTCTGCACCCACGGCTTCCAAGATGCTCGCTCACCTCCTTGGTGAAGAGGGCCTCCAGCTCCTGTTCATCCAGGACCCCATCACTGTTGATATCTGAGGGGGAAACAACAAGGTATCTTGGGGGGGGACTGAGTACGGGGTGGGTCAGGTCCCTGAGGAACCTGCTAGAGAAGGAATTGGGGGCTGATGTGGGCTCTGTTATCAGAGGACAGGAATCCTTGGGTCCCCAACAATACAATGATATCCTTCAGGCTTCAGTGCCCCATTGGCCCATTGTTAGGACAGCCCGATCCCTACCAACCGGGGTCCCAAGAAGGGAGTAAATGAAGGTGGGCTTCATCAGGACCATCCTTGGCATGGTTGTCACACAGGACAACTTGATCCCTAACACCTGGTGATCTGGGCACAGGATCAACCCCTTTCCCCAGGAGCCAGGGGTGTCAGAGGCCTCCGCCTCCCAGAGAGCCCCAGGCCAGAGGAACCCCTCTCCGGGCCACCCAGCTTGTATGGCTCCGAGGCTCCAGGCTTCTCAGCCGCATGGGCCACACTCACTGTCCCCTCCTCCTCTGCTCACTCAGATCAGGACCCACCCTGGTCCTTCAGAGATGGCCAGGAACCTTGACCTTGCAAATCCAATGGTTATTTTTTTTTTTAAGATTTTATTTTTAAGCAATCTCTACACCGAATGTGGGCCTCAAACTCACAATCCCGAGATCAAGAGTCACATACTCCATCGACCAAGCCACCCAGGTGCCCAGCCAATGGTTAATTTTTAACCTGCATTTTACTTGACTTTCTGCCTTCAGCTTCCAGAACATCATTCTCTCCTCCCAGATACCCCTCATTCTCCTTCATTGGCTCTGTCCTCCTCCTGCATGCTACCTATTGATGGGCCCCAGGGCTCAGGCCATCTAATCCTCAAATCCAACATGGTAGCTGCTAGCCACACAGGCCATTTACATTTAAATCGATTAAGATAAAAATCCCAGTTTCTCAGTCCCACTTGTTACAGGTCAAGCATTCAATAGCCACACGTAGCTGGTGGCTGCCATATTGGGTGGCACAGAACATTTTCATCATTACAAAAAGAGCATGACTGGCCAGCACCTCTTCAAATGGGTTCCTTCGGTCCCTTGGCTTTCAGTGCCATCCACAAGCTGCCTCCACACCTGAATATCCAACTGCCAACTCTCCTCGCCATGTAAGTGCCTCACAGACATCTCCAATTTAACACGAATGGACCTAGTTCCCAATCTTCCCTGCCAAATACGGGTGCTCGGGCCAAATATCTTGGAGTCACCCTTGACCCTTATGTTCATTCATAATCCTCATCCAGTCCATCTGCGAGCCCTACCAGCTAGACCTTCACGATAAATCCAGAATCCAGCCACTCTTCCCTACTCCCCATGGTGCAGCCACCAGCATTTCTGGCCTCCTCGTGGCTTTGGCCCTCACGCCGTACAGCCTATCCTCCACATAGCAGCCAGCTGGGTTTGGTCAGCCCTTAAGGCAGATGGTGTCAGTCCTCTGCCCAAGACCCTTTCGTGGTGCCCCATCCCAGAGAGAATAAAATCCAAATTCCTTAACCGGGCTGGAAGGCTCTGAACAATCCGGCTGCCGTTACCTTGGAAACCCACGTTCACTCTTCCCCTCTGTGTGTTCGCTGTTCCCTCCGCCTAGAACGTGCTTCCCCCAGGTATCTGCAAGGCTCAACCTCTCACTTCACTGGAGTCTAGGTTCAAATGTCACCTCTCTAGAGCTGCACTGTCCAGTGGAGCCACCAGTCCCGTGGGGTGCATAACATTTAAATTAATAACAGCCAAGTACCACGAAAACTTGGGTCCCTCGACATTACGCTAAATGAAATAAGCCAGTCACAAACAAGACAAATGCTGTATGATTCCATTCATGTGAAGTAGCTAGAATAATCCAATTCGTCGAGACAGCACCCAGAATAGAGGTGGCCAGGGGCTGGGGGGAGGAGGAGCGGGGAGTTACTGATTAACAGAAGAGTTTTCGTTTCGAAAGGACGAAAAGAATTCTGGAGGTTGGTTGCAAAACAACGTGGGTGTCCTTAACATTCCTCAACTGTACACTTAAAAAGGACTGAAGACGGGGTGCCTGGGTGGCTCAGTCATTGAGCATCTGCCTTTGGCTCGGGTCATGACCCCGGGGTCCTGGGATCGAGCCCCACATCGGGCTCCCTGCTCGGCGGGAAGCCTGCTTCTCCCTCTCCCACTCCCCCTGCTTGTGTTCCCTCTCTTGCTGTGTCTCTCTCTGTCAAATAAATAAATAAAATCTTAAAAAAAAAAAAAAAAGGGCTGAAGATGGGACAGTTCAAGTTAAGTGTATTTTACCACAGTTACAAATTTTTAAAAAACTCACATCTCAAAACTAAAAAAGAATTCAGTTCCTCGGTACATTTCAAGAGCTCAATAGCCACATGGGGCTGGTGGGTATGACACACTCTAGGCCCTTAAGCCTGCTGTTGGCTTTCCCATGTTACTCTTCTCTTATCACTGCCCCAGACGCTATTATAGAATCCACTTCCTTGACTGTAAGATGTAAGCCCTCCCCCGCGATTTTATTATCCCTGAGATCAGAAGACATCTGGTCATCGGTGGTGTGTTAATTTAATGGGAAGCTTGTGTAAAAATTCTAGAATATCTTACATTCCCAGGTTTTTTAGATCCACTGAAATACAGAGTTATTGGTTTGCCTGATCACTGGCTATGTGAGAGGGGGGAGCTTTGTTTTGTTCACAGCAGGATCCAGAGTTGCCATGAAGCTTGGTCTTAGAGGGAGCTTAGTAGATGTTTGCTGAATGAATGAGCCAGGCCCTGTTAAGCTCCGTTGACTGCTTGTAGCTTCTGGGGCAGGGTCCTAGGCACATCTGAGGGGGCCTGGCAACCCTGGGTTAAGTTTCTAGAGAGGAGGAGAATGAAGGAGGTGTCTGAAACACCATGGAAAAGGTAGCTTCTCAGTCCCTGGAGGCCTGTTTATTTGGGAGCAGCAACAGGACTCCTGTCCAACTCGGAGAGCTGGACACTAGCCCAGGCTAGTCAAGCCTGGATGGCTCAGTTAGTGGGTATCAGCCAGTCCCGAGAACCGAAAAGTCTGGTGTATCCCAGAAAAGAGGCCTAGTTCTTCAGTGGAAGACCCTAGCAATGGGGAAGGGTGTAGCCTTCCAGACCAACAGGAGGGATAGGCTCAGTTCTCTTAGGCCTGCTAAGCCCCACTGTGATGGGGACACCTCTTCCTAGTATTCAGGCCCCAGAAAGGTCAGAGCCTCCGGCTTCAGCCTGGGTCTTGGGGCTCCTCCCCACCTTACCATGCAGTATGAAGAAGGTCTTGGGGTTAAACCTGTTGGGGTCCAATCCATCCAGCTCCTCCCACACCTCCTTCAACTGGGCTTGGCTGCCCTGTGGAGGGGAGAGCCAGGGGCTCATGAGCAAGAAGTCTGAGTCCCCCCATCCCTCAAATGTCATTTCCCTCAAGCAAGAAAAACTATAACTCCCAGCAGCCCCTGGGGTGGCTGAGCATATTTAAAGGGGCTTTTGGCCTCAGGGTCTGCTGGGAATTGTAGTTCTTTAGCTACTTTCTCATCTTGTGGTGCTTGGAGAGTTGGACACCAGTGGGGGGTAGCCTCTTTGCGGGGCCGGCGGGGGGGCTTCTTACAGGTACATTGACTTTGGGATGCTCTCGGTGCCGGCGCTGTTGTTCTTCCAGCTTCCTCTCTGCCTCCTTTCGCTGCTCCTCTCCCAGTGACTCTAGGTAACGGCGTCTCTCATGTTCCTTGAGCATCTCGTAGCGTTTGAACTCTTCATGATGGGCCGCGTCATACTGGGCAAGGTCCCGGGTGGCCTGGGGAAAGGCAGATGGTCCTTCTCGTCTCACTGCCACACCTAGGCCCTAATTTCAACCTCCAAATTCCAGGCCTTCCGCCTTGAACACGGGCAAGGGCCACCCCAACCTCTACCCAGTCCTGGCTTCCATGTCCTGAGCTCACTTCTTGATCTCTATGACCCACTCTTGCCCCATAACACAGCCTCCTCTGTCTATTTGTTCAAGAGATTAGAACGGTTACACACAGTAACAACTTTCTTTAAAAGTTTATTTATTTAAGTAATTTCTACACCCAGCATGGGGCTCAAACTCATGACCCTCTGAGATCAAGGGCCCCAGGGTCTTCTGACTGAGCCGGCCAAGCACCCCTTGGGGTAAGAACATTAACCCACCTCTTTCAAGTCCTCCACAATCTCAAGATCTTGGAGGAATAGGGGCGCCTGGCTGGCTCAGTGGGTGGAGCATGTGACTCTTGATCTCAGGGTTGTGAATTCAAGCCCCACATTGGGTATAGAGATTACTTAAAAATAAAATAAAGTAAAGATCTGGAGAAATAAGCAATAAGGAACAACACGCAAGGTGAACTTAATAGGGAAAGCAGTACAGCTAGGTGATAAAGAAGTCTAGGTCTCTGATTACTTTGCCCAGGGTTCAAATCCAGACCCTGCTGTGTGAACAAATCCCACTAGTCTGTGTGATCTTGGGCAAGTTACTTAGCCTCTCTGTGCCCCAGTTTCCTCCTCTGTAAATTGGAGATAGCAATACGACACTGAGTTGAAGAGTATCCCCCCAAAAATTCATGTCCACCCAGAATGCTGAAATGTGAACTTATTTGGAAATAGGATCTTTGTAGATTTACTTAGTTACAATGAGGTCCTATCAGATTAGAGTAGGCCCTAAATCCGAGTGGTGCCTTTATAAGAAAGCTACAGAGACAATACAGAGAGGCACAGGGAGAACACCATGGAGGCAGAGGCTGGAGTGATGGGTCTACAAGATGCAGAATGCTGGCAGCCTCCAGAGGCCGGAAAAGGCAAGAAGTGGGTTTTTTCCTAAAGCTTCTAACGAGAGTACAGCTCTGCCAAAGCCTTGGTTTTGGCTCAGGGATGCTGATTTTGGACTTCTGGCCTCCAGAACCGTGAGAGAATACATTTCTGTTTTTATTTTTATTTTATTTTTAATTTTATTTTATTATGTTATGTTAGTCGTCATACATTATTTTAATTTTTTTTAAATTTTAAAATATTTTTATTTTTTAAGTAACCTCTACGCCCAACATGGGGCTCGAACTCACAACCCCGAGATCAAGAGTCACGCATTCTACTGACTGAGCCCGCCAGGCGCCCCACGGTTTCTGTTGTGTTAAGTCACTGAGTCCGTGGTAAGCTGCTGCAGCCATAGCAAACTACCACCCCCAGCAAGATCCTTCTTGGCTTCTGGTCTACACCGTACGATAATTTCAAGGTGTTTGAAGCCACTGAGTTTGTGGTAATTTGTTACAGGGCAGCATAAGAAACGGACACAGCTGTTGTGGGGGGAACGGGTTCTCAACCCGGGGTGACTGGTCTGCAGGAGACCACTGTCAAAGTGTGAGGACATTTTTGGTTGTCACAATGAGGGTAGGTCTACAGGCATCAAGTGGGTAGAGAGCAGGGATACGGCTAAACGTCACACAATGCACAGACATCCCCCACAACAAAGAATTATCCAGCCCAGGGCGCCTGGGTGGCTCAGTCGTTACGCGTCTGCCTTCAGCGCAGGTCATGGTCCCAGGGTCCTGGGATCGAGCTCCACATTGGACTCCCTGCTCAGCGGGAAGCCTGCTTCTCCCTCTCCCACTCCCCCTGCTTGTGTTCCCTCTCTCACTGTGTCTCTCTCTGTGAAATAAATAAAAATCTTAAAAAAAAAAAAGAATTATCCAGCCCCAAACATCAAGAGTGCTGAGTTGAGAAGCCCTGCTGGCGAGCTTAGAAGGCAGAAGCGGGGAGCCCAGTGACGAAGCGGCTATGAGAGATGATGGGAGTTGAAACTAGGAGAAGGACAGTGGGGCTGGAGAAAAGCGGACAGTTTCTGGAATGTTCTGGAAATGAGTGGCAAAACCACCCCTCAGGGACTTGAGTCCAATGCCAGGAACAGACTCGATTGTCTGCTACTATCTTCGTGGCCACTAGATGGAGCTCCAGTAGGCCAGAAGAGCGGGGCTCAGGCCAGGCGGTCGGGCTCTGTCCAGGAGGTCAGGCTCTGTCCAGGAGGTGCTGGGGACCCGTGGAAGAAAAGTGAGCAGGGGAGAGGCAGGGGCAGGTCTGGGGGGCATCCCCTTGCACTCCCCAGCCCCACCGCTCCTGGCCTTCCCCATGAGGCTAGGCTGGAGGTCCCACTTCTCAGATAAGGACTCTTAGCTCCTATGGCTGCTATAACTAATGATCATACATTTGGTGGCTTAACACAACACACATTCAGGGGCGCCTGGGTGGCTTAGTCTGTCAGGCACATGACTCTTGATCTCAAGGTTGTGAGTTCAAGCCCCACATTGGGTGTGGAGCCTACTTAAAAAAAAAGAAAAGAAAAAAAAAACAATACACATTTATCATCTTACAGTATGGAGGCCAGAGATGTGAAATTAGTTTTATGGAGCTCAAATTACAGTGGAGGCCAAGCTATGCTCCCTCTACAGACTCGGGGACAATCCTTTTCTTTGCCTCTTCCGGGTTCTAGAGCTGCATCCCGCGCCGGTGGCCCCTTCCTCCATCTGGGAAGCCAGCGACAGAGCACCTTGTTTCACACTGCCGCCTCCCACCTAAGGTAGTCACACCTCCTGTCGGGAGGACATGCAGGGCCCACCGGATAACCCAGGCTCATCTCAGCAGCTCAGGACCCTCAACTTAATCACATCTGCGAAATCTCTTTCACCGTGGGAGGTCATGTGTCACAAGCTCTGCTGATTAGGATGTGTGGGGTGTGACATCTTTGTGAGGGGGGGGGCGTGATTCTTCCTCCCACGAGGACAGAGAGGGGACAGCGCCCCCCCCCCGGCCCCGTCCCCACCCAAGTCATATGGGAAGGACAAAACAGAGGATGGATTTGAAACCAGGTCTGAAGGGAGCCCAGCCCGTTCTGCCTACACCTCCCAGAAAGAACCTGGGGAGGGCTTCCGGGCACCGCCTGGGCCTCTGCAGCCACCGACCTTAGAGAACACCAGGATGATCGGGTGCATGTCCTGGGCTCCGTCCCCTTCTCCCCTCCCATAAAGCCTCCTTCAGTCCACTGCCTGTAGCCGCCCCCCTCACCCCTCACTACCGTCTGGATCAGCAGCTCCAGGTCCCGGGCCTCAAAGGTGTGCTGATTCTGAGGGTCCAGGTGTTCAAACTGCTTCAGGAGGCTCAGGTGATCCAACTGTACATCTGGATGAGGGAGAAGTATTAAAACAAAAACAAAAACAAACAAACAAAAAAACTCATGGAATGTTCTTTCTTTCAAAATCCCTATCCTGGGCTAGATGTGCTCTAGAGGAGGTCACAGGGGGCACTGGGAAAGCCTACAGGATGGCCTGAATGAGCCTGGGGGCAATCCTGGAGGGCTTCCTGGAGGAGGTGATGCCACAACTCACTCTGATGCTTACAACAACAATAACCATAATAATTATTAACATGTATTGAGCACTTACTATATGCCAGGCTCTGCTTTGAACACATTAAATATATTAATGTATTTTTTTAAAGATTTTATTTACTTATTTGACAGAGAGACACAGCGAGAGAGGGAACACAAGCAGGGGGAGTGGGGGAGGGAGAAGCAGGCTTCCAGCTGAGCAGGGAGCCCAATGCGGGGCTTCATCCCAGGACCCCAGAATCATGACCTGAGCCGAAGGCAGACGCTTAACCGACTGAGCCACCCAAGCATCCCTAATGCTTTATTTTTCACAAAAATCTTACGACATAGGTTCTATGAAGAGGGTAAGGGACTTGTCTAGGTCACCACTATCTAGGAATTGGCAGAGGAAGTATCAGAATTAGTCGTTGGGCTCCAGAGCACATAAACGCAAGCCCTGTTAGGGGTTGAATTATGTGCCCTAAAATCCATCTGTTGGAGTCCTAACCCCCAGCACCTCAGAATGTGACCTAATTGGCAGAGAGGGTCTTCCCAGAGCTGATCAAGTTAAAATGAGGTCACAGGGTGGACCCAAATCAGATAGCACTGGTTTCCTTCTAAAAGGGAAAAAAATTTGGACACCCCGGGAGAAGACAAAAGGTGGAAGCTGGCCCTCTCCGAACCCCAGAGAGAGACCCAGAACCGATCCCCATCAGAAGGAACTGATCCTGCCACAACTTGATCTTGGACTTCCGGCCTCCAGGGCTGTGAGACAATAAACCTCTGTTGCTAAAACCAGCCCGTCTATGGTACTTTGTTAGCAAAGTCATGCAACCTCCTTGTACGAGACTGTCATCAAACAGGCCCCTGCTCATGCGGCACCCTCCGTGCCCGGGAGTTCCCAAGCAGTAAGGAAGGGGTAGGGTTTTCAGGAAGGAAGGGAGAGAGCACACCCTCAACAGCCAGGCATCCACTGAACGCACATCTCCCAAGGCCTCCTGCCCCCCCAACCATGTGACTCAGACCCAGGCCACCTCCAGTGGCTCCCGGTCTGGGGACGGGGAGAGACACACACACAGGGAGGCTGGGATCCCGGGGCCTTGTGTTACTACGGAGGCAGCTCTGGCCGGGCTGAGCCCAGAGGCGGGACAGGCACTCAAGACACAGACACAGATCAAATTTCATGGTGCATTATTTATATGCCACAGGCCAGACTCGGTGCCCGGTGCTGGGGACGCAACGGAACCCAGACAGCCTCAGCATCTGCTCCCCGAGCCCCCAGCACCTAGCAGAGAGACAGAGGACGAACACACACGACCCCAAGGACTGAAACGAACGGAGCCTCCTTCGTGCAGCCCAGTCAGGGTAGGAGCTGAGACAGAAGCCCAGCCAGCCACACAAAGACCGCTGAGAATGTCCCAGGCAGAGGGAAGCGCCTGGGCCAAGGCCCAGAGGCGACAGAGACGTGTTGCACACCAGCATTACTAAAAATGCTGACAGGAGAGGGTGGGGAGAGGGCGCCTGTGAAGGGAGGGGCTGGGCGGGCAGAGCAGCAGTGAGGACTGTGGACTTTGGGCCTGTTGAGCACTGGGGAGCCACAGTGGGTTCTAAGCAGAGGAGGGACAGGATGTGGACTGGGTGCTGTGGTGGGCTGCATCACGGCCCCCAAGATGCCCACGCCCTAACCCTGGAACCTGTGACTAGGAGACCTCAGGTGGCAAAAGGGACTTTTACAGATGTGATTAAATTAAGAATCTTGAGATGGGGAGATGATCCCGGATTACCCAGGAGATCCAACCTAATCATAAGGGTTCCTCTAAGAGCGAGGCAGGGGCAACTAACTGGTGGCTCAGTGGGTTAAGCATCCAACTCTTGATTTTGGCTCAGGTCATGGCCTCAGGGTCGTGAGATGGAACCCAGCATTGGGGTCCACGCTCAGCACAGAGTCGGCTTCCTCTCTTCCTCTGCCCCTCCCGCCATTCATGCTCTTAAGCACCCATGCGTGCTCTCTCTCAAATAAATAAATCTTAAAAAAAAAGAGGGAGGCAGAGGGAGACCCAACTACAGAAGGCCACGTGACCCCTGAACACAGAGGCTACGTGCTAGCCTTGAGGATGGAGGAAGAGGCCACCTGCCAAGGAATGCTACTCTAGCAGCCAGAAAAGACAAGGCGACAGGCTGTCCTCTAGAGCCTCTGGAAGGAACACAGCCCCACTAACACTCTGATTTTCGCCTGGTGAAACTGCTTTCAGATTCTCATCTCCCAACTGTAAGGGAATCAGTGTGTGCTGTTTTTTTGTTTTGTTTTTTTGTTCTTTAAAGATTTTATTTATTTATTTGACAGAGAGAGACACAGCGAGAGAGGGAACACAAGCAGGGGGAGTGGGAGAGGGAGAAGCAGGCCTCCCGCGGAGCAGAGAGCGGGATATGGGGCTCGATCCCAGGACCCCGGGATCATGACCTGAGCCGAAGGCAGATGCTTAACGACTGAGCCACCCAGGCGCCCCAGTGTGTGCTGTTTTAAGCCACTAAATGGTAATTTGCTACAGTGGCCATAGGAAACGGCTACAGGATCC
Source organism: Neomonachus schauinslandi (assembly GCF_002201575.2). Classification (NCBI taxonomy): domain Eukaryota; kingdom Metazoa; phylum Chordata; class Mammalia; order Carnivora; family Phocidae; genus Neomonachus; species Neomonachus schauinslandi. The sequence continues at coordinate 7,321,233 of NC_058418.1, forward strand.
CCCTGGCTGCTGATGGGGGGGAAGGTGTGGGGAATAGCACCCAAAGGAGGGGCGGCAGCAGGGAGCCCGGGGAGGAGGCCGGGGAGGAGGCAGTGATCCAAGCAGGATCCAAGCAGCAGCGATGGATGTGCGAAGTGGCCAGACTCTGAAGCTATAATAGTTAAAGCAGCAGGACAGGCGTGGGTGCATACGCAGGCTGTCTGGTCACCGTGGAACTCCAGCACCTGCCTGGTGCCCGGCACACAGCTGGACTTGAGACATTGTTGGTCAATGGATCAGTGGAGTCAGGTAGAAATGAAAACAGGGGCGTCTGCCTTCGGCTCAGGTCGTAGTCTCAGGGTCCTGGGATCGAGCCCCGCATCAGGCTCCCTGCTCTGCAGGGAGTCTGCTTCTCTCTCTCTCTCTCTCCCTCTGCCCCTCCCCACAGCTCATTCTCTCTTTCTCTCAAATAAATAAAATCTTAAAAAAAATTTTTTTTAAGGTAAAAAATATATATAACACCAAGGGTGCAAAAAATCCAGATATCCAACAACTGATGAATAGATAAACCCATTCTGGTATATCCATACAATGGAATATTACTTGGCCTTAAAAAGGAATGAAGTTGCTAACACATGCTACATTTCAGATGAACCTTAAAAACATTATTCGAAGTGAAAGGAGCCAGACACAAAAGGTCACAGATGATAGGATTCCATTTATATGAAATGCCCAGGAATAGGCAAATCCAGAGAGACAGGAAGTAGGTTACTGGTTGCAGGGGCTGAGTAGGGGGGATGGGGGGGTGAGAGCTAAAGAGTTTGGGGTCTCTTTTTGGGGTGATTCAAATGTTCCAGAATCAACTCTGGTCATGGTTGTACACACCTGTGCATATACTAAAAAAACACTGAGTTGTACCCATTGCACAGGTAAATTATATGGCATATGAATTTTATTTCAATTAAGCTATTTAAAATAAAGAGCGTGGTCCAGACACACTCTGACAAACCCTATCTAGGAATGTCAGAAATAGGGTGGGATCTTGGAATCTAAACCTGCCTCTCTCTTTCAGGTGCATTTTTGTCTTTTTTCCAGCCAAATAATTAGACTTATAAAATATAGTCTCAGGGGTGCCTGGGTGGCTCAGTTGGTTAAGTGACTGCCTTTGGCTCAGGTCATGGTCCCGGAGTCCTGGGATCGAGTCCCACATCGGGCTCCCGGCTCAGCGGGGAGCCTGCTTCTCCCTCTGACCCTCTCCCCTCTCATGCTGTTTCTCTCTCTCTCTCTCTCTCAAATAAATAAATAAATAAAATATTTAAAAAATATATATATATAGTCTCAGGTATAAATGTCAGCAAATCAGAATCATCCCAGCGGGGGAGACAGAGAATAACAAAGCAATGAAAAATACCGAGTACCCTTTGCAGTTTCCTGACTTTGATCACTGCATGGTAGTTAGGCAGGAGAACGCCCTCCTTCTGAGGAAACTCACTGAATTGGTGAAAAGAGGTACAGCCTACAATGAACTCGCAAATGGTGAACTGGCCCATCTGGGTGAAGCGTATTCGAGAGCTTTTTGTACTATTCTTGCAACTTCCTGGAAATTTGAAGTTGCAGCAACATTTTATTTTATTTATTTTTTTAAAGATTTTATTTATTTATTTGAGAGAGAGAGAATGAGAGACAGAGAGCACGAGAGGGAAGAGGGCAGAGGGGGAAGCAGACCCCCCGCTGAGCAGGGAGCCCGATGTGGGACTCGATCCCGGGACTCCAGGATCATGACCCGAGCCGAAGGCAGTCGCTTAACCACCTGAGCCACCCAGGCGCCCGCAGCAACATTTTAAATGACCGTGGTTTTTAAAAATAAAAAAAATAAAAAAATAAATGAAAACAAAACAGAGAAACAAAAAACAGCCTACCAACCACAGTCATGTTAGCGGTAGATTGTTCTAGAAAGAAAACTCGATCAATCTCCTATGCACATCTTATGGTGGGGGTAGTGAGTCCCCAGGAGGGAGGCCATCCCACCCCACCAGCTCCACCCACCCCTGCTTACTGGGCTCCTGTTCCGCATCCATCTTGGCCTTGAGCAGCATCCGCAGCCGGGACACCTCCTGCCGCTTGAGCTCGTCCAGCTTGGTGCGGACATGGTGGCTGACGAAGTCCAGCTCCCGGCTCAGCTTTCCACTCTGCCCGAATGGAGAGGGGACACTGGTCAGGCTGGGGGCCTGGGAGGGGGTGCACGGGGCAGCCTCGACCTTTCTCTGCCCTCTCTGGAAACTTCTACCAGCTTTGTGAAGCCTGGAAAGCTTACAGACCCTTGCCCCACCTGCTCCTCCAGCCTCTGAGACAAGGTCCAGCCCTTCAGCCCGGCGTTTGAGGCCCTGCCCACCTGGTAGTCCCGTGCCCTGCCATCCATCAAATCACACTCGGTTCCAGCAACACCAACTGGACATCGGCCCCCATGCTCAAGGCTCTTCCCCCCTCCTGGCCTTTGCACATGGTGGTTGGTCCCTCTGCCTAGGAGTCTCTCCCGCCCCCCCTTTCCAAGCCTAAGCAGATCCTCATTGCCCTTTGACACTCAAAGCCCACGGCATCTCCCTTGGAAAGAACCTCCCAGCAACTCCCTGCTCCCCTCCCCGGGGTGCCTTCTGTGAGCTGCCCCTCCTGTCACTTTAGATTCTGTCTGTTCAGAGCTGACCCCACCCCTCTTCTGCTCACAGCCCCCATGGCTCCCCAGGGCCCCCAGGACAAAATCCCTGTGCCCAGCACTCAAGACCCCACACACAGGGCGCCTGGGTGGCTCAGTTGTTAAGCGTCTGCCTTCGGCTCAGGTCATGATCCCACGGTCCTGGGATCGAGCCCCACATCGGGCTCCCTGCTCCGCGGGAAGCCTGCTTCTCCCTCTCCCACTCCCCCTGCTCGTGTTCCCTCTCTCGCTGTGTCTCTCTCTCAAATAAATAAAATATTAAAAAAAAAAAAAGACCCCACATACACCCACCTCTCCAGCCCCATCGCCCGTCTTTGTGTCAGTGATCAGGAACCCCAGGCAGAGAGCAGAAGGTACCAGAATGCTTTGTACACACAGTTCCCGCTTTCTGAAGTGCCATGCCTTCACCCCCCACACACTGCAACAACTTCTACACCATGGACATCCCCACTCAGACTTCAAACCTCACTTGGGCAAAGGGCATCCTTGCTCTAGAAGTCCTCTCTCACTTCTCACACTGGACTGTGCCCTCCTGGGGCCTCCCCCAGCACCCTCTGCTATCTGTTGTTGCTCAGGCTGCTTTTTCGGTCACTTGAGACTCACATCGGGGTTCCCCAGCCCGCAGGGCCTGTGGCCCTTGAGAGGCAACGGGACATGGTGACCAGAGTGACAGTCCTATTCACCCCAACCAGTCAAGCATCTACTCTGGGCCAAGCCCTGTGGGGGACTCCCTGGGTCTGTCCTCTAATCCTGCCCAGAGCCCCATTTTACAGATGGATAGACTGAGGCCCAGCAGGAGAAACCACTTGCCCGAGGTCCCTCGGACAGTGAGGACACCAGGTTGGTGTCGTGTCTCCCCACATCCTTTTCCTGCTCGGGACCTCAGAACTGGAGCAGATCTTACTGCACCCCCCCCCCCCCGCCGCCGCCCAAGGATGAACACTGACATCCACCGCAGCCTTACCATGTGCCCGAGCAAGCACACGAAGTGGGATTTTTGCTCACCCACACAACCACCTCTCACGTCACAGAAAATGTTGCATCAGGCCTCCCGGTTTCTGAGAAAGACACCGAGGCCCAGAGGGTGCAGCCACTCAGCCCAGAGCGCGTGAGGAGGAGCTGGGATTGTATCCAGGCACCATCCCACTCCTCGCCCTGTCTGCCTAACTGGCCACCCTGTTTCCAAGGTCACTTCCCAGTGGTATGACCTTGGACCTTGGTGGTCGGGGGGGAGGGAGGGATGCCCCTCGGGTTTTCCCAGCTGGGCAGCGGGAGGGGCTGGGCTCTGTGGTCTCTGGTTCTGCCGGTCCTTCCTTGGGGGCCAGGTGGATGGGGACAGATGAGAGCCCCAGGAATTCTGGGAGGTTTGCAGGGTCACCTGGGCTCTCTCCTGGACCAAGGCGTTTAGAGACTCAAGGAGGCTCCTCCACATGGGGCATTCCCACACGCACCTGGGGGGGGGGTCTGTGTGCGGCGGGACGGGGCGGAGGAAGGGGGGCCAGTTGGCCCTGTCTCCTCATGGGGGGGCAGCCCTCATCAGCCAGCCCTGCGGGGAAACTGGGCCCACAGGAAGGACAAACCCTGCCACGAGGGTCTCCACGTCTGCCTTTATAAAATGAGGACAATCTCGGCCCCTCTGGAGGCCTTACGTGAGCTAGAGGGGAGGCGAGCCGGAACCGCACCTCCTGTGTCTTGAATTCTCCCCTGAGCAGAACACACCACGCCCAGGACTCAGTTGAACCACACGCACCCGGCAGGTACAAGGACCGCTAGCCCGCACATCTCAGCCCTTGATGCGTCCTACCTCGGGTGAAACCTAGCCTGAACCCTGTAATGCAGATTCTGCTACTGCGCCCGCTTTGCAGATGGGGAAACTGAGGCACGGCGAGGGGCGGTCACACAGCACCGAAGGGTAGAGCGGACACGCACCGGGCGCTCCTCACCTCCCTTCCGGCCGCGTGGCACTGAGAAGCGCCTCCCGTGCCTCCGTCTGGCGAGGCCCCGAGCCACGTGGCCCCTTCAGGGAAGCCGGTCCTTTACTTGACCTCTGTGCTCCGAGCGCGCGCCCCGCCTCCCCTCCCCCGGGCGCGCGCCCGGCCGCACCTTGATGTCCTCGGCGTTGGCAGCCTGCAGCTTCTCGCGGAAATGCCCGTCCGTCTCCAGCACGTTGATGACTTCCTGGAGGTACCGGTGGTAGTACAGGCCTGTGTCCTGAGGGGACAGGGGTGAACATAGCAGCCCAGCCCCCATCCCCTCCGGTTCCTTCCTGCACGTAGGACCCAGGCCCCGCGCCCCGGGCGCCGGCCGAAGGACCCCGAGACCCTCTGCTCGGACCAAGAGGCAGACCTGCCCCATGGGACGAAGGCTCTAGAGCCAGGTGACCCCAGTTCTGATCCCCTGCTCTGTAACCCCAGGCAAACTGCCCGATCTTCTGGGCCCCGGCACTCGTCTCTTCTCAGGCCGTTAGTAGAGACGAAGTAAACATCACACGGGGAGACAGACACCCAGCGCAACGCGGCGCACAGAGCGGGTGCTCAGGGTGGACACACGAGGGTTTGTTGGCAAGCGGCGAAATATACACTCATTCGTTGTTCATCAAGCGATCGCCGAGCTCCTACCGCGTGCCAGGTGCCGTGCGAGGGGACCTGGCAAGTGAACAAGACAGACAAAAATCCCTAGGCTCCTGGGGCGCCTGGGTGGCTCAGTCGTTAAGCGTCTGCCTTCGGCTCAGGTCATGATCCCGGGGTCCTGGGATCGAGTCCCACGTCGGGCTCCCTGCTCGGCGGGAAGCCTGCTTCTCCCTCTCCCACTCCCCCTGCTTGTGTTCCTGTTCTCGCTGTCTCTCTCTGTCATATAAATAAATAAAATCTTAAAAAAAAAAAAATCCCGGGTGCCTGAGTGGCTCAGTTGGTTAAGCGACTGCCTTCGGCTCAGGTCATGATCCTGGAGTCCCAGGATCAAGTCCCGCATCGGGCTACCTGCTCAGCAGGGAGTCTGCTTCTCCCTCTCCCGCTCCCCCCTCTTGTGCTCTTTCTCTCTCTCTCACTCTCTCTCTCAAATAAATAAATAAAATCTTAAAAAAAAAAAAATCCCTAGGCTCCTGGACCCAGACCTGGCATGGGTAGGTGGGTGGCACTCTTCTTCCTGGGCCTCCCTCTTCCATTTGAAAATAGGCAATAAATTTCCCTACTTCTCAGCGCCGTGGTGAAAAGTACATGAGATAAAGGGCCTCGCGCGATGCTAAGGACATAGGAGACGTTCGATCTATTAATGCTATCATTCCGTATGTAGGGAGCACACAGTAGGAACTTGATAACCAGGTGCTGATGGCTCAGCCATGCCATTGTGGGTGTACCAATTTCCTGTTGCTTCTGGAACAGAGGGTCACAGATTAAATGGCTTAGAGCAACACGAATGTATTCTCTTAGAGTTCTGGAGGTCAGAAGCCCAGAACAGGTAGACAGGGCCGAACTTATTCTGGAAGCTCTAGGGGAGAATCTGTTTCCTTGCCTTTTCCAGCGGCTAGAGGCTGCCTGGTTCCTTGGCACATGACCCTGCATCACTGTGACCTCTGCTTACGTCATCACATCACCTCTGACTTTGACCTTCCTGACCCTCTTATAGAGAACACTTGTGATTACGTTGAGCCCACCTGGATAATACAGGATAACTTTTCCATCTCAAGAGCTTTGTCTCAATCACCTGCCAATACTCTTTTTCCCTATAAGGTAAGATAGTCACAGGTTCTGGGAACTAAGGTGTTAACATCTTTTTCTTTTTTTTAAGTTTATTTATTTTTTTAGTAATCTCTACACCCAGTGTGGGGCTCGAATTCAGAACCCCAAGATCAAGAGTCTCATGCCCTACCGACTGAGCCAGCCAGGAGCCCCAAGGTGTGGACATTTTGACTGTTTAGCCAATGGGCTGGAATCCCAAATCTGCCAATTACTAGCTAGGTGACCTTGTTGGGACAGCTAGAATGCCTAGTTCAATTTAAATTTCAGATAAACAATGCGTAACTTATAGTATAAATATACTGCTGGAGTGTACTTATACTCAAAATTATTCATGCTTCTGTGAAATTCAATTTTAACTGAGTGTCTTGTGTTTTTATTTGCTAAACCTGGAAACCTCAGTCCTTGGGCAAATTACTTAAACTCTCTTGCACCTCAGCTTCCTCATCTATAAAGTAAGGTTGAAGAGCACCCATTGAGGCCCCACAGACCTGCCTCCCCCACCCCCCTCCAGTCACATTGGCCACCTCCATGTCTCTCTACTCACTCTGCTTTTCACACCACAGGCTGCCCGTGCCTGGAATGTTCTTCCTTGCACTTCAGATTTCAGCTTGTGACCCTTCTCCCTGACCATCACCCTGGTGCCCATTCTCAAGAAATGTGTGGGATGAATGAAGGGAAAGGGGACTCAGAAGTGCCCTTCTGTGTTTGCAAAGATTTCACCAAGCAGAGGCCTAACTCACAAGGTCAGGACCACACACAGGAGCACGGAATGATCCCTTCCTGAGACAGTCACGTGCCCATTATTGATGAAAGCTATAGGATTCAGGCCACAAATCAGGGCCTTGGCCTTGAGGATCTTTAAAGTTCCAAATTCCCTAAGACCAAAGGTTTCATAGCATTTGATAAACACATGTTGGAATTACCTTCATAATTTTCAACTCCCACGAGCTCCATGAAGCCAGAACACCCCAGTTAAGGAACACCACCTGCCCAAGGTGCTACTGGGAAATGTAGTTCTTTTCTGGGATTCCTTCTTGGGGGAGGGGGGCGCTTCAAAGAATACAGATTAAGCTAGGCGGAAATGCAGATTTGTCACTTCCATTCTGACCTGATTTCCCCACACCTCAGAGCCAGGGACTTAGAAATATGCACGCACGCGCGCGCGCGCTCGCGCACACACACACACACACACACACCCGCCCCGAGTTTTTCACCACGTCAAAGCCCCGGGACTGCAAAGAATGGCAGGCAAACTCCGAGCCGCGGCCGTGGGGGAAGTATCCACCCAGGGGCGACGGGGATCCGCGGGGATCTTAGTACCACTTGCAAACACCTGGCTGGAGAGCAGGGCAGGGCCACTCACGGGGCTCTCGGTCGCGGGGCTCTCCTGCTTGGGCGCCCCCCGCTCCAGGGGCACGGCCAGAACAGCGCGCAGCAGCAGCAGCGGTGACAGCAGGAGGAGGAGGGCTGCGCCGGCCCCAGAGGAAGGCATGGCGGCGTGGCCTGTGGAGGGGAGAGAGGTGGATAATGTCTGTCCCAAGTCGCCTACTCCCCTGCACCTAGGAGTCTGGGCCCCCAGCGCCGCCCGCATCCCCCTTCTAAGAGTGAAGACTCAAAGCGTCTCGTTTCCCGGGACACAGGATTCCGCACGTCCAGCTCTTCCTTCCTTAGACCCAGGAGTCCTGGCTCCCAGCACCCAGCCTCTTCGCTCAGACTCAGGAATCCAGGATCTCAACCCCTTTTCCCCAGAACCAAAGATCCAGGCCCCCAGCCTCCTCCTTCGCCAGGATCTAGGCGTACTGGTGCCCAGCCCATCCTCCCCGATACCCAGTTTTCCAGCCCTCTGGTCCCCTTCTCCCGCTCCTCCCCAGGACCCAATCTAGGACCCCCCCCTCCCAAGCCCCTCACCTTTCCTTCACCGCAGAGGGCGTTTTCCCGGGCTGGGACCTCCGGTGCGTTCCGGTGAGTTCCCCCCTAGGCCACGCCCATTTTCCGCAGAGGACCCGCCCTCCGAAGCCTGATTGGTCCGCACTGGCTCCAGGCCCCTGGGTCCCGGTCTAGCGGCCCGCCCCTTGCCGAAGTCGCTCGTCTGTTCTCGAAAGCCTCGCCTCCTTTCTCGGAAGCTCTACCTCTTGACGCCTCATTTCCTGCCTTTTAGGCGAAAGGAAAGCGCAGGCTTTCGAAGAGAACTACAGTTCCCTGCAGGCAGGGGGAAAATGAGGCCACTTCCGCAGGCGAAGAGGCCCCTGCCTTCGCCTCCTGGCAGTTGTCGTTTTCCCCATTTATTTTTCCACAAGAAGTGGCAGCAAGTTACAGATCGGTAGCAGTTGGCACAGGTCATCTTATAAGTTTCTAATATATAATATATTATATATATCTAATATATCTAACATATAAGCCATATATATCTAATATATACACTATATATTATATATAGAGAGAGAGCAGAGCGACCCAGTGATGCCGGCTCTCTTGGATCCCTTTAAGGAACACCTTGCATGCCCTTCCAGTTCAGAACCCTGGAGCAGGGTTGCCTGGCTGCCGTGGAGGCCAAGGGTCATTGCTTTGTTGGAAGTGGAGTGTGGAAGGCCAGGAGGGAGGGGATTAGGGCAGGTCCCAGTGGGAATCCCACCCCCCCCCCCAGCCCTCTTTCTTTGCCTGCTTATTTCCCAGAGACCCAGAGATTAGGTCCCCAGCTAAAGAGAGGGTTAGGTATGTTTAGAAATTGGCCAGAGAGGCAAGGTACTGAGGCGTGACTGTGAAAAGCCTTTGCAGGCACCAGGAGAGGAGTTGCCAGGATCCCAGGCAGGCGGGTGCTGGAGATCGGGGGATCAATGGGGGTCGAGTGTTTGGGGCCCAGAGTCCTAAGTTCCTATGCCTGCGCAAAGGAGAGTTAACTATTTGGGGGAGAGGGAACTGGATTCCTGGGCCCCTCAAAGTCATGAAAGCTGGAAACAGGCTGCTGGGTCCCTGACCAAGTAGGTGCTGGAATTTGGGCTGCCTGGGTCCACTGGTCTGTGTCCTGACTCCTCATTCTGCTTCTCCAGAATGTCTCAGGAGAATGACACGTGGAAGAAAGAGTGAGTGGGGAAAGGGGATGCGCAGGGGTGGAAATGGGGGTCCAGGAGGAACTTATAGTTTGATTATGCCCACATTCACTCCATTCTGGCTTTATGACCATGTTTTCAGGTTCAGCACCATCAGCCTAGTGGTAAGGGGCGCGGGCCTGGACTTCTGGGTCCTGAAGGGAGGGAGCTACACATGAGGACTCATGGGTCTGAAAGAGGACGGGCTGGGGGCCTGGACTCCTGAATCCTGAGACAGGAGGGGCCTGGGATCTCTGATTCCTGGATTCTAGACAGGCCAATGCTGGGGAAAAAGAGCCTCAGAACTGGTGGAGCAGGCTCAGGTTCTGCTCCTTCTGTGACCTCACAAGTGCTCAGAACCCTAAGTTGGGCAGGAAGAAAGAAGGGAAGGAGGGGCTCTTGCGCAGCGGGGGTGCCCTGCTTGCTGTCACCATGAGCCTGCACCTCTCTCAGGGCGCTGGGGGATGAGCTCGCCGCCATGAGGCTGCAGAAGCTGGAACAGCAGGTACTATGCCAGGGAGTCCTGCCACCTCCCCCCAGCCCCCCGCCCCTTCAGTCTTCCAGAGCTTCCAGGAGCACCACCCCCAAGATTTGCTCTGGGACTCCTGGTCCTCGTTGACTCTCTCCAAGCCTCAAGTCTGCAATTGGGAAATGAGAAAATAGGAATTGGGGATCCTAAGGAAGCAAATCTTGATGATGAGAATGCCCTTCTGGAGGGCAGGACTGCTAGGTCCTGGGGGAGGAGGGGACAGGGTGCCAGGACTCCTGGATCCGAGGAAGGAGGAGCTGAGGGACTGAGAGCCTGGACTCCCAGACTCCCTCCCATGCATGCCTCCCCCTGCCCCAGGCCCTCCTTCACCCCTGTCTTCCCGTCCGGTTCCTGGCCCCCACACCCGCCTTTTCCACTCCCGCAGCGGCGGCTCTTTGAGAAGAAGCAGCGGCGGAAGCGCCAAGAGCCCCTCATGGTTCAGGCCAATCCCGACGCTTCCCTGCGGCCCCGGCGACCATGGAGGCGGGAGGAGCGCCTCGCGGGTGACAGGGGTGAGGAAAAGTTCTAGCGTGGGGCAGGAGCCCAAGGAGAGCTCAGTGTAGGGCCCTTGGGGACCCGGGAGCGGGACCTGGCTGAGCTCAGGGGCGGAGCAGGGAGAGCGCGGGGGTGGAGCCTGGTCCGACTAGAGGGTGGGGCGCGAGAGAATCCCGTGATTGGGCTTCCTAGAGCTCTGGGGCGGAGCCTGGGGGAGGTTGGGGGGGGCGGCCCTGGAAAAGGCAGGGACTCAATTTCGGGAGAGTGACGGCTGAAATTAACAGAGCCCGGGGGGCGAGGCCGGGATAATTTAGAGACAGGTCCCCGGAGAGACCGAGAGCCGTGTGTGAGACTGTGTAGGCACAGAGTTTGCAACAGTTTAGCTGCAAGTCTGTGCTTGCTTGAGCCTTAGGATGGACTTTGCGTTCTGAATGGGTCTCCCGGGTTTGGGCGGTCACTCAGGGATGGTGTCTGGGAGTCAGTGAGGGAGCGGATCTTCGCAGAGGACTGGAATTTGTACATCGGGTTAATGGGCTTCGCTGCAATTTCTCCCAGGCCTTGGGAACCCTTTCCTCCAGGAGTACATGCCAGAGGCACATCTGCGCTCTGGTGCCCACAGTGCCCTGGGCATCGTGAGCTGCGGTGGAGACGGCAGCGGTGAGCGTGGCCCACTGGCATCGCCGACAGAAGGAGGTAATCTCGAGTCCTTGGGCCGCCTATACCCTAGAACTGCACTCCCACCAGAATCCAGGAGTCTGGAACCTCAATCCTTGCTCTCCAAAGAACCCAGGAGTCCAGGCCCCCACGGGCCCTGTCATCCCTCACACCAAGGAGTCCAGATCCTGAAACTACTCCTTCTCCAACACTCAGGAATCTGAATCTCCAGGCTCCTTCCCCGCCTTCCCACCCCCCAAAATCCCAGTCTCTAGTCCCTCTCCCTTATCCTGGCTACCAGACAGTTCCGATCCGGAGTTGGAGGAAGTCTCCGTGGGGGATGTTCCTGCTTCTCCACCTCCTTATAAAGAGCGTCCGGGGACTCGACGCAGGGGTTGGCCAGCCCGCCAACGACCTGGTAATTTCGGGGACATTGGGTGGAATCTGGTCCCTGGTCCATGTGGCAGATCCTCCCCCCTTTTTTGGTAACAGTTTTATTGAAATATATTTCACATACCATACAATTCATTCATTTAAAGTTTACAATTCCATGGTTTTTAGTATATTTAGAGAGATGAGCAACCATCACCACAATCAATTTTAGAACATTATCATTATCCCGAGGGAAACCCTGTACCTTTTAGCAGTGACCCCCCCGCCCCCCACACCTCATTTCTCCCAGCCCTAGGCAACCACTAATGTACTGTCTCTTTAGATTTGCCTATTCTGGACATTTCATTTGTTTATTTATTTTTTATTTAAGTTCAATTAGCCAACATATAGTACATCATTAGTTTCAGATGTAGAGTTCAATAATTCATCAGTTGCCTATAACACCCAGTGCTCATCACATCACGTGCGCTCCTTAATGCCCATCACCCAGTTACCCCATCCCCCCTCAGTTTGGACATTTCACTTAAATAGAATAATATAGTATTTGATCTTTCGTGATTGGCTTCTTTTGCTTATCATGTTTTTAATGTTCTTCTATGTTGTAGCATCGTTACTTGTTCTTTCTTTTTTTTTTTTTTTTAAGATTTTATTTATTTATTTGACAGAGAGAGACACAGCGAGAGAGGGAACACAAGCTGGGGGAGTAGGAGAGGGAGAAGCAGGCTTCCCGCCGAGCAGGGAGCCCGATGTGGGGCTCGATCCCAGGACCCTGGGATCATGACCTGAGCCGAAGGCAGCCACTTAACCGACTGAGCCACCCAGACGCCCCTGTTATTTTTTAATATTGTATGACAATTCCTTCTATTCTCATGACATGACCAACGAGTCAATAACAGGACTCTTAATTATCACCCCAAACCCCATTCCTCCCTCCCATTTTAGTTCCCAATCTCTCTGATGCGCTCTTTGGGACAAGGTAAAGGGAGGACTCTAACCCCACCCTGTCCTTAGACCCAGGGCAGTCAGAGACTTCTCAGCCAGTGTAGACACCCGGGCACATGGGGGAGGAGGAGGATCTGGCAAATGAGTGTGATGAGTAATAAGGAGAGGCCAGAAACCCAGGATATCTGGCCTTTACCAGCTAGCACTGGTGACCTGGTCCCAAGCTCCTGGGACCCAGGTGTCCTGAGCCAGTTTTCTTCTGGCTCTTTCCACCCCGTAGGGGCCAGTGCGGAGGAAGAGAGTGAATCCCAAGATGTTGGAGATGAATATGAGGCAGCCAGTCCAGAACCAAACCCTGGCATGGATGATGACCTGGGACGTGGAGACTTAGCCTCCAACAAGGTGGGAGGTGGCACAGCCAATCAGAATATAGGAGAAGGGCTAGCTTCGGACTCCAGAGAGGGTGGGTCTAAAACTCTGCAGCCCAATCAGAGGCCCTTTTTACTGGTGGGTGGAACCTGTTATGATTGGGCCATCAGTGTCTCTGTGTGTGTACCATTTATGAAGTCAATCTAGAGGGTTTAAATCGATGTAAGCACATACATTAAAATCCAGCCCACCGAAAGGCAGCGAGGTTTGGAAAGGGTGAAACAGTGATGGGGGAGGGCCAACAGTTGGTACTCGCAGGTGTTAATGAAAGTAAGATAAATAGTAAGATAAGTGGGGAGATCTGGGCCATATTATATGTTATCTAGACCGAAACAACACTGCTTTTAGCTGAATGGACAGTGCTTTCAAAGAGATTCTCCAGCCGGTAGATGAGGTGGGCGTGGCTTCAGAGGGCAGCTATTAGTGCTGACCAATGAACAGATGAAGAGGGCTTGGTTGCGCGGGCCCCTTGAAGGTACTGGCCAATCAGCACGTGGCCGAGACGTTTGACCAATAGGCAGAAAACATGGTTGAGAGAGGGCGTAACCCTGTGCTGTCACAGCCAATCAGTAGTTGGTAAGCCCGTGGTGGAGGCGGGTCTCAACCACCTCAATTTGAATTTGGCGCGTGGACTAGGGCGAAGACTTGGCAGAGAAGAAAGAGGAGTCGAAGTCTACAGTGAGGAACTCCCCACCGGCAGCCAAAGAGGAGGTGTCCGAGACCCCGGAAGGCGAGGTCGGCGCGGGCAGCAGCGATGTGGGGAGCTCACCCCGCTCGCCTCCCCTCGCGCCAGGCCCTCGGCTGGGAGAGGACATGGAAGCTTATGTGCTGCGGCCGGCGCTGCGCGGCCGCACGGTGCAGTGCCGCATCAGCCGCGACAAGCGCGGCGTAGACAAGGGCATGTTCCCCTTCTACAGTCTCTACCTGGAGGCGCCCGACGGCCGGGAGGTACGGTCTGGCTCCCTCTCGAGCAAGCCCCACCTCCCAGTGGCAAGTCCCGCCCCTTTCTGAGCGAGGTCGAGACTTTCACGAATCCAGGCCTTGCTCAATGATGACATTGAGCTAGGGCTTGTAAACTCCAACGCCAAACCCTGCCCTTCACGGAACTAGGCTACTTTAGCAGTAGCATAGGCCCTAACCAAGCCCATAACTAAGCCTCGTCCACTCTTGAGTTGGGCCCACCTTTCTCAAAGTAAGGCCACGCTGTCTCAGGGTCCAAAACCTCACCCCTTACACACCCTCTCGAGGTGTTGGCCCCGTTGTGTTTGTCCAAGTTCGGCCTCTCACTGAGCCTTCTAATCTATCAGGCCCCTACCCAATCCTCGGATAAGTCCCGCCCCCTAGGAACCAAGCTCCTCCCCTCGTGGATTGTCTATTCTAGAGCCAAATCACGCTCCTCTCAATCTGGCTAGTTTCCCCCTCGGTCTGGAGGCCTCTCTTCAAGACACTCTCCCAAAAGGAGGCTTTCCCCCTACTCAGTAGTGCTAGACCTGCTTTTGTCGGATGAAATGCCTCCCAAAGTCCCGCTGCAATGTTCCAAGTGAGGCTCTTCCCTAGCCTCAGTTAGGCTCACCGCTGCCTGGGCTCAGCCCTGACCCGGGACCCAATGGCGGAAGGAATGGCGGGGCGGAGATATGAAGACGTGAAGCTCCCCTTCAGGACCTAGCTGATGACTTCCTTCAGTGAGAACCGCATCTCCCAGGAAGGCTCGGGATGCTTTTTGCTCCATTACCCTCTCCTCTGCCGTGGGGACACGGTGTTTCCTTGTCTTGGGCCCCTAACCCTAGCCAGATATCAGAAACTGTTTCTGATGGGCCGTTCTTCCTACCCACAGCACTTCCTCCTGGCTGGGCGCAAGAGAAAAAGGAGCACAACCTCGAATTACCTCATTTCCCTGGACCCCAAAGACCTGTCTCGGGATGGGGACAACTTTGTGGGCAAAGTCAGGTGGGCAGAGCCCTGATAGGTGTGAGAAATAGGTGGCAGGAGGCCTCGGGGGTGCCGGGAGGGGTGGGGGAGAAGGGGACAAGCAGGCCACAGAGCACAAGTTCTGCCTGCTCTAGGACCTCTTGTCTTACGGATTGATGGACTGTGTATATCTTCAGGTGGTAGCCCCAGGGTGGGTGTGAATAAGAGAACTAAGGGCTTTGGAACAGAGGTTGACATTTGAGACATTTGACTTCTTGAGAGGCAAGAGGGTGGGACTCCTCAGTTCCCATGGGAGAGGGCTGTGATGTACGCATTCTTGCATCTTAGGGGGAGGGAATAAGTTTCCTAAAAGGCAGGGGACTAAAAGTCGTGACTCATCAAAGAAACAGAGGGGATTGGGACTGTAGATGCATGGAACACGGAACTTAAGTCCCAACTAGAGGGTTAATGGGAAGAGTTGATGACATGACATGGGAGAGCACTTAATGTACAGCAAAAACAGTCATTATTTTTACTCTGACCACTCCCCTCCTGGAGCAGATCTAATGTGTTGGGCACCAAGTTCACCATCTTTGACAATGGGGTGAATCCTGAAAGGAAGAATTTCGTCCCGGAGACCGCTCGCATCAGAGAGGAGCTGGGGGCTGTGTGTTATGTGAGTGTCTGGGAGACAAGAGAGAATGAAGCAGGACGGTGGGGAGGGAGAAAGAGCCAGATCAACTGGAGCATAATACCCCCAGGAGACCAACGTCTTGGGATTCGGAGGGCCCCGGAAAATGACTGTGATCATTCCAGGATTCGATTCCCAGAACCGGAGAATCAGCGTCCAGCCTCAAAACGTGAGTTGGCTAAGGTTGAGAACCTCTGGATCAGTGGGGAGGAAGGTCTGGGGGACCTGCCCTAGGTCCTAAGGGAGAAGGGTGCCCGTGGCTTGCAGGTGGTCATATGTGAAGCCAGATGGACTTTGTCAGGCTTTTATGTTTCTCAAGGAGGAGAGATTAGGGACGCAAAATTTTGCGTCGGGAGGAAAAACGTTCATTGGTGGTTGGTTAACCACGCCCCCTACTCTATCTTATAGGAACGGGAGTCGCTACTGAGTCGCCTCCGACGGGGGGCCCGCCAGGGCCTGGTCCTGCTGCAAAACAAACCCCCGTCGTGGAGCGACGAGAGCGGCGCGTACGTACTCGATTTTCATGGTCGAGTCACTCGGGCCTCGGTCAAGAACTTCCAAATCGTGCATCCGGATGACCGTGAGCTCCTAGGAACCGGTTTACCTGGGCCAGGGAGGCATGAGTGGACGAGAACTACTTCTCCCATCAGCACTTGAGCGTTTTTCTAGGGAGGGCTGATTCCACGCTGTTGCAAAGCCTGCTGGGAACTGTAGTTTAGTGGCCCTCAGGGTTTCTGGGCGTAGTGGGAGCGCCGCACAGCCTCTGAGAAGGGGTAGTTCTCGAAGCTCAGAGGCCCGCGGGAGGGAGTTGAGGAGTGGGGCTAGGCTTACTTAGTTCCTGACTTCCTCCTCAGCGGACTACCTGGTGCTCCAGTTCGGCCGCGTGGCCGCAGACACGTTCGCCATGGATTTCCGCTTCCCGCTTTGCCCGCTCCAAGCCTTTGCCGTCTGCTTGTCCAGTTTCGGTGGCAAGCTGGCCTGTGAGTAATCCAATGAAATACCATGCCCTCACCAGCTTCTGTGCCTGCTCATTTGGAGAAAGGGCCCCCGCATGCCTTCTTTTGCTCCACCTTACTCATAACCAACCCATCATACTCTGCCTGGGTGCCCAGTCCTGTGCTCCAGGGGAGTAGGGTTTTCAGCAGCACCTGCTTTCACGGGACTCACAGTCATGGGAGAAGGGTCTTAACAAAAAATTAAAATGCGCCTCTGCAATGAAGGAGAAAAGCACGCGGAGGCACAGGTCAGCTGGGTCAGATCAAGGTATCCCTAAAAAAGTGATTTCCACACCACATCTGAAGAATCACGAGAAACCAGGACCAGAGGGGTCAGGGGTGGGAACATCAGGCAGTAGGCACAGCTCATACAAAGGTCTTAAGGTGAAAAGGGGCTTTATCGGTTTGGGAAAATGAAAGGATAGTGTGGCAGGAGCCTGGGAAACCACTGGAGAGGGGCAGGGTCAGAGGCTCGACAGGGGGCAGGATATTTGAGCCACTCTTCTTCCAGCTGCTGGATAGATCTCATGGAGTCAGAAAAGACTTCTGAGTTGGAGATGTAAACTTGGATGGGTAATTCAAGACATGCATGGGTGAGAGTGAGAATAATTACAATACTAGCTACACTTATCTAACATTTGTTATTTGGCAAGCATTGTTTTTTTTTTAATTTTTTATTGTTATGTTAATCACCACACATTACATCATTAGTTTTTTTTTTTTTTAAAGATTTTATTTATTTATTTGAGAGAGAGAGAATGAGAGACAGAGAGCATGAGAGGGAGAAGGGTCAGAGGGAGAAGCAGACTCCCTGCTGAGCAGGGAGCCCGATGCGGGACTCGATCCTGGGACTCCAGGATCATGACCTGAGCTGAAGGCAGTTGCTTAACCAACTGAGCCACCCAGGCGCCCACATCATTAGTTTTTGATGTAGTGTTCCATGATTCATTGTTTGTGCATAACACCCAGTGCTCCATGCAGAACATGCCCTCTTTAATACCCATCACAGGCTAACCCATCCCCCCACCCCCTCCCCCCTAGAACCCTCAGTTTGTTTTTCAGAGTCCATCGTCTCTCATGGTTCATCTCCTCCTCCGATTTCCCCCCCTTCATTCTTCCCCTCCTGCTATCTTCTTCTTCTTTTTTTTTTTTCTTAACCTATATTGCATTATTTGTTTCAGAGGTACAGATCTGAGATTCAACAGTTTTGCACAATTCACAGTGTGGCAAGCATTGTTTTAAACATGGATTTGGGATGCTTGGCTGGCTCAGTCAGTGGATGGTGGGATCTTGATCTCAGGGTTGTGAGTTCAAGCCCCTCGCTGGGTGTAGGGATTACTTAAAAATAAAATCTTAAAAAAAAATTAAAAAGGCAAATAAATAAATATGAACTCTTTCGGGGCCTCACGATCCTATGAGGCATGTGCTATTGTTAGCCACATTTTATAGGTAAGAAAACAGTCTATGGAACAGGGCTTAAAAAGGTGAAATTGGATTGCTGAAAGCCTTGAGCAACTCACCACTTAAAGGCCAGCAGGAGGATGAGTATATTCCAGGGAGGCACAGAAAACTGGAACTGAACCCTTTTTTAGTGATCAGTGAGTCCAGCTCCCAGCCCCCTTGGGGAGATAATCGTCCCAAGTTTAATAAAATTTAGGCCGATGCCAGAGAAAAACTACAAGACCCACCAGCCCTTAGTTCAAAAGAAGCCTCAGGGCAAGAAGAGGCAAATTTGAGGGATGATGGGAAATACAGTTTGTCCTCTACTGAGGTACTCGCCTTTATCCCAGGGGTAGTGGATTATTGTCAGTTCAGATACACACAGTGATGGTGACATTGCTTTGCTACAAATCAGCAGGTTTTATTTCTTATATATAACAACCCCCCCAAAATAAATAGCTAATAGAAACAGGAAACTCCATGATCTTAGCCACTCCTCCCACTGAGGTCCAGGCAAGGAGACGGGGACACAGGAGTGGAGGGAGATGCCCCAACATGGCTCAAGGGTGTGGCCTGGATGGAGGACAATGGTGAGATCTGGGGAGGAGCAGGTGTGGCGGCCAGAGGAGGGGTAGGGTTCCCACAGCGGGCCCAGGCCCTGGCCCGGGCGGCAGGGGTGAGACAGGGGCCCAGCTGCTCCTGTGCCTGGGCAATCCGCCAGGCGAAGCGACTGCGATCCCGGGCGAGCTGCTCCCAGGGTCCCCGGCGGGCGGCCTGGGCCGGTCCTGCCCAGACAGCCAGGAGATGGACAGAGACCTTCTCAGAGAAGTGTACCTGGAGATGGGAGCAGCACGGATGCAAGACCCACGTGTCCACAGTGGGGAGGGGGAGAGAGAGAGAGAGAGAGAAAGAGAACCAAAACAAAAATGAGTGATGCAAAAATGCTTGTTGTCTGAGTCACCTGCTAGTCACTGGCCCGAGGCAGTCTCCACGTGACTCACTGCAGGTGGAGACTGTTTCCTGGTGCTGATCTGAGCCACAGCTGCTCCCCCCTTCCCACGGGGCCCCAGCCTCTTGCAAAGGCTTGCGTTACAGTGAACACAGCCCTCCCAACAGAGTTCACATGCAACCCTCTGCAACACACGGAGGACCCAGAGGTTGGGCCGTCCAGCCCTTCCGCGCCCCCCCACCCCAGGCCCAGGAGTTCCAACTCCTCCCTAAGCCTCAAGAAATTGAGTCCTCAGTACCCACCTTTCTGGCCTTTAGGGGAGTCTCAGGGTCTGGATGCCGGGTGGGGGTTTCTGTGGGCTTGAGTCGCCTCTGCAGTCGGAGGGGCAGCCGAGGACGAGCCCAGGGAGGTGGTGGCTTCTCCCCAGGTAAATAGATGGCCACTCGGAAGGGGCAGGGCTCAGCTTCTCCCCACTCCTCAGCAACTTCCCCTCCCTCTGTGTCCTCTCCAGGCCGGTATGTCCAGCCCCGGTGGAGGGTGCTCTGAGCCTGAAGGGAGGGACTTGGCTCAGAGTTAGCTGCTTCTGAATCCTCTTCCGGCTCTGTGTCCTCTCCTGGCCTATATACCCAGGCCCTTGAAAAGGTATCTGTGGCCTCAGCTTCTCCTTCCTCCTCAGCTGCTCCCCAATCACTGTCCTCATCTTCTAACTCTGTGTCCTCTCCTGGTCGATACACCCAAGCCCTCACGAGGGCACTTGTGGATGGGATGGAAGAGGGACCCTCAGCTTCTCCCTCCTCCTCAGCTGCTCCCCAATCACTGTCCTCTTCTTCCTCTGTGTCCTCTCCTGGTCGATACACCCAAGCCCTCACAAGGGCACTTGTAGATGGGATGGAAGAGGGACCCTCAGCTGATCCCCAGTCACTGTCCTCATCTTCTTCCTCCGTGTCCTCTCCTGGTCGATACACCCAGGCCCTCAAGAGGGCACTTGTGGAGGGGATGGAAGAGGGACCCTCAGCTTCTCCCTCCTCCTCAGCTGCTCCCCAATCACTGTCCTCATCTTCTTCCTCTGTGTCCTCTCCTGGTCGAAACACCCAGGCCCTCACAAGGGCACTTGTGGAGGGGATGGAAGAGGGACCCTCAGCTTCTCCCTCCTCCTCAGCTGCTCCTGAATCACTGAATTCATCTTCCTCCTCCTCAGATTCCTCTCCTGAACAACACTCCCAGGCCCTGGGGTGAAAGCCTGAAAATGAGGGGGAAACGGAGTTCTTTATGACTTCTTTATTCTCTGTTCTTTTTTCCTCTGTGGCTTGATCCTCTTCCTCCCCAGCACAGTACACCCAAGCTTTGGGCTTGGATCCTGGAGATAAAGGGGCAGTAGGGCTTCTGGCAGCTTCTTTGTTTACAGCTTCTCCCTCCTCTTCCTCCTCCTCCCCTGGTGGAAAAGAGAAGAACGTGACCACTTCAACTTCCGCAGCTCCTTCCTCAGATTTCTCCTCTCCAGGAGGTTCTTGCAGGGCTCTTACCAGAAGGCTGGGGGACAAGGAAGCAGGCTGGCCATCTATAAATTCACTTCCCTGCTCTTTAGGGACACTAGTTGCTTGTTCCCCACCATACTCTTCATCATCCTCTGAAAACTCCCAGGCTTCAAGAGGAGAACTGTTGGCTTTTAGATCATGGCAGGCCTCCCAGAACACTTCATCATCCTCAGCTGCTCCACTGTCTCCAGTCTCCCCTTGAAAGTACCTGCCCCAGGGGGCATGGCAGGTGGCGGGAAATGTCTTAGCTTCTCCCCCCAGGCCAGCTTCTCCCGGATGGCTTCCGGTTAATGCTTCCAACAGCCAGGGTTCTGGAGGTCCTGGGCCCCTCAGGTGGCTCCAGGCCCTGCTGAGAAGGCCCATCAGCGGGGATAGGAGGAAAAAGGCGTAGGTATCCCTCCAGGGGGCAGGCTGATGGGGTACTTGGCCTGGGGCCATCTGTCTGGGCTGGAAATAAACAACAGGAAATAGAGTTTAGAAGCCATGTAAGGGAGAGCATCAAGGGATGACTGTGAGTCATAGCAACAGAAATAGTAACACAAATAGCAACGAGAGAGTCCCTGCCCCACATTCCTTGCTGATCCCTGCCACTCCCATCTCCAGCAGAGGCACAGTGTGGTTCCCACCTCTCTCCTCTCAATACCCAGGAGTCTGAGCCCCCAGCCTCTTCTCTCAGACCCAGAAGTCCCAGTTCCCAGAACTGAGAATACAGGCCCTCTACTTGCTTCCCTTGGAGACAAAGTCCTAGTTCCTGGTTCTCTCATCTTCCTGAGGATCCACAAATCAGGCCCTCATCACCCTCCTCCCCCTGAGACCCAAAAGTTGCGGCCCCCGCGGGGTTCCATCCATTCCACTGGGGATCCATGAGTCTGGCTTCCAGAACCCTCCTCTCGCCAGGCTCAGGCTCCCAATTTCTTCTCCTTCCCAAGTCCGAGCCCTGGAGTGCGTCCTGGTCCCACCTCTCCCCAGACACAGGAGTCTGGGCTCCCAGACCCTCGTTCCTCAGGACCCAGGGGTCCCGGCCTCAAACCCTCCTGTCTCGGTACCCAGAAGTGCAAACTCCCTCCTCACTGACCAGGAGTCTGATCCCTGGCCCCAGCTGCTGGGGGGGCCAGGCGTTCGGACCCCTCACTCACCGACTCGGGGCTGCGCGTCACCCGGGGGGCAAGAGCGCCGGCTCGGGGTGCCACCAGCGATCGCAGATCTGGACGGCTCGGGAGGCCAGCGCGTTCATCTCGCCCTCCGGTGCCGGGCTCGGGGACTCAGGTTATCACCTGCTGCTGCAAGCACCGTCGCGGCCAAGAGATGCGGGCTTCTTCTCGTCGGCGTGAATGATCCACAGCGAGGCTGGGAACTGGTTCGGCCCGCAAGGCTTTTATGGGCCTACGCGCCCGCGCGTGATGACGTCACGAGGGGAGGCGAAGCTTCGAAACCAAGGCGTCAGGGCTGGGGGAAGGGAAAGTAAGGTCGGAATTCTCGCGGAGATTCCGGGGGTTTTGTGACTACACGGCGGCGTTTCCGAGCGCGACCACGCCCCGAAACACGCGAGCTTGTCAATCAAACGCGTGCACGGCTTCAGCCGCCCGGGCGCTCTCCCAACGGCTCTTGGGGTGGGAAAACGGGCTTCCCGCCCCGACTTAATCATCAGGACCCAGGCTAGAGTCTCCCATCGTCACAGCCGGTCCGCTTCCTTCCTGGGGGAGGGGAGAGCATTGTTTTTACACAGTCCATATTCACAGATGAGAAACTGAGGCTTGGGAATTAAGTCACTTGCCCGAGGTGGTCGCCGCAGAGTCTAGATTGAGGCGAGAACAAGAATGTAAGCGCCCTGAAGGCAGGCACTTGGCTTTGCTCACTGCTTTTTTTCTCAGTGCCCGGGATATAGTAGGTGCTCAACAAATACTGGGTGAGTGGACTCGAAACCAGAAACTCAGACTCCTTCCTGGTCTCAAGCACAAGACTCCATACCTGGATTTCACCCACTTCAAACTCATACAAAAGCTCATACACAGGGGCGCCTGGGTGGCTCAGTTGGTTGAGCATCTGCCTTGGCTCAGGTCATGATCCTGGGGTCCTGGGATCAAGCCCCGCATCAGGCTCCCTGCTCAGCAAAGAGCCTGCTTCTCCCTCTCCCTCTGTTGTTCCGCCTGCTTGTGCTCTCTGTGTGTCAAATAAATAAATAAATAAAAATTAAAAAAAAAAGAAGCTCATACACAAATTGAAATCCTGGCTGGGTAGAACGACTGAACCTCATGGGGGTGGGGTCTCCTGCCACAAGTTCCAGGACCAGGTACACAGTCCCAATTCCCCGCCCATCCCCCCTACCTGGTCCATAGTTTTGGCCTCGAAATATGCCCAGGGACGATGTCTCCCTCCGGAGGGCAGCATCCTCAGTCTAGAACACAATTCTCACCTGGATCTGAGGTAGATGTTTGACATGGCCACCTTACCCTGCCCTAGCCATAATCCAGGAGTCCAGGGTCACTCTCTCCTCCCTGGAAAACCTGGACCCATCCGCTCAAACACATTTCCAGATGCCCGGCTCCATTAACAACTCAGGAGTCCTGACTCCAGGCTCACACCTTGTCAGGTACCCAGAAGTCTGAACCCCTCTAGTTCCAGGATCCCAGCTACCTTCCTTCAGCGTGCCAGTGGCCCGACCCCGGAGTCTGGGCCCAGCTCCTCCTCTCCAAACAGTTAGGAATCCCAGCCCAGCAGGGACCCAAGAGTCAGTGGGGGGGCCAGCCCCTCCCCTCAGCGGTGGGGGCAGCTGAGCCAGGGGTCAGGCTTGGAAGTGGGGGGGGGGGGGACACGGGGGGCGGGGTCAGCCGGGATTGGAAGGGGAGACCGCAGCGTGGGCGGCTGGCCGACCAGCAGGGAGGAAAGAGAATCCGAGAGGGGAGGAAGACAGAAGGGGAATCTGAGGGAGAGGAGGAAACAGCGTCGGTGGGGACAGAGAGAGAAGGAGGAAGAGCTTGAGGGTGAGGGAGAGAGAGGGGGAGAGAACGAGACGAAAACCTGGGGAGGAGAGACTCTGTAAATCTGAGCGAAAAAGATCTGGAACAGAAACAGTAAGACTGGAAGGGAAATGCTGGGGGGTGGGGGTAGAGAATGAGTGAGAGGCGACTGGAAGAGACAGATTAGGGACTGAGAGACAAGGTGAGGCCAGAGACAGAGACGCTCTGAAAGAAAGGGAAGAGTGACCAGAAGAGAGGAGAGACGAAAAGAAAAGTAAAACGCGTGTGAGTGAGCAGGTGAGAAGGGAGACAGGTCTGAGAGGTCGTCCCCCATCCCGCCAGAAAAGGAGG
This sequence comes from Neomonachus schauinslandi, assembly GCF_002201575.2. Taxonomy (NCBI): domain Eukaryota; kingdom Metazoa; phylum Chordata; class Mammalia; order Carnivora; family Phocidae; genus Neomonachus; species Neomonachus schauinslandi. Next base: position 7,345,013 of record NC_058418.1, read on the forward strand.
GACACTGCAGCTGGGGGCCCCAGCACTCACACGGCCCTCTTGCCCCCGCCCTTGGGACCCCAGAGCTGGTAAGTTCCCTGGCTCGCCTGGGAGGGACTGCCTGGGTGTGCATTCCTGGCATCCCAGAACTTGGCAGGGTTTTCTTGGGGGTGCGGGTGGAGGGCAGGAGACAGGTAGCTGGGGGCGGCCGGGAAGGGGCAGGGACTGGGGGCTCCCTGAGCACAGAGAGGGTCAAATTCCTGCCTAGAGTGCAGGGGGCAAGAATAAAGGGGCCCCTATTCTCTGTCTTGGGCTGCAGACAGCTGCCCCCTCCCCGCAGCTGCCAGTGCCGCCCACCTCTCTTGGCATCACTCTCGGTATGCAGTCCCGGGCCAGGGCCTCCCCCAGCCCCCCAGTCCCCAGACAACGGGCTCTTTCTCCTCAGCCTCCTCCGACCTGCGAGCCCCTGACCCCGTCTCTGTCCCCAGCCGGGTCAGCTGCAGAGACAGGCACACAGACCCTTTCTTTCTCTCCCTAAGCCCTTGATGGAGGAGGGCAGACCTCGGAGCAGCCTCAGCCTGGCCAGCAGCGCCTCCACCATCTCCTCGCTGGGCAGCCTGAGCACCAAGGTTCGAGGTTCTTGGAGGGGCTGGGGAGGAGGGCAGGGCTCTGGACTGCCCCATCCTCCTGTTTCCCAGCCCTGGGTTCTGTGCCAACCCAAAGGATTCCCGTTGTTAAGGGCAAGGACCCTTAGCGATGGGTTCCACCACACCTAGTAAGATCCCAAACTGCCCAACAGCCCCAGCTAGGAATTCACAGGCACTCCCAGCTGTCCCCACCCCTCGGATTTTCCTAATTCAACCAGAGTAACAGTCCCGCTGGACTCCATGCACATCAGTTCTTTTTTTTTTTTTTTTAAGATTATTTATTTATTTGACACAGAGAGAGAGAACACAAGTAGGCAGAGCGGCAGACAGAGGGAAAGGGAGAAGCAGGCTCCCCACTGAGCAGGGAGCCCGATGCGGGGCTCCATCTCTGGGATCATGATCTGAGCCGAAGGCAGCCGTTTAACCGACTGAGCCACCCAGGCGCCCCCATGCACATCCAGTTCTGATCTCAAAAGTCAGTTCCCTCCTTGGCTTGGTGTCTAAGGGCAGCCGAGCCAGGGCCTTGGGTTGCCTGCATCCCATGGCACCCAAGACCATCCTGTTCATTTCTGTCCTCCTTCTCTCCTCAGAAGCCTACCAGGGCAGTAAGCAAGGTGCACGCCTTCGGGAAGAGAGGCAATGCTCTCCGAAGGGATCCCAACCTCCCGGTGCACATCCGAGGCTGGCTTCATAAGCAGGTGGAGTGAGCACAAGAAGGGAAGGGACACTGAGTGACGCTAGAGCTTGGGCCCCTGGCTGTTCCCTGTTTCTCTCCTTCCCAGTCTCCAAACGTGTTCCTTTTTTCTAACGAGGCTTTTCCCCTTTTTCTGTCCTTGTTCCCTGCACCCTTTCATTCATTCAGTGACCACTTTCAGAATATTTATAACACGCCAAGCCCAAATAAGACAAACAAGTATCTATAGTACGCTCAAGGGGCGCCTGGGTGGCTCAGTCGTTAAGCGTCTGCCTTCGGCTCAGGTCATGATCCCAGGGTCCTGGGATCGAGCCCCTCATCGGGCTCCCTGCTCAGTGGGGAGCCTGCTTCTCCCTCTCCCACTCCCCCTGCTTGTGTTCCCTCTCTCGCTGTGTCTCTCTCTGACAAATTAAAAATATATATTAAAAAAAAATTATAGTACGCTCAAGGGGGGGGCAGGGACGGGTACTACATTAGCATATTTCAGATTGTAGGAATTGCTCTGAAGAAATAACACAGGAGGATATGCACGAAAGTGGTAGAGGGTTGAGGGCATCCTTTGACTCTTGGTCAGGGAAGGCGTCATTTGAGCTGAGAACGAACTGACGAGAAGGAGCCCATTATGCTAAGAGCTGGGGGGCAGAGGGAATCTGAGAGCGAGAGGCCCTATGGCAGGCCAAAGCTTGGTGTCTGGAGCCAGCCAAGGGTGGAGATAGGAGGGATGGCAGGGCAGTGGTTTGCAATGTGTCCCTGCTAGGAACTTGCTGGAAATGCAGACTGTCAGCCCCCGCCCACCCTAGATCTACTGACTCAGGAACTCTGGGGTTGGGACCCAGGAATCTGTGTTTTAATAAGCTCCCCTGGTGATTTTTATGCAGACCCAGGTTTGAGATTCCCTGCAAGCCAGTAAAAGAAGGGAAGGAATTTGAGATTTATTCTAAGTATGACGGTAGGCTCTGTTTTGAGCAGGGGACTCCCACCATCTGACATAACTGAAAAAGATCAACCTGACTTCTGTAGGAATGGATTATAGAGGAGAAGAGGGGCACAAGGTTGGAGATGGAGTAGTTGTGGCAGAGGAGATGGGGAGACGCAGGATTCAGGTTAGGGCTCCCAATGCCACCTTCCTGGCCTCTCTGTGTGTCTGACCCCGGAATAATCCAATCAAAAGTCTGAGTATATAAAGTCCCGGCCCACGGGTTGTACAGTAGCTCGTTCCAACCTTCTGGTAACTTCTCAATCCCCAATTGACAGATGAGAAAACACGAGTGTCCTAGCCAGGAAATGACTAGTCTAATGGCATAGTTCGAGAGGGGTGGAGCTAGGAGCCCCACTCAGGCCTGACCGAGTCCAGAATCTATGTGAGCTCAACCCCTAAACTCTGGCTTCCAGCTCTCCGGCTCAATCTATTGCAGCAAACATGTGTCTGTTCCTCTCCTCTTTCTGGGTTTCTCCGTCCCCGGGTGTCACTGTCTTTATTTCCACGTTTCCTCTCCCCACTCCCCTTCTACTCAGGCCTCCCTTCCCACTCTGTTTCCCCAGGACAGCTCCGGGCTCCGGCTCTGGAAACGCCGCTGGTTCGTCCTCTCCGGCCATTGCCTCTTCTATTACAAGGGTCAGTGCCCCGGCTGGCACGGGGTGGACGGGCCCCCCGCCCACCCTCCCTTTCCCTTAGCCTCTTGGCCTCCAGATCCCTGTGTGATCCCTGACCCCAGGCCCTCTTTTGCAGACAGCCGCGAGGAGAGCGTCCTGGGCAGCGTCCTGCTCCCTAGCTACAGTATCAGGCCAGATGGGCCAGGAGCCCCCCGAGGGCGGCGCTTCACCTTCACCGTGAGTCCGTCCGTTCCCCGTGGGCACTAAGGCAGTAGGCTACGGGGGCAGCCATGGGAGCATCCATTATTGGAGATAAAAAGCCTTGACTAGGGCCCATGGCATCCTCCTTTTTAGAGGGCCCGGGCGTCCAGGTCCCCAGCTCTCTCTCCCCGCAGGCCGAGCACCCAGGCATGAGGACCTACGTTCTGGCCGCTGACACTCTGGAGGATCTGCGCGGCTGGCTGAGGGCGCTGGGCCGGGCCTCGCGTGCAGAGGGGGACGATTGGTGAGTATAGTTCCTGGCCACGCCCCTGACCTGTACCTCCAATCGGAGTCCATCTAATTAGTTCCAGCCCCTCCCCTTTAGGCCCCGCCTCTTCAACGTCCAATCACACATCTTCTAGCTAAGGCGGCTCCGCCCTTCAGGCCCCACCTCCAGAGAACTTTATGTCTTCCAATCAGCAAAAAGTCTTTCTCTTCTAAACTCCGCCCACCATTTTGTCCAGCCCCCCTCCATCAATATTCCATACTCTGACTGGCTCCCTCAGAAGTCTCCACCCCCAAAGCTACCGCTTAAGGAAAGTCAAATATAAAAAGAAAGGCTTTAGACAAACTGTTCCGGCTTTTCGAAAGTTTCATTCTGGGAATGAATGGAATGGAAACCCCAATGGACCTTGTAGCCCTGCACTAGTCACTTCCACACTCGAGGCCTCAGTTTTCCCATCTGCAAAGTGGGAACAATGATTTATCGTGCACCACTTACCCTTTATTCTGTGTAGGTTCCCGTGCGTTCACCCGTGAAATGGGAATAAGGGCTGTCATGAGGTACAGAGGAGTGATGTCTTTTTCTGTGCCCACTCGTTAGTGGGCGACCCAGGTCACCCGCACGTCCCCAGCCCGGAGAGGGCCCTGGCGGCCCCGGTGGTCCCCCGGAAGTGAGCAGAGGGGAAGAGAGACACGGCTTAGAGTCACCAGAGGTGGCTCGGCTCTCCAGAGGTCGTGGACGGTCCGGGCTGCTCACCCCTAGCCCCACAGCCGACCTCCAATCTGGACCTCGGATCCGGAGGACCAGGAGCCCGGAGTGAGTTGAGGGAGTCTGGGACAAGAAAGTTCTACGGGGCAGAGCGTCAGAGGAAAAGCTATGTTGGGGGCATGGCCTAAGAGAAGGGCGGGGTCTGCGGCTGATTCGAGGTGCGGCTTAGTGCTTTCTCTCTTGAGTGGATGTGAGTTGCTGGAGTTCTTGTGAGGTCAGGACCCATAGAAAGGAAGTCCTAAGGAGGAGATGCCACAAAGGGGGAAGTTTTTCAGGATAAGGCTAATAGAGAAGGGTTCTACTCTAGAGGGACAATGAGACTCACTGAAAGGGGACATGTACATGAGGCTGACTGGGTGGGTAGTAGGGTGAGGGGGCTCTAGTTCACCAGTTCCCCTATTCTCTCTGCCCAACAGCCTATTCACAGCCCTCTCTCGCCCTCCCTCCCCTCTGAGTCTCCCCCGGCCCCGGTCTGCTCCTGCACGCAGACCCCCTCCATCCTCCAGTGACATAGCACCTCTTGCCAGACCCCATACCCCTCTGAGTCGCATTGATGTCCGGCCTCCCCTGGATTGGGGCCCTCAGCGCCAGACACTCTCCAGGCCCCCCACTCCCCGGCGAGGACCCTCCTCTGAGCCTGGGGGAGGAAGGCCCCCCAGGAGTCCCCAGCACTGGAGTCAGGAGGCCAGAACACAGGTGAGCAAGAGGTAATGGGGAGGGAGACTACATTTCCCATATGGCTATGGTCTGTCTTTCCAGGCTGGTCTGCAGGCCATGGCCCCCTGGGCATCATGGGGATTGTGTTTCAACATAATCACATCTGGGTTCAGATGTGAGGGGGAAAGTGGACTTCATCTCCCATCAGTCCTCAGGGCCATCTTTTCAGGCCAGTCTCTGGCCATTACACCTTAAGTATTATGGGGATTGTAGTCCAGAATACTGTCCTCCAGGACAGTGCTGGGAGAGGTAGTCTGGAGTGCACCTGTCTTGTGTCTCCAGTTTAGCTTTCCAAGATGGTCACCTGCTATTTCCTCTGAGCATCATGGAATTGTAGCCCAGAATATCCACAGTTAAACACAAATGTGAGAGTGAGAGTAGATTGCAACTTCTATCGAACCCTGGGGCAGTTTTGCCAGGCTTGTCCATTTATTATCATCCTATGTGTTCCCACAGTGGCACAAAGCTGGAGAACAGGTAGTTGAGGAAGTTGCGGGGATCCAGTTGTGAACCTCAAAGTGTCTCCTAAGTCACATCAATTCTGGATGCACCCACTCTAATATTTGTTACTAAAACATGCCAATTTCTAAACATCTCTATTTCAATATTCCTCCCAGGCTCCCTCTGGCTCCTCCACATATCTCCAACTACCCCCGAGAGCTCCCGGGACACGGGCTTCCATGGTTTTATTGGTAGGTGTCCTGGGGCACCTCAAATCTGCCAGAGCCCCCTCCATTGCTTTCTTTGCTATGGAGAATGTCATCTCCTGGACTAGTGTGCATACAGAAGAGTGAATATTTCAAGGTCCCTTGACTGATGCTTCTATTAGTTTCCTAGGGCTGCCACAAACTGGGTAGCATATATATAGAATATCTCTCCATTCATTCATATCATCTTCTGGGTATTTATTTGTTTTAAATTTTTTTCCATAGAGATCTTATATGCTCTTGTTAAGATAACTCCTAAATTCCTGATAGTTTTTATAGCTATTTAAATGGTATCTTCTTTTTTTTAAATTATATTTTCTAGCTATGGATGGTGTAGAGATAGGCTGTTGATGTTTGGAACTTCATCTTTCATCTGGCACCCTTGCTGAATTTTTTTTGTCTTTTTTTTTTTAAGTTTTTTTTTTTTTTTAAGTAATCTCTACACCCAACGTGGGGCTCGAACTCAAGACCCCAAGAACAAGAGGCACATGTTCCACTAACTGAGCTAGTCAGGCGCCCCTAAATTCTCTTATTCTAATCACTCTTTGATTTCGTTGGTTTCTCTGGGTCGATGAGCATATCATTCCTATTTTTACACTTCTACTTGTTTCCTTTTTCTTTTCTTATAGCATTGGTCAAGATCTCTAATACAGTGTTAAACTGTAACAATAGTAGCGAGCATCCTTATTTTATTTTCAGTTGTAAAAGAAATGTCTAAATGTTCTCCAATAATTATAACATTGCTGAAGCTTTTTGATAACAGAGTCATTGGATCTTCCTAAAGCCAGGAATCTGGCATGTGGTCTCCTGAGGTCTGCTAAAGCTTGGAACGAAGCTAATAAGCGGGTGCCTGGGTGGATCAGTCAGTTAAGCATCCAACTCTTGATCTCAGCTCAGGTCTCTATCTCAGGGTCGTGAGTTGAAGCCCCAGGTTGGGCTCTGGAGCTTACGCTTACGCTGGAGCTTATGCTGGGCATGGACCTTACATTTAAAAAAAGGAAAAAAAAAAAAGCTACTAAGGAAAAGGGGGTCTATCGATAGAAACAGGGCTTGACTGAGCACTGAGCTACAATAAAGGCCTGTCTGTCCATGTGACCCCTGGCTTTTCTCCTTCTCCTCAGCCAGGTCCCCCCCTGGACTCAAGTTTTCCCCAAAGCTTAGAGACAGATGTAAGTTTCTGTGGTCTAAACCCTTCCAAGTACTCAGAGTTGGGGGAGAATGCTTTAGATGGTGGTGGGGGTGGGGAGTGGCAGGGAGGACAGGGGAAGAGCCAGGTCTGGTCCATAAGTAGCACCTGTTCTCCTTTCTCCAGACTCTGTTGACCAAGTTGTGTGGGCAGGACCGGCTCCTGAGGAGGCTGCAGGAGGAGCTAGACCAGAGGCAGGAGGAGAAGGTATGAGGCTCTGAGATGGGGAAGGACGTTTGGCCTCTCCCTTCCTGCTCCCCAGCACACCCAAGGATTTGGGAGGACACCTTTTCTCTATCCCTGGGGCTGAATGTGGATTCAGAAGCCTAACCACCCTCCCTTTTGGTGCAGGAGCAGCTAGAAGCTGCCTTGGAGCTGACCAGGCAGCAGCTGGGCCAAACCAGAGAGGCTGCGGCTCCAGGGAGGGCATGGGGGCACCAGCGCCTCCTGCAGGACCGACTGGTCAGTGTGAGGGCTACTCTTTGTCACCTGACTCAGGTGAGCATCTGGGAAGGAGCGTGCCCTCCCAGGAGGACTCTACAGGGTGTTAGCTAAGGGAAACCCGACAGCAGAAGCTCATGGGAAGGTTGTTCTTGAGAATTCTGCTCTCCCCAAGTTTTTTTCTTTTTTAGGGGAGTGAGAGGCAGAGGGAGATGGAGGGAGAGAATCTTAAGCAGGCTCCACGCCCAGCGCGGAGCTGGACCCCGGGCTCCATCTCACGACCCTGAGATCATGACCTGAGCTGATATCAAGAGTCGGGTGCTTCACTGATGGAGCCGCCCAGGTGCCCTCCCCCCACCCCAAGTTTTAAATCAGTCATCTTGACAGTCTTAGAGGGCGAGAGGCAAGCAGCCAAGAAACAGGAGACTTAATTTAGTGAGTTGAGAGGGTGAATTTGATATGGGCTTCCTAGCTTTGAATCTCAACTCCGACTCCTATTCATTGTAGCTGTGTCACCTTAGAGAAGTTACTTAACCCCTCTGGGCCTTAGATACCTCTTATGTAAACTTCAAATAATAAAAATAGTATTTACTTCATGGAGTCATTATAAGAATTTCATAAATACATATATTTATACATAACATACATGAATGAATGAACACTGATGTGTTATATTTAATATAGAATGTATTTTATATATTTATATATCTTATATATAGCATATAAATATATACATATATAAATATAAATCATATAAATGTCATCTAAATATATACCTTAGAAGTGTATATGAGGGCTCCCGGGTGGCTCAGTCGGTTCAGTGTCTGCCTTCGGCTCGGGTCGTGATCCCAGAGTCCTGGGATCGAGTCCCGCATCGGGCTCTCTGCTCAGCGGGGAGTCTGCTTCTCCCTCTCTCTCAAATAAATAAATAAAATCTTAAAAAAAAGAAGAAGAAGAAGAAGAAGTGTATATGAGTATTTAACAGGTGCCTGGTATATGGTAAGAAATATTAGCTATAATTATTATCTGTAAAATGGAGACATTAATAATACTTAACCTCATGAGAATTAAATGAGAGCTAAGAACAGTGCCTCGCACATGGTAGGTGCCTAATCAATGTTAACTGCTATGATGATGGTGATGCTTCCCCGGGGGGGCACTTGGGGCTCGTGATCTTGACTGTCCCACGAGCTTATTGGATCTGTAGAGTCTATCTCCCTAGGGGAGTTCAAAGGTAGTCAGAGAATTAAGGAAAATCTGTTATTTGTCTACACTAGCAGCTCATTGGAATGGCAGGTTCCGTATAGACTCTGGGGATCCTAGTGGACTGAGCGAAGAGGCTCTTGGGAATTGTAGTGCATATACCCCCCAGGGCACTAGGGACCAGGCTTCTCTTCCTCCTCCTCAGCTGGGAAAAAGTGGAGTGGGGAAAGATCTGGTGGGTGGGCATGCTAAACCTGTGTCTCCCCCTTTTTGGGACCTGAGGAGCGAGAGCGGGTTTGGGACGCATACAGCAGTCTGGAACAGGAGCTGGGCACCTTGAGGGAGACCCTGGAGTACCTGCTACACCTTGGTTCCCCCCAGGTACGTCCCCCAACTCCGCCCTCTCCGCCATCTTCCCCGGAAAACCCTTTGGGCATTGAAGCCCCTCCCACTTCATTTCAAGCTCCTCCCCACTGTCATTGCCTTTCATTTTAAACCCCTGTTTGTACTTGAGATCATGCCCTTCATTTGAAGAGCTGTCTCAGGTTCGGAACCACTCTCCCCTCTGGTTCTAAATCTCCCCTCTAATTTTGAAGCCCTGTCTTCCAGTTCAAAGCTCCACCCCTCAGCCCTGTCCCCATCCCGCCTCCTGACTTTTGCTGTTACATTTATCCTCTGGAATTTCTAGTTCTAAATCCAATCCCTTGGTTCAGGCTCCGCTTCTGAAGTATAAGCCTCCTTGCTTAGCTTCAGACCCACTTCTTCATTCTTTTTTTTTTTTTTTTAAGATTTTATTTTTAAGTAATCTCTACACCCATGGTGGGGCCTGCACCCACAACCCAGAGGTCAAGAGTCACAAGCTCCACTGAGTCAGTAAGGAGCCCCTCCCCCCACTTCTTCAATCTAAGCCTAATAATTGAGTTTCTGAAACATATATCTTTAGTTTAAAATGTTGACTTCCTTTTTTGTAAGATCTATTTATTTATTTTAGAGATGGGGGAGGGGCAGACAGAGAGGGAGAGGGGGAGAGAGTCTTAAGCAGACTCTGGGCTGAGATCATGACCTGAGCCAAAACCAAGAGTCAGATGCTCATCTGACTGTGCCACCCAGGCACTCCTTAAATGTTGACTTCTAGGGGTGCCTGGATGCTTAGTTGATTAAGTGTCTGACTCTTGATCTCAGGTCTTGAGATCGGGGTGGTGGATTCAAGCCCAAAAAACGAAATTAAACAAACTGTTGACATCTAGTATTAAATGCATACTCACAGATTTAAGCTCTGCTCTCTTCATGTTAAATCCATTCCCTTTCTTCCTAAAACCCACCCTTCAACTCTAATCCCCCACCAATTAGTGTTAAATATCTCTCAGCACCAGCAATATATGAAAAGAACCAAATAAGCTTTATTACAGGAATGCAAGGTTAATTTCACACTTGAAAATCAGTCCATGTATTTCACCACATTTTTAAATTTATTTTTATTTGTTTATTTATTTATTTATTATTTTTAAAGATTTTATTTATTTATTTGACAGAGAGAGAGATAGCGAGAGAGGGAACACAAGCAGGGGGAGTGGGAGAGGGAGAAGCAGGCCTCCCGCGGAGCAGGGAGCCCAATGCGGGGCTCGATCCCAGGACCCTGGGATTATGACCCGAGCCGAAGGCAGACACTTAATGCCTGAGCCACCCAGGCGCCCCTCACCACATTTTTTTAAAAAGGAGAAAAGGCACATGATCATCTCAATAAATGCAGGAAAAACATTTGACTAAATTTAATATCCATTAATGATAAAGGCTCCCAGCAAAATAGGAATAGAAGGGAACTTCCTTAATCTGATAACACATCTATAACAAACCTACAGCAAACATAATTGGCAGTGAAATATTGAGAATTTTCTGCCTGATAGCTGGAATAAGATGAGGGTGTCTGCTATTACCAGTTCTAGTTAACATTGTACCAGGGGTCCTAGACAGTACAAGTCTAGGAAATAAAGGTGTAAGGACCAGAGAAGTAAATCTGTTTTTTATTTACGGATGACACATGATTGTATAAATGTAGAAAATTCAAAATAATCTGCAGATAAGCTATTAGAATAAACAAATTCATCAAGGTCACTGAATGCAAGGATAATATGCAAAAATCAATTATCTTCTTGTATGTTAGTACCAAATGAATAGAGAATAAATATTTATAAGCAATAGTGTTTGTAATTGACATAAACAAATTAAATATCCAAGAAAAAAATCTAATGAAATATATACAAGACATCTATTCTGAAAGCCACAAAACATCATTGAGAGAACTTAAAGAAGACCTAAATAAATGGAGAGATATACCATGCTCGTGGATAGAAAAGATACATAAAGTAAAGATGTAGTCTCCCCAAATTGATTTAGAATCCCAATACAAATCTGGGAGGTTTCTATGTAGAGATTGATGGGCTGACTCTAAATTGTGTCTGGAAGTGCAAAAGACTAAGAGTAGCCAAGGCAACCTCCAAGAGCAAGGCTGGAGGACTAAGGCAAATAAATGTCAAGTCTGACTGTAAAGCTACAGTTAATAAGACAGTGTAGTTTAGACAAATGGACCAAAGAAATAGAATAGGGTATTCAGAAACAGATTCACATATTTATATGCTCACCTATGTATAACAGGTCACACTTTAGAGCAGATTAGAAAAGACCATGTTTGTGGTAAATGGTGGTGGGTCAATGGGATATCCACATGGAAATGGATATCCACAAATATAACCTCCCCATGCGTACATAATCCATTTAGGACTCCATAAATAGAGCCTCACTGATTTCAGACCCAACTTTAACCCTCCTGGCATTTTCCCACCTTTGAATAACAGATTTCTTTCCTCCTCCCAGGACAGAGCATCTGCTCAGCAGCAGCTATGGATGGTGGAAGACACGCTGGCAGGTCTGGGGGGCCCACAAAAGCCACCCCCCCAACACTGAACCTGACTCCCCATCCCCCGCACTCCAAGGCGAGGAGTCATCAGAGAGGGAGGTGAGACTCACAAGCCTCTCTCCCCACCCCCAGCTTCCTGTCCCATCTGCACAATTCATCACCCACTCAACCTTTTTCTCTCTCCCTTTCTTTCTCTCAGCTAACCATCCACAGGCAAGTATCCTAAACTCCAGAAGCCTTTGTTTCTTTGTTATATTGTGATCGTAGTCCAGTGTTATGCTGGAGCCAGCTCCCAGCACCTCCCAAAAGCCACTTCTTTTTTTAAAGATTTTTTTTTTTTTTATTTGAGAGAGAGAGACTGAGATAGAGAAAGCATGAGAGGGGGGAGGGTCAGAGGGAGGAGCAGACTCCCTGCCGAGCAGGGAGCCCGATGCGGGACTGATCCCAGGACTCCAGGATCATGACCTGAGCCGAAGGCAGTCGCTTAACCAACTGAGCCACCCAGGCGCCCCTCAAAAGCCACTTCTGTGCATCTCATCTCAACTCCGTATTCAGTGATGTCATATTGGTAGCTTGAAATTGACCATGGTGGGAGTATTTGCACCACAGAGATTGGCCAATGCTGCAAACCAGGGCGGTTTTCTCCCAGAGAGGCATTTATTCAACATTTACGAGACACCGCTGATCATAACCCTCAACTTGTAGGGTTCTGTAAAAAGGAGAGATGATGATTAGAAAGTGTCTGACACGGAGTAGGCCCTCAGGAGGCAAGAGCCTCTGTTGCCGTAGTTGGGTTAGAGCTGCTGTGGGCCTTGATCATCTGATTGTGTATCCGAGAGACCTGGGCTCAGATCCCAGCTCTGCCATCTTTGTGATCTCAGCCGTTGACTTCATTCTTGGGGCCTTGGCTTCTCCATATGTCAAATAGGGATAATAATTGCTGCTTTGCAGGTTTATGGAGGGGATTCAATGCGATCTTCATATCAAAGATGAAATGTGGCCCAGAGAGGTAAAGTAACTTGCCCAGGGTCACACAGCTCATAAATGGCAGAGCTGAGATTTGAAACCAGACTGGTTTTCAATCTGACTCCTATTCATGCTGTGTCTTGGTTGCTGAGTGTCTGAGAAATAGTAAGAATGACGATGATAGGGGCGCCTGGGTGGCTCAGTCCTTAAGCATCCGCCTTCGGCTCAGGTCATGATCCCAGGGTCCTGGGATCGAGCCCCGCATCGGGCTCTCTGCTCAGTGGGAAGCCTGCTTCTCCCTCTCCCACTCCCCCTGCTTGTGTTCCCTCTCTTGCTGTCTCTCTCTCTGTCAAAAAATAAATAAAATATTAAAAAAAAAAAAAAGAATGACAATGATAAGCATTATTTTCCTTTCCTGACCCCTCCAGAGCCTGCCTGAGTCCTTGGAACTGAGCTCATCCCGGTCCCCTGAGGCTGACTGGGGACGGCCCCCCGGGGGCGACAGAGACCTCTCCAGCCCTCGCTCAGGTGAGCGTCCTGGGCTGGATGGGACTTGCTTGGCATTCCCTGCCCTCACCAAGTCCCTGTTCTGCACTCCCAGGTCTTGGATCTCCAAGGGTCTCCCGGGCCTCCAGCCCCGAGAGTCGCCGGCCGGCTTCCCCACAACCAGGAACCAAGGTAGGTGGTCCATCCGCGCGTCCTCAGGCCCATCTGTAACCCTTTAACCTGACCACCACCCACTCTGGGCAAACAGCTGGGAGAAAGGAGTTCTGAGATTATACCCCAGAGCAGAGAAAGTGAGATTTGTTGAGAGTGCTGGGATTGAATTTTGTCTCTGCTAATTCTAAGCCGTGTGACTTTGGGTCTGTTATGAAACCTCTCAGCCTGCGTGTGCTCATCTGCAAAATGGAGCTCCTAGCACCCCACTCCCCCATCCCCGCCAGAGCTGATGTGAAGATTCAAACTGGATCTCAAACTAGGGTTGAAAATAGTGCTTAGGGACGCCTGGGTGGCTCAGTCAGTTAAGCATCTGCCTTCCACTCAGGTGGTGATCCCAGGGTCCTGGGATCGAGCCCTGCGTTTGCCCCTCCCCATCTCCCTCCCCCTGCTCCTGCTGTCTCTCGCTATCTCTCTCTCTCTCAAATAAGTAAAATCTTAAAAAAAAAGAAAGAAAGAAAAGAAAATAGTACTTAGATGTATTAAGGACTTCATTCATTCATTTGAAAATATTTATTAAATATCCTCATGGCTGGGGGCGCCTGGGTGGCACAGTTGGTTGAGCATCCCACTCTTGGTTTTGGCTCAGGTCGTGATCTCAGGGTCGTAAGATGGAGCCCCGAGTTAGGCTCTGCACTCAGCCCAGAGTCAGCTTGAGATTCTCTCTCCCTCTGCCCCTCCCGCTCGTGCGCTCTCTCTCTCTCTCAAATAAATAAAATAAATCTTAAAAATATATATATATCCTCATGGCTGCCCAATAAGGTAGCGGGTAGCTACATCGGACTATTTAAATTTAAATGAATTAAAAGGAAATAAAATTAATTAATTAATTAATTTAAAGATTTTATTTATTTGACAGAGAGAGACACAGCGAGAGAGGGAACACAAGCAGGGGGAGTGGGAGAGGGAGAAGCAGGCCTTCCACCGAGCAGGGAGCCCAGGACCCTGGGATCATGACCTGAGCCAAAAGCAGACGCCCAACGACTGAGCCACCCAGGCGCCCCGAAATAAAATTTTTTAAAAATCGCTTGCACTCACTGCATTTCTGGTGCTTAGGGGCCACCCGCGTGGCTGGAACCGAGTGAGCGAGCGAGGGAGAGAGGGGTGGAGAGGAGAGGAGAGATGGGTATTGGCGGTGGACCGTGCTGGGGCTTGTGGTTCAAGGTGAGCCCCGCGGAGGGTTCTGGGCTGCGATAAGCGGGAGCCGGCGCCCTCTGCCAGCCATGCGGGGAACAAGCTGTGGGGCGAACTCCGAGGCAGGGGACCCAGTGAGGACAGTCCAGGCGGGAGATAACCTAACTTCCACTAGGTTGTGGAAGAACTGAAGATGTTGAGAGGAAGGTAGATTATACTTATACCGATCTTCAAACTTCATCCAAAACCCTGGGGACCAGATGTAATGCAAAATGCCAAAATTTGCAGATTCTAGGGTCGCCTGGGTGGCTCAGTAGGCTAAGCGTCTGCCTTTGGCTCAGGTTATGATCCCAGGGTCCTGGGATCGAGCCCCACATCCGGCTCCCAGCTCATCGGGGAGCCTGTTTCTCTCTCTCCCACTCCCCCTGCTTGTGCTCCCTCTTTCTCTGTCAAATAAATAATTTTTAAAAAAATTTGCCGATTCTAGGCTGGTAGTAGGATGCATATACTGTGTATTATATAAAACCTCCCGGCGCGCCTGGGTGGCTCAGTCGTTAAGCGTCTGCCTTCGCTCAGGTCATGATCCCAGGGTGTCGGGATCGAGCCCCACATTGGGCTCCCTGCTCCGCGGGAAGCCTGCTTCTCCCTCTCCCACTCCCCCTGCTTGTGTTCCCTCTCCGCTATGTCTCTGTCAAATAAATAAAATCTATAAATAAATAAATAAATAAATAAATAAATAAATAAATAAATAAATAAAACTTCCAGCAGCGTCTGGCACAGCGCCCTTAATCAGACACACTACATTCCTCTAGCAATACTATGAATATTCATACTTAAATGGGACTCAGTTTATAAATAACCTCTCAATTTAAATTTGTGGTTTTTAAAAATAGAGCAATGAACAACTAAATGATTGATCGAGTCAGAGTGGAAAATAGAGCAATGAACAACTAAATGATTGATCGAGTCAGAGTGGAATAAAAATGGATTATAAATATCATACACTTTTTATTTCTTATTTTTTTGAAGATTTTACTTATTTTTTTATTTGAGTGAGAGAGTACAGGTGAGCGGGGGGGGGTGGGGGTGGGGGGAGGTGAGGAACAGAGGGTTAGGAGAGGGACAAGCACACTCCTCACTGAGCACGGAGCCCAGTGCAAGGCTTGATCTCATGACCCTGAGATCATGACCTGAGCCACCTAGGCGCCCCTGGGAGGTCTCGTTTTTTTGTTTTTGTTTTTTAAAGATTTTATTTATTTATTTGACAGAGAGAAACACAGTGAGAGCAGGAACACAAGCAGGGGGAGTAGGAGAGGGAGAAGCAGGCTTCCCGCGGAGCAGGGAGCCCGATATGGGACTCGATCCCAGGACCCTGGGACCAGGGAGGTCTCGTTTTAATTGAGCAAACCAGTTGGAATCTCTTGGTCCCTGATACACATACACTGTTGAAGATCAGCAATGAACTGTATAGCAGCTGAGGGACCCCAAGATGGGCCACTTCGGCTTCGGCACGATGATTATTCTGAGCTGAAGGTAGTTGAGACCCTACGGGCTCAAGAGAAACTTTTGCCCCTCCCCTAACTACATAGAAGAATCTAGATTGGGGGTCTTTCCCAGATGAAAGGTTATTAGCTGAGATAAATGTTATCTGAGTGACCCATCTGTAGGACAGGGCAACCATCTAATTCCTAAACCTCTGCTCTTTTAATCACCCTGTGAAGTGTGATTTTCCTTTCCTTTCCCCTGAAGTCCCAGACCGTTGCCCCCTTCTCCCTGGTTCAGAACGACATACATAACCTCATTTTGCCCGACTGCCTTTGGAATTTCCACGTCTGTGTGGATTCCCCATGCGTACCCTATGAAACCTGAATTTCTCCACTTAATGCTATCTCGAGCTATCGAGAGAGAGGGAGAGAAAGAACATGAGTTGGGGGTAGGGGCAGAGGGAGAAGCAGGCTCCCCACTGAGCAGGGAGGCAGACACAGGGCTTGATCCCAGGACCCTGGGATCATGACCTGAGCCGAACGCAGACGCTTAACCGACTGAGCCACCCACGCACCCCAAGGATCTACGCTTTTGAGCTGAATTTGCTGGGTGATGAACCTCTGCATCACGACCTCTATTTTTCTATGGCTCCCCCCATCCTAAAGCTGGTAGAGGGGTCCTGCAGGAAAAGCTTGGCTTCTGGTCTTGGCAGGACCATTCTGATGCCCACAAAGAAGACATAAGCAGATGACCAATCCAAGCAGTGTGTTAGGAGGGCCAAGGAGCTGCCGTTTCTCCCTTCTCCCCTGAGCTTTGAGGGGTGGTAGCTGCAGGAAGAAATCTCAAATCCCTTTATTTGCTCAGCATATAGAGGCCTGCTGGGGTCCAGGCCCTGTGGGAGGGGTTGGGGGTCCAGCCAAGAATTAAACCTGATGCTCCCATCTGATGGAAGAGAGATACAAATCCAATCCTACATAACCGACAGGGATAAGACTCAAAGCATCAGGAAGCCTTTTAAAGGATAGGGAAGTTGGGGGGCCTGGCTGGCTTGGTTGGTAGAGCATGGGACTCTTGATCTTGGGGTTGTTAGTTCGAGCCCCACATTGGGTGTACAGATTACTTAAAAATTAATTTTTTTTTTTAACAATTGGGAAGCTGAGTCCAGATGAGTGAAAAAAAGATGTGGGCCATGCAGAAAATGGTCCTTCAAACAGAGGGTGCAAGCTGTATGTGCAACAGCATGGAGGTGATCCCGACAAAGGCTGCTAGTCTGTGTTGGAGGCAAAGCTGAATGTATGACTTGCTTAAGACAGACCTATTCTCGTAAGATGCAGTCTCCGCAAGCAAAGCGGAGAGCCGATGTCCTACCGTGGGGAGTTCCGAAATTGCTGGATTCCGGAGGCAGGAGTGTTTAGGACTGGGCGCTTTGGCTCAGGTCATGATCTCGGGGTCCTGGGATGGAGCTCCTGTTTCCTGGAGGATTCAAAGCCGGCAGGCTGTAAATGGCTACAATTATCTGCCTACTTGGGCTGTGTCTAAAACAAGTGGGTGTGTGAACCTTGGAATTTGGTGATGGCGGCTTGGGGCCAATGGTCTGGCCCACTGGGAAGAAAAAATATAGGGTCAATATACAGGGGCCATCATTTTTACAGCAGGTGGACCTGTGACTCACAATTGCCCAGATCAGAACCAACCAGAGTAAACTGACCTTATACCAGGCAGCTGATCCCAAGCCGGCTCCCTAAAATCTTCTAGTAGGAGGCTACAGCTAAGGGTTCTCTTCCCTCTGGTTTTGTTTGTTGAGACAACAAATGGATTGTCTTCGGGTCGTAGGCCAGAAGTCCAAAATCATGCTCCTTCGGAAGGCACCCAGGAAGGGTCTGTTCCCAGGCATCTGATAGTCCCTTGACTGGTGGCAAGAGAACTCCACGTGTCCCCTGGCATTCTTGCTGTATGCGTTTGTGTCCACATGGCCCCCGTTTCCTGAAGGATGACACATGTCTGCAGCAGGAGAGACCTGTCGGCCTGGCCTGGTTCCTGCCCGAATGACAACCTTCCTGCATGTCATCCCCAGTCTGTCCCCTTCAGTTCAGGCTGGTGGCATTTCTGCTGAGCTGATTTCCTGGATCCCCACGTCACATGTCTAATCTCTCAGCAAACGGGTGTCCAGCCACGCCCTTGGGATTCTCTCCAGAGTTCTGGTTTCATTTTAGTGGGTTTTTCTTCTTCTTCTTCTTCTTCTCCTTCTTCTTCTCCTTCTCCTCCTCCTCCTTCTCCTTCTTCTTCTTCTTCTTTAAATTTATTTGACAGAGAGAGACACACTGAGAGAGGGAACACAAGCAGGGGGAGTGGGAGAGGGAGAAGCAGGCTTCCTGCTGAGCAGGGAGCCCGATGCGGGGCTCGATCCCAGGACCCTGGGATCATGACCTGAGCCGAAGGCAGACACTTAACGACTGACCCACCCAGGCGCCCCTTTTCTTCTTCTTCTTTGATTTATCTCTGTCCTCTTGCATTTTAAGTCCTTAAGGCTAGAGGTCCATGATGGAGGTGGCAGCGGGACTGTGCTCCCTCTGAAGGTGCCAGGGAAGGATCTGTTTCAGGCCTCCGTCCTAGCTTCTGGAAGGTCCTTGTCTTGTGGCCACCCACTCCACTTATCACATGGTGTTATGGTGTTGTCCCTATTGTGTCGTCCGTCTGGTTTTGGGAGCAAGAGAGTGCTCACAAAGCCCTCTCAAAGGCCAACCCAGACGGATCCTCTTGACAATTTAGTGAATGCATCTCATTCCTCCTGCATTTCTGTCTAAGCTCAGAGTTGTTTTTTATCACAAGGAACCCAGAGTTGACAACCCGGCTCCTAATTACCAGTGTGAGGAAGGTGGGCATGTCCAGGACATGTGGGTGTTTGTTAGGCTGTGGCTTTGGATTTGAACAGGGCAGCAGATGGAAATGAGGCTAGGGGGGCGGGTAGGGCCTCAAACACCTTTGTCCTGAGGGTGCTTGGAGGCATGGGAGGACGGCCTCAGCTCTGGCTGCAGAAAGATCCTTCTGAGTCTAGTGATGAACTTACTGGAAAGCGCAACACTGGAGGCCAAGAGGTTCAGGGAAGAGAGAAAGAGGAGGCCCAGGTTGGGGCCTCAAGGTGTTTCTCATCTCCCCAGGCCCCCCTCGCCCGGCCTCGGATGAGTGCTCAGGAGCAGATGGAGAGAATACGCAGAAACCAGGAGTGTGGACGGCCTCTCCCTCGCCCAGCCTCGCCCCGGCTTCTCACTCTGGGGGGGACGCTGTCCCCAGCCAGACGCCAGCCTGACACAGAACCGAGGGTGAAGGGAACAGAGGGTGCAAGGTGGGGTGGTGGGGTGGTAGTGGATCCTCTGTTCCTAGTGTGAGCCTCAGTTTCCCTCTCTGTAAAATAGGGATTTCCCTCCCTCTTTACCCAGAGCTGGGTTTCCAAGTTCACCCCAAAGTGTACCTACGCTGGTTGCTCCCCTTGTGGGGTGGGGGCGGGGGAGGCAGAGACCTCTTCACTTCACCAATGTTTTTCCCTCAGGATGGGGGTCACAGGTCTGGACTGTGGGCCCTGCTTTTTTATTTTTTTTTAGTTACTATGTATTATCAAAGGGGGGAAAAATGAGCAAGTAAGGAAATGATTATATTCATACCGTCGCAATGGGGAGAGCCTTCCAGATCCGAAGATAAGAGTCTCTCGGCCGATGGTTTCATCTGAGACTTTCCTAGGGAGTAATTAGACAAGTCATAGGTAGGGTGATTTTACAGCTGGGATTATTTCTGTAATCAGGAGGTGTCTCAGTCAGCTGAACACCAAATGTTTCTCTCTCTGTCTAGTTAGTATTAGGGGGACGAGCAGTTCAGCTAATTCCTTATGAGCCAAAAATTGTGAATTTGGAGGGCCTGTTCCTGGCCTTGTCATAGGTAAATAAGGGGGTGATCATCTGTCAGTCCTGTGGAGGTCATATGAAGGAAGAGAGGTTCTGTGATAAGCCATTTCCCAGAGCGCAAAAGGATGTGTTTTGGGGGGTGGGGGGGGGGCGGATTTTCTTAACTCTTGCTGTTTTCCAGGAATGCATGTAAAGTTAAACATTGTCTCTGGGGCAATTTCATTCCCTCTCTGAGCCCCCTTCATTTCACCCTCAAAATGAGAACGTGGGCACTTCCAGGTGAGGAGGAATTTTAAGGCCCCAATTCCTTTGCAGCCTGTCCAGGGACACTCAGGAGCCCCCAAATGGCTCAGAAGCTCTGGATCCTGGAGCAGGTAAAGAACTGGAGAGCGGGGCAAAAAGCAGGAAATCAATTTCCAAAGGGAAGGCATTATTATTGCTGTCTTTTGAGTACTAAAGTACAGACTGCAGAACCTTCTAGGGATGCTTGACTTCCTGGGGCATCAGAAAGCACCTAGATCTACATGAGAACTGCAGTTCCCCAAACTGCAGAACTGGGTCGATATCAAACTCCGCTCCTGCGTCAGGAAAGCGGGTGAAATTTAGGGAGGACTAGACTACAAATCCCACAACGCGGGCAGGCCTCTATGAGGGCCACACCCTGTTTAAAGTCCTTTAGGGACATGGCCTAAGGACTACAACTCCCAGAAGGACGCGCGTGGCACTGCAGTACTAGCTAATTGTCGACGTCCCCCAGATCTCTCTTTCTTTTTCAGTCCGAGGAATACCACCCCTTATTTGCCGACAGCCGAAGGGCACCGGGAGAGAGTCCTCAGCCTCTCTCAAGCTCTGGCCACTGAGGCATCGCAGTGGCACAGAATGATGACGGGTGAGGAGGGGCTGGGGACCTTGGACTCCTGGGTTTTGGGGAAGAGGGGTTTTGGGGAAGAGGGACCCAGAGCCTGGAATCCTTGGTTCTGGTCGGGAGGGTTCTGGGAGCTGCTGGGATCCTATGTCTGGATGGGGAGAGTGCCGTAGAGGGTTTTGGGGAGTTCCAGATCCCAGGCAGGAAGAGACAGGGGTTCAAGACTCTTGGATCTGGGGGTGGAGGTGGGGGGCCAGGCCTGTGGGTCTGAGGGAGGAGGGGACTAAGGGTCCGGTCTCCTGTGTCCCAAAGTTTGCCATTCTCACCGTCCACTCGTGCCGTCCAGGTGGAAACTCGGACTCCCGAGGAGACCCTCTTCCCCCTGCGCCACCGCCTCCGTCAGACCCCACCCCCCAGGTGACCTCGCCCCCAAGATCTCCAGTGGCTAATTCCCGCTCCGCCGGGTTCTCCCGCCGAGGTAGTGGGCGCGGCGCAGGCCCCGCCTCCTGGGAGCCCACGTGGGAATCCGGGACCGCCCCTCCCGCCATGACCCAAGAGGAGGGGGCGTGGCCTCTGCGAGTCACGCTGCTGCAGTCCAGCTTCTGACCCGCCCGAGCGCCGCAGCCCTTCGGAGCGTGGGGGCGGGGCCCGGAGGAACCGCCCCGCGATGTGGAGCCACTCAGGGCGCCTGGGGGCGTGGTCTGGTCCTCGTTGGCTTGGGGAGGGAGACGTTTCTATGGCCAAAGTTTGGTTTTCCCAACACTTGTCCAAATTCGGATTAAAACTTTGAACTTTTAGTCAATAGCTTTCTCTCTGTCTGTCTGAGGTTGTGACGCTGGGGTCTCTTCGGGACAGAGCTGGAGTCGTGGACTCCTGTGTCCTGAGGGTCTGGAACCTGTAGGTCTGGAAACGGAGGGAGCTGGGGCCTGGATTCCTGGGTCTGAGGGAGGAAGGGGCTGGACGCCGTAAATCCTGGGTTTGAGGAAGGAGGGGATCGGGTGGGGGGGGGGGCCCCGGACTCCTGGCTCTGAGGGAGGAGGGAGCCGAGGCCAAACTTCCAGGCTTCTGGCCTTCCTGGCAACGCCCCCCCCAAGGGCCGGGCTTCCAGGATCCAGCCCCTATTTAATGGTTCGGCTCCACGGCCTCACCCGACTTTGGGGGTGGAAGGAAGCCCAGAGCGAGTGACAGGGAGAAACAGACAGAAGCAGAATGGCGACGGGAACGCGCTATGCCGGGAAGGTGGTGGTTGTGACAGGGGGCGGGCGCGGCATCGGAGCCGGGATCGTGAGAGCCTTCGGTGAGTAGGGGTCTGGCTGCTCGGGAATACTGGAGACCAGGAGAAGAGGGACCCTGGGAACTAGTGGGTGTGGGATCTTCAGTACTGGAGCCAAGATTCTTATTAAAACCCAACTTGCGATGCTAATGAAAGGATAGGCAGTATAAGCCTGGGGCCTGAGCTTTTGGCGGGTCTCCAAAAATGGTTACTCCCTTTCTCTGGGTCTCAGTTATTGTATCTACAAAGTGGGTGGTTGGGGAATGGCACTTGCAGGTTTAGGGTTTATTCTGGAACCTAGGGATGGGGGGCTCAGGAACCCCAGAAGGCACCCGGAGTGGCCAACGAGAATATGTATCAAGTTTTCTGCCCTTTGATCTAGAGGATCATCATGAGACTTTGGGGTCACGAGGGGAACGTTTGGGAAGATGGGCCCCCACTCCAGGAGGCCACAAGAGGGCAGCAGAGGCCTTTGCCAAGGTCTGGGCTGGGGTAACCTGTTCTTCCATTCTCAGTGCAAAACGGCGCCCAAGTAGTTATCTGTGACAAAGATGGTGAGTGAGTGTCTCTCAGTCCTCACCCCCAGCCCCTCCTCCCTCAGACCCAGGGGTCCAGGCCCCCAGCCCCTCCTCCCTCAGACCCAGGGGTCCAGGCCCCCAGCCTTTCTCTCCCTGCAGAGTCTAGGGGTCGGGCCCTGGAGCAGGCACTTGCTGGAACTCTCTTTATCCTCTGTGATGTGACTCGGGAGGAAGATGTGAGGGTGAGCTATTCCTGTCCCTGCCTGGTCCCAAAGGTTTAGGCTCAGCCTCATTTCCAGGCTTTCCCCCCTGGCCAGGTTCCGGGTCTCCTGGGAAGGTTCTCCTTTCTCTCTCACTACTTCAAGGCTCTTGTCACACCTGTCACAGAGATTGGAACAAAAAAGTCCCTCACAGTGGATCTCCTTCTGGAAGAGTTTCCTTCTCTTGTCTCTGGGTTCCTAGCCCTTCCCTTCAGTCAATGTTTCTCTGATGTGCGCCCCCCACCCTGACCCTGACCCCGGGTCTCTGCAGTGTGAATATAACCAGCCCTCTGGGCTCTGGCCCCCCCTGGCTTCCTGTCTCCTCTTCTCCTCCCATGCTTGGTGATTTGGGGGAGTCCCCACTTCCTGTAGTTCTTGTCCCCTCGGTTGTGATCCAGCTTCCCCCTCCCCACCTTGCTTTTGGGAGTCCAGGCTCCTCAAGGCTGGGTGCCCGCACTGCCTGCTTACAAGACATCTTTGTCCTCAGACCCTCATTTCTGAGACCGTCCGCTGTTTTGGCCGCCTGGATTGTGTGGTCAACAACGCTGGCTACCGTGAGTTGTGAGGCCCACAGGCCCTTCTCCGCTGCTGTCAACCTACCTCCTGGCTTCCCATCCCTTCCTCCCCCACCTCAGTTTCCTCTTCGTCTTCCCCATCCCTTTCTCCGTCCCCTTGGATGGGACAGTAGAGCTAAGGAATCCCCCTGCTCCTGGGCTTACGTCCTGGCGCATCCCTGCTGGGTGCCCTCAGGCCCGTGCCCTCCCCTCTCTGTGCTTCAGTTCCTAGATTTCTAGAATGGGAATGATGATAATGATCATCATCATTACAGAGTTGTTGTGAGTATTGAATAAGGTAAATTGCTCAGCCTCATAATTACCAAAACTATTTTGGGAAAACAGCTTCCAGAAGTCTTGTGGTCTCAATTTGCTTATCCATGAAGTGACGTGGATGGCCCTTCTCTTTGCTGATGACTATGAAGATATCCTCATGCATGAGGTTTATAGGTCTTAGTGTGGTATCTTTGAAGGGAAAATGCCATCATCTTAATTATTACCCTTCCTAAGAATCTCTCATGCTGGGGCACCTGGGTGGCTCAGTTGTTAAGTGTCTGCCATCGGCTCAGGTCATGGTCCCAGGGTCCTGGGATCGAGCCCCGCATCGGGCTCCCTGCTCCGCGGGAAGCCTGCTTCTCCCTCTCCCACTCCCCCTACTTGTGTTCCCTCTCTCACTATGTCTCTCTCTGTCAAATGGATAAAATCTTAAAAAAAAAAAAAAAAGAATCTCTCATGCTGGTAAACCAGGGCTCAGAGGGGTGAACTGTCTGTACTGAGATCACACAGCAAGGCTGTGCTAAGAGAGACACCCCCCACTACTACCCCCCCCACACACACACACTTATTGGCTGGGCAACTTTAAGCAAGTGGCTCACCCTCTCTGGGCTGCATTTTCCTCCGTATATTGTTGTAAGGATCAAAGAGATGGCGAGTACTAGTTCCTTCTTTCTGTGTTCTTTGTACATTCAAGAGGTATTTACTGAGCACCTACTATGTCCCAAGTTCTTTCCTGGGGACTGGGCAATGAGCAGTGAATGAAAGAGACAAAAACATTCTCGTCTTCTTGGGATTCACATGCTGGAGTAAGGAAATAGACAAGAAAGGATACAGTTAAGCCTCCCTGTTGGTGGTTTCCGTATTCGTGAAATCACCAACTCACACACAAAATAGCCTCAGTACTCACTGCTTTCCAGGTGTTTTGCGGATTTGCAGGGAGGGAAAGTGGCAAGAAAAATCCCCAGTTGCCTGAAGCACTTGTTCCCAGTGGAGGTCAAACAAGGTGTGGCTCTGCCGTGGAGCCAGCTGGATGGGTTAGCATCCCAGCTCTGGCCTCCAGCTAATGGCTTAACACCTCTGAGCCTTGTTTCCTTGTTTGGAAAATAAATAAAATAGAGTCTCCCCATCGGAATTGTTTTGAGGATTTAAGACTCTAATCTGATATGCAGATAGCTATGAGTATATGTATATACATGTCTACAAGCAGACAAATAGAGAGTGTCTTAGTCTGTTTGGGCTGCTAGAACAGAAATCCCACGGCCGGGGAGGGCTCAAGCAACAAATGTTTATCTCTCACAGTTTTGGAGGCTGGGGAATCAAGGTCAAGGTGCCAGCAGATTCGTGTCTGGTGAGGGCGGAAAGGACAAGGGGATCTCTGGGGTCTCTTTTCTAAGTGCAGTAATCCCATTCATGAGGGGTCCATCCTCGCAACTTAAAAATCCCCTCCCATAGACCGCACCTCCAAATGCCATCACACTGAAGGTTAGGATTTCAACACATGAATTTGGGGGGTGTGGGGGACACATTTAGTCCATCGCATTTACACATTACTATATAATAGGTACCTATTTCCCGTGGGAGCAATGGATGAAAATTCATTAATTCAGTATTCACTGAAATTTTGTAGACCATAACTGCCTTGAATAATAGAATCGACTGTATATACTAGCATGTTTGGTGGTGATAAAGGCTATGAAGAAAAATAAAGTCAGGG
Source organism: Neomonachus schauinslandi (assembly GCF_002201575.2). NCBI lineage: Eukaryota > Metazoa > Chordata > Mammalia > Carnivora > Phocidae > Neomonachus > Neomonachus schauinslandi. Next base: position 7,370,004 of record NC_058418.1, read on the forward strand.
CACTCAGCTGGCTCAGTCAGTGGAGGCTGCGACTCTTGAACTCGGGGTCGGAAGTTCCAGCCCCACATTGAGCGTAGAGCTTACTTAAAAAAAAAAAAAAAAGCTGTTTAGGGTCTAGAAAATGGCAGGGGCTGTTTTCAACAGAGGATCCAGGACGGATTCTCTGAAGATGTTTGAGCAGATCGCTGAAGGAAGCCAGGCCACAAGCCCTGGGTCCCTGGGGAAGAACAATCCAAGAGTCCCTCAACTTTCCGGCCGCCATCTTGTTTTCTTTCTTCTATTGTCTCCTAAAGCCTTTGGAGCGTTCAGGGTACGTTCCTCCGACCTGCCTGTCTTTTCTCCTTGTTCTTTTTTTTTTTTTTAAAGATTTTATTTATTTATTTGAGAGAGAGAGAATGAGAGACAGAGAGCATGAGAGGGAGGAGGGTCAGAGGGAGAAGCAGACTCCCTGCCGAGCAGGGAGCCCGATGCGGGACTCGATCCCGGGACTCCAGGATCATGACCTGAGCCGAAGGCAGTCGCTTAACCAACTGAGCCACCCAGGCGCCCTTTTCTCCTTGTTCTTATCCCCCTATCTTTCCAGCTCCTTTTCTTCTGAACATTGATTTTTCTGTCCCTCTAGCCATTACCCCTCCCCTCCCACCAATTCCTCCTATTTATTTTACAAATACATTAAGGGACTAAGGGTCAGGCACAAATACTGACTCATGAAAAAAAATTCTTTTAAGATTTTATTTATTTTATTTTTTAAATTTAAACTCAATTAGACAACATACAGTATAAGATTTTATTTTTCTTTATTTATTTTTAAAGATTTTATTTATTCATTTGAGACACAGACATACAGAGAGCGAGAGCGAGCATGAGCAGGGAGAGAGGCAGAGGGAGAGGGAGAAGCAGGCTCCCCGCTGAGCAGGGAGCCCAATGCAGGACTCGATCCCAGGACCCTGGGACCATGACCTGAGCCGAAGGCAGACCCTTAACCAGCTGAGCCACCCAGGTGCCCCTAAGATTTTATTTTTAAGTAATCTCTACATCCAATGTGGGGGCTCGAACTCACAACCCCGAGATCAAGACCTGAGATCAAGTGTCCGATGCTCTACCGACTGGGCCACTCAGGCGCCCCCAGATTTGGGAAACTTCTAAGCCCAAGAGCAAAGTGTCATCCTCCTTATGTAGATAGAGAGACTGAGGCACAGAGAGGCAAAGTGACTTGCCCAGAGTCACACAGCCAGGAAATGGCAGGGGCCCATACTGGAACCCAAGCCTTCTGGCCTGAGGCGGCTTTTTAATTCACTGTTATGCAACCCCAATTCCTTCTCCCGATCCCTGACCCTCTTGTCTGCCCCCCCAACCCGGTGCCCCCTCCCCCCATATCCCTATTTCTTCCCTGTTCTCTGTATCACTCCCTCATTCTCTCTGCCTCTCTGTCCTCCACCCTTAGATCCACCTCCGCAGTGGCCTGAGGAGACGTCTGCCCAGGGCTTCAGGCAGCTGCTGGAGCTGAACCTGCTGGGGACATACACCGTGACCAAGGTGAGGACTGCAGCCCCAGCTGCCAGGCCAGGGGGGCCTCCTGATGATGAGACTGTCAGACCCACTTTTTCTCAGAGCAGAATGTTTCCTCTGCCTTGGTTTGATCTTACTCCAAAAGGATTCTGTTCTTTATAGCAAGTAGGTGGGAGCAAATCCCTACATCCAGCCAAAGCTAACTGTGTGGGTACCTGGCCCAGTCCCCTTAGGGACCTTCCAGAACCTTCCAGAGTGGTGTGCTCGTTGTGTTGGGGGATGTCAGGAACAGGGGGGAAAGGGTTGAGGCAGGGAGTCAGTGATAGGCAGTTACAGCTTTTCCACCCTGTGAATCACTATGGGGAACAAAGAGCTTCTTTTTTTTTTAAAGATTTTATTTATTTGACAGAGAGAGACACAGCGAGAGAGGGAACACAAGTAGGAGGAGTGGGAGAGGGAGAAGCAGGCTCCCCACGGAGCAAGGAGCCCGAAGCGGGGCTCGATCCCAGGACCCTGGCATCATGACCTGAGCCGAAGGCAGACGCTTAATGACTGAGCCACCCGGGCGCCCCGTAGAAAACTTTTTTTTTTTTTTAAAGATTTTATTTATTTGGCAGAGAGAGACACAGCGAGAGAGGGAACACAAGCAGGGGGAGTGGGAGAGGGAGAAGCAGGCTCCCCGCAGAGCAGGGAGCCCGATGCGGGACTCGATCCCAGGACCCTGGGATCATGACCCGAGCCGAAGGCAGTCGCTTAACCAACTGAGCCACCCAGGCGCCCCGAAAACTTTTTTTTTTAAGTAGACTCCATGCCCAGCGTGGAGTCAACTCACAACCCTGAGATCGAGACCTGAGATCTCGATCAAGAGTCGGATGCTGAACTGACTGAGCCACCCAGGCGCCCCTATAAAACTTTTTTATTTTGACATTTTGCAAGCATACAGAAAAGTAGAGAGATTGTGGGCCAAATTCCACATACCCATCACCCAGCAACCATTATCAACATTCTGTCATTCTTCCTGTGGACCCCTCACTCTTTTCTTTTCTTCCCTTTTCTTTTCTTTCCTTTTCTTTTTCTTTCTTTCTTTCTTTTTGCTGGGGTATTTTATTTTTATTTTTATTTTTTAAAGATTTTATTTACTTGACAGAGAGAGACAGCAAGAGCAGGAACACAAGCAGGGGAGTGGGAGAGGGAGAAGCAGGCTTCCTGGCAAGCAGGGAGCCTGATGTGGGGCTTGATCCCAGGACCCGGAGATCATGACCTGAGCCGAAAGCAGACACTTAACGACTGAGCCACCCAGGTGCCCCTGGGGTATTTTATTTTTAAAAAAGATTTGTTTATTTATTTATTTTAGAGGGTGGGGGAAGGGCAGAAGGAGAGGGAGAGAAGCAGACCCCCCGCTGAGTGCAGAGCCTCACAAGGAGCTCGATCTTACGACCCTGAGATCATGACCCAAGCCAAAAATCAAGAGTCTGATGCTCAACCAACTGAGCCACCCAGGAGCCCCTTTTGCTGGAGTATTTTTTTTTTTTTAAGATTTTATTTATTTATTTGACAGAGAGAGACACAGCAAGAGAGGGAACACAAGCAGGGGGAGTGGGAGAGGGAGAAGCAGGCTTCCCCCAGAGCAGGGAGCCCGATGTGGGACTCAGTCCCAGGACCCTGGGACCATGACCTGAGCAGAAGGCAGTTGCTTAACGACTGGGCCACCCAGGCGCCCTTGCTGGAGTATTTTAAAGCAAATCTCAGATATACTTTACATGTAAGTAATTTAGTATGTGTTTTTAGCAGATGAGATTTTGTTTTGTTTGGGTTTTTTGGTTTTGTTTTGTTTTTTTAGATTATTTATGTGCTTTTTGAGACAGGGTGGAGGTGGTCAGAAGGCTTCTCTGAGAGGTGACATTTAAGTCAAGGATATGCGTGGGGCAGAGTGGGCCAGGGAGGACAGCCTGTGCAAAGGCCCTGGGGTGGGGACTGCTCCGAGTGTAGGAGGAACAGCAAGAGGCCAGGGTGACTGAAGCAGGGCAAGGGGGAGAGGGCGGGAGGTGAGAGCAGAAAGGGGACAAAAGGGCCTAGATCATATCTGGATTTGTCAACCACGGAGAGGACTTTGCTTTGGCGCTTGAGCCTGGAGCCAACGAAGTGAGCTGCTGTAAGTGGGAACCGGCGCCCTCCGGCGGCCGCGTGGGGAACAGGCGGGGGCGAGGACTAAGGCAAAGGGCCCAGGGTGGTCCAGGCAGGAGGTGATTTGAATCCGACCGGGTCGGTGGCGGTGGATTTAGTGGGAAGTGTTCCGATTCCGGATCCATTTTGAAAGTAGAATTGTCAGGATTTCCTTGTAGACTAGACGTGGGGGGTGGACTCGAGAAAGAAAGGAGTGGGGTTTTGGCTTCTTTGTCCCCCACTGGCCGCAGGACTGAGTTGCCATCCGTTGCCAGGGGGAAGCCTGGGGAGGAGCCGGTGGACTGGGAGACCTTTTCAGGGGGTGTGGGGGTGTGGTGCCCTGCCCATGTCCACTTGGGATTCTTGAGTCTGGGGTGAGGGCAGAGAGAGGTTTGGAGTCATCACTTGGGAGCTCACCAGCCTGAGCCTGGAGTAGGTCTAAAAAACCAGGGTTTCATTTAGTCTGCTAAATGCCGCCTCCTACCTGCAAAGGGGCGCCTGGGTGGCTCAGTTGGTTGAGCATCAGACTCTTGATTTTTGGCTTGGGTCATGATCTCAGGGTCGTAAGATCGAGCTCCTTGTGAGGCTCTGCACTCAGCGGGGGGTCTGCTTCTCTCCCTCTCCTTCTGCCCTTCCCCCACCCTCTAAAATAAATAAATAAACAAACAAATCTTTAAAAAAAATAAAATACCCCAACAAATAGCAGTGTAGTCAGAGAAGGTAAATTGCAATGTAGACAGAGAAGGGAGGAGCCCCAGGAGTGGGCGGGGCGGGGGGTCACTAGTGTGAGGAAGATCAGGTGCTATTTTTGAGGTCTCACCTGAGATCCAGGTGAAATGTTTCTGGGCATTTGGGTGCTCTTGCTCAACCTGTGGACCCTCACTCCCATCCCTCACTTGTGTTCACCTCTGTTGTCACTTCCATACGATAAGATATATACCAGAGCCGATAAAGGGAATATATATGTAATTATATATTATATATGTAATTATATATATAATCTCTCAGTGCCCAGCACTTATTTTTTTTTTTTAAGATTTTATTTATTTATTTGACACACAGAGAGAAAGCACAAGCAGGGGGAGCGGCAGGGAGAGGGAGAAGCAGGCTTCCGGCTGAGCAGGGAGCCTGAAGCGGGGCTCGATCCCAGGACCCTGGGATCATGACCTGAGCCGGAGGCAGCCGCTTCACCGACTGAGCCATCCAGGTGCCCCAGTGCCCACCATTTAAAAAGAGAGGGATTTCTCATGAGCAACCAGATCTCTGGTTTCTCTTGAAAGGTTGGCAAGCTGGACCCATGGGGCAGAACAACTGTCTGCTAAATGTGGCATGACTCTCCATTATATCCCAGTCCCCACCTCTCCCGATGGGGCTACCTGACTCTGTTAGGTGTGAATGGCTGGTACAGAACCCTCGCATAGGAGTAAAGGTCCAGCCCAAGGAGACAAGGCCTGCCCAAGCTCTCTGCCACCTCCTACCTGCAACATGGCAAGTTACTCAATCTCTCTGCACCTGGGTTTTCTCCTGTGAAAAATGAGGCTGATCATGGCATCTGATTCACTGGATTGTTCCTGAGAATTGAATGAGGGTAAAATACCCACGAAGCCCTTAGAACATGCCTGGCACAGAGTTTACTGTCTGCACATTTTTATTACTTGTTGTGAACATTGCCCCATTCTGTTTCCTACGGCCAATCTACCTAACTCAGGTTGAGCTCATCGAAATAAACGTTGGGCAGATGAAGCCTGGCAGAAGTAGAAGGGAAAAGGTGAGGTTTGAGCTGAACCCTGAGTGGGAGGAAAGGAATTGGAGAAGTAGGCCACAGGGTGTATCATTTACCAAAAAAGACTGTGCAAAGGTCCTGGGGGCAGTAACCACCCAGGTGTTTTTTTTTTTTAATTTTATGTTAGTCACCATACAGTACATCATTAGTTTGGATGTGGTGATCCATGATCCATTGTTTTCGTATAACACCCAGTGCTCCATGCAGTACGTGCCCTCCTTAATACCCATCACCGAGCTAACCCATCCCCTCTCCCCCCTCCCCTCTAAAACCCTGTTTGTTTCTCGGGGTCCATAGTCTCTCATGGTTCATCCCAGGTGTGTTTTATTTTTATTATTTTATTTTATTTTTTTAAAGATTTTATTTATTTATTTGAGAGAGAATGAGAGACAGAGAGCACGAGAGGGAAGAGGGCAGAGGGAGAAGCAGACCCCCCGCTGAGCAGGGAGCCCGATGCGGGACTCGATCCCGGGACTCCAGGATCATGACCTGAGCCGAAGGCAGTCGCTTAACCAACTGAGCCACCCAGGCGCCCCCCAGGTGTGTTTTAAGAACAAGAGACACTCATCTCCCATCTCCACCTCCAGTTTAGCAATTAGAAGCATTTTATTAAATTGTTTTATCCATTGCCTCCTGCCATCCCCTACCGAGACATCCTATGATTTCATCAGTAGGAACTTCATAAATACTACCAATGGATTTGAATGTTTACTTATAATTATTGATATAATTTAAGACTCACAAAATCTTGTCAGAATAGTACAGAGAACTCCTGTATACCCGGACTCCTCATTGTTAATATTTTATTTATTTATTTATTTATTTATTTATTTATTTTTAAAGATTTTATTTATTTATTTGAGAGAGAGAGAATGAGAGATAGAGAGCACGAGAGGGAAGAGGGTCAGAGGGAGAAGCAGACTCCCTGCTGAGCAGGGAGCCCGATGTGGGACTCGATCCCGGGACTTGAGGATCATGACCTGAGCCGAAGGCAGTTGCTTAACCAACTGAGCCACCCAGGCGCCCAATATTTTATTTTTATTAATATTTGTTTGCTTTATTTTTCTGCCTCTTGGTTTGAGGGTAAATTGGAGGCATGATGTCCTTTCACCCCTCCGTACTTTGGAGAATATTTCCTAAAAATGAGAACATTCTCTCATGTAGTCACAGTAAGGTTAACATTGATACCGTGGTCTTGGGTAGTCTAGAGACCTTCTTATTCAGATTATTAGAATTCTTTTTTTTTTTTAAAGATTTTGTTTATTTATTTGACAGAGAGAGACACAGCGAGAGAGGGAACACAAGCAGGGGGAGTGGGGGAGGGAGAAGCAGGCTCCCCGCGGAGCAGGGAGCCCGATGCGGGGCTCGATCCCAGGATCCTGGGATCATGACCTGAGCCGAAGGCAGATGCCCAACCAACTGAGCCACCCAGGCACCCAAAGATTTTATTTTTAAGTAATTTCCACACCCACCGTGGGGCTTAAACTCATGACCCCGAGATCAAGAGTAATATGCAGGGTGGGCTTCCCGGAGGAAGTGAACAATGTGCAGCATTGACTAGGGAGTGGGATGAGGTGGGGTGAAGGGGGGAGGAGAGCCAGACCTATAAGAGTCCAAGGGGTCCTTGATGTGGCTACAATGTAAGGTTCAAGTGTTCCTGGCAGAGGGAACAGCCCGTGCAAAGGCCTGGCCGCCAGAAAGCTGGGCACTGTGGAGGGGCTGAGTGGAGAGAGCCAAGGGGCTGGTGCAAGAAGGGGTTGGGGGAGCAGACCATATGAGGACCCGAGGGCCATGCTGAGGTGTCTGGTCTTTATCTCAAGAGCAATAGGGAGCCAAGGAAGGTATTTGAGCAAGGAAGTGATGTGATGCAGTTAATACTAACAGATTGTGGGGCGCCTGAGTGGCTCAGTTGGTTGAGCATCTGACTCTTGGTTTGGGCTCAGGTCATGATCTCATGGTCATGAGGTTGAGCCCCCTGTCAGGCTCTGCACTGGGCATGGAGTCGGCTTGGGATTCTGTCTGCCCCTCCCCCCACTCACACATGCGTACACTCCCACTCTCTCTCTCTCAAAATAAATAAATAAAATCTTAAAAAATAAAACACTAACAGGGGACGCCTGGGTGGCTCAGTCGTTAAGCATCTGCCTTCAGCTCAGGTCATGATCCCAGCGTCCTGGGATCGAGCCCCGCATCGGGCTCCCTGCTCCGTGGGAAGCCTGCTTCTCCCTCCCCCACTCCCCCTGCTTGTGTTCCCTCTCTCACTGTGTCTCCCTCTGTCAAATAAATAAATAAAGTCTTAAAAAAAAATACTAACAGGGCGCCTGGGTGGCTCAGATGGTTAAGCGTCTGCCTTCGGCTCAGGTCATGATCCCAGGGTCCTGGGATCGAGTCCCACATCGGGCTCCTGGCTCAGCGGGGAGCCTGCTTCTCCCTCTGACCCTCTCCCCTCTCATGCTGTTTCTCTCTCGCTCGCTCTCTAAAAAATAAATAAAATCTTAAAAAAAAAATACTAACAGATCATTAATGTTAAGAGATCACTCTAGGGGCGCCTGGCTGGCTTGGTCGGTAGAGCACCCGACTCTTGATCTCAGGGTCATGAGTTTGAGCCCCGCATTGTGGGTAGAGATTACTTAAAAAAAAAAAAAAAAAAAGAAAATCTCTCTGGCTCTTTCCTGCAGAACAAGTCAGAAGACAAAGTGTGGGAGTGGGAAAACCAGTATCAAGAGACAGTGGCATTTGTGCAAGTAAAAAGAGGTGGCCTTCAAGGCCTCACATGGTCTGGCCCTGGTTCCTCCCCTGACCTCACCTCCCACCACAGTGACTTTGTTGCGCCAAACACACCAGCTCTGTCCTTCCTCAGGGCCTTTGCACATGCTGTTCCTTCTGCCTGGCCCAGGCCTCTCCAAGACATCCTCACAGTTCATACCTGAGTTTGCAGCTGCACCCAGCCCAACACTCCCATTCCCCTCATCTTGCTCTACTTCTTGTTCCATATCCCTGACCACACTCTAGCACATTCCATTATGCACTTTTATTTGTTTATTGCTGCTTCCCCCCCCCAGGCCTTGGGCTCCATGAGGGCAGAAATCTCTGTCTTGTTTCCTGTGGTATCCCTGGCAATTTACCACAGTACCTGGCACATACTAGGTGCTTGGTTAATGTTTATCAAGTGAATGAATGAGGGGGAGAGAACTGTAGAGATTCAGGAGGTCCTTAGAAGGCACAACGGCCAGGGCTTGGTGATGGATCAGATGAGGAACTTAGGGAGAGGGAGGCTCTAGAAGGCTCTCAGGTGTCTGGCTTGAGAGCTGGGTATGAATGGACCCCATGTCTGAGGCTGGAAATCTGGGAGAAAGGCAGATTCTAGGAGGAGACAATGGAATGAATTTTGCACTGGAGATACAGAGCTGGAGGTGCCCAAAGGTGGCAGGGGAGGAGCTCCAGAAGGTGGTTCTAAGGGAGATTTAGGATATGCTGATGGAAAACCAGCCACGCAGGGGCTCCCTGACAGAGCTCAAAGAGAAGCAGACCCAGGAACCCCAACATTTAGGAGAAATGGACTCAGGCCAGAGCAAGGCTGCAGGCTCTCCTGGTCGGTCAGGTGTCCAAAGGGAGGGAGGGAGAGGGGTGGGAAGGACGGGCCAATAAGTTTCCAGGGCGTCCTGGATGTGGCTGCTCAGAGGTGCTAGGTGACCTTGGAGGGGGTGGTGGGCCATGGGCCAAGGACTGTGTAGGAGGGTTGAGAAGGGTCCGCAGGGAGCGTGGGACAAATATTTATTCAGTGCTAGCTCTATGCCCAGCGCTAGGACAAGGGTGGCAAATGACCCACATTGTGCAGCCCTTAGGGACGTCATGTTCGCAGGGTGGGTGTGGGGAGGGAGTTAAACAGCTGGGCAGGGAGTGAGAGGGTTTTGGAAAGAAATAGGCAGGGGCCGGGCCTGGGGGAGGGGATGGGCAAGGCCAGGGCTGAGGGAGGGAGGGTTTCAAGGCCAACGAGAGGGAGGAGAGAAAGGAATGGGGTGGGGGGAGTCAGGTCCCTGGGGAGAGGTTGGAGGATTTGAATCCCCCCCCCCCCCCCCCCCCGCAGTGCCCACATAATCATGGCACTCATGCTCATATTATCTTCAAGTTCTTAAGACTTAGAGTTGTCTTTTTTGGTTTTGCGTTTTGGTCTCTGACTGCTCACTGTGGGGTGCAAATACCGGCCCTGATAGTTGTCACATGACCCTCGGAGCATCGGTCACCTGCTCAGTCTCCTCACCTGGGAAAAGGAGCTATGGACAGTCCCTTCTTCTGGGTTTGTCCTGAGGATTCAATGAGCTGATCTGTGTGAAGAGCTGACAACAGGGCCAGGCACATAATAGATAAATTCAGGGGCACCTGGGTGGCTCAGTCGGTTAAGCGTCTGCCTTTCGCTCAGGTCATGATCTCGGGGTCCTGGGAGTGAGTCCCGCATCGGGCTCCCTGCTCAGTGGAGTCTGCTTCTCCTCTGTGCTCTCTCTCTCAAATAAATAAATAAAATCTTCAAAAAATAGAAAAATTCAATAAATTCATTTATTTATTCAAAAGATATTTATTGAGCACCTATTACGTGACAGACACCTGAATACCAGGGGTGAAACAAAGGAAGAAATTGCAACCATCCCTCATGAATTTTTGCATTCTGGTGGGAGAGACAGAGGATAAGCAAATAAGTAAAATAGATATGGTGTGTGAGAAGCAGGTGTTATGTTACAGAGAAAAGGAATCAGGGGGGCACCTGGGTGGCTCAGTCATTAAGCGTCTGCCTTCGGCTCAGGTCATGATCCCAGGGTCCTGGGATCAAGCCCCGCATCGGGCTCCCTGCTCAGCGGGAAGCCTGCTTCTCCCTCTCCCACTCCCCCTGCTTGTGTTCCCTCTCTCGCTGTGTCTCTGTCAAATGAATGAATAAAAATCATAAAAAAAAAAAAAAGGAATCAGGAATAGGGATGGGGACCTAGGGGTAAGCAGGTTGCAGTTTTATCTTTTTTTTTTTTTAAAGATTTATTTATTTATTTGAGAGAGAGAATGAGAGAGAGCACATGAGAGAGGGGAGGGTCAGAGGGAGAAGCAGACTCCCTGCCGAGCAGGGAGCCCGATGCGGGACTCGATCCAGGGACTCCAGGATCATGACCTGAGCCAAAGGCAGTCGCTTAACCAACTGAGCCACCCAGGCGCCCAGGTTGCAGTTTTAAATAGGATGGTCAGAGGGGCGCCTGGGGTGGCTCAGTCGGTTAAGCATGCCCCACCCCCCCACCCCCCGCCTGTGCCCAGCGGGGAGTCTGCTTCTTTCTCTCCTTCTGCCCCTACCCCTGCTCTTGCCCTCTCTCTCTCTCCCTCCCTCTCTCAAATAAATAAATCTTTTTTTTAATTTAAAGATTTTATTTATTTATTTTGACAGAGAGACAAAGAGAGTGGGAACACAAGCAGGGGAAGTGGGAGAGGGAGAAGCAGGCTTCCCGCCGAGCAGGGAGCCCGATGCGGGGCTCGATCCCAGATCCCTGGGATCATGACCTGAGCCGAAGGCAGATGCTTAACGACTGAGCCACCCAGGCGCCCCTCAAATAAATAAATCTTTAAATAAATAAATAGGACAGTCAGGGTTGGCTTCATTGAGAAGGTGACATTTGAACAAGATTTGGAATTGTTAAGGGACTAGGTTTACCTGGGACTGTCCCAGGTTAGTCCTGAAAGTGTTCGGAATGTCCCATGTCCTCAGAAGCGCTTCAGTCCTGGGCAAACTGGAATGGCTGGTCACCCTAGGAGTGAGTCCCATGCGTATCAGAGGAATAGTACTCCAGACAGAGGGAACTGCAAGTGCAAAGGCCCTGAGGTTGGAACGCTCAGGGTATGTTTGAAGTTACGGTCCTCAGAAAAGGTGGAGGCTGTTTTTGAGGGAGTGGAGAAAGTTTGAAAGAGCTGATGGGGTGACCCAGAGAGGGAGCTAATTTAGATTCCCACTCTGGAAACCACTTAAGGGAACCTGTTTATAGTCATTAATCTTTAGCGGCAGGAACAGGTCTTGCCAGGCCAGCTCAGCTGTCAAAGGAAAGCGAGGAGAAGGATAGAATTTGAATTTATTCAAGGTCATGTGTAGTGAAAGAGCTGAGAGACAGAGAAAGGGAAGAGAGGGAGAAAGAATTAGTTTAGGGACCTCCGGGGAGCCAGAGAGTTGCCGGGGAGAAGCTGGTAAAATGGGTGCATTTCATGAAGGTCTCCCACGTCACATTCTGACCACAGAGTTCTCCCTAAAATTCAGAGATACCGCCCTCATGGATAAAAGATCTTCCGCCCATTTTTGCAAAATATGCAGCCATCTTGCGTTTTCCTATCTTGATTTGGACATGAGTTTGAGTAACATATAAAGACCCGGGATGGGGGAGACAGAGACCTAGAGAGAGGGGGACTGGGATGGGGTTGGGGGGGGGAGGGGGGGGGGGGGGGGGGGAGGGTGGTGGGGGAGGGGGACAGGGACACAAAGGGAGGGAGGGAAAGAGAGAGGTAGTAGAGGAGACATAGAGAAAAATGCCTTCCAGACATGGAGGGATTCCTTAAGCAGACCCAGAGACCCTGGGGCAAACCAGTGAAGGTACCCTCTCGAGTTCTAGAATGCTGTCGCTACAAGGCACCGAGATCCATTAGGGAACATACCAGGGCAATGGCCATTGGCCCAGGCATCAGGATGTGTTTCAGTGTGGCTGGGGGAACCCAGGGGCTCAGGTGGCTGACTTTGCCTTCTGTCTCCCCAGCTTGCCCTCCCCCACCTACGGAAGAGCCAGGGGAACGTTATCAACATCTCCAGTCTGGTGGGGGCCATTGGCCAGGTCCAGGCAGTTCCTTATGTGGCCACCAAGGTACCCTACCTCTTCCTTCACTCCCTACCAGGCCCTTCAGGTACCTCGGCCCTGAAGCATGACAACTTGTGGCGTGTTGTTACGTGCCAAGTGTCTCCCAGGAAACAGAGCCTGGTGCATCCCATGGAGGCCAGCAGGGAAGGCATGACCTCCCCATTCTGATGCCCCAGCTTGACACCCCCTTGTTGGAGGAGAGAACAAGAGGGACCTCGTCTTCCCTGGACTGAACTCCCCCCCCCCCCTCATCTTCCACAGGGGGCAGTAACAGCCATGACCAAAGCCTTGGCCCTGGATGAGAGTCAATATGGCGTCCGGGTCAACTGGTGAGCAGCTCCAAGTGGGCAGAGAAGGCTGGGAGTGAGCCGAAGAGGCCATGTTTATGGCACACTTCCCTGATCCCCTCTTCTCCCTTCCCACAGTATTTCCCCGGGAAATATCTGGACCCCACTGTGGGAGGAGCTGACAGCCTCAACGCCTGACCCCACTGCTACAGTCCAAGAGGGCACATTGGCCCAGGTGGGAGTGGGGCCAGATCCAGGTGGTATGGGAGTGGCTCAGGGCGCGGCAGTCAGACCAGGTGCTTCACTTGGTCTCCTTTTCCCCTGGTCTCTCCCCAGCCCCTGGGCCGCATGGGCCAGCCCGCTGACGTGGGGGCCGCTGCCGTGTTCCTGGCCTCCGAAGCTAACTTCTGCACTGGGATTGAGCTGCTTGTGAGCGGGGGTGCAGAGCTGGGGTATGGGCGCAAGGCCATCCCGGACACCCCCGTGGAGCTCCCCACCATCCCTTCCTAATTTCCCACATTTCCACTTGGGCCTTCCTGACTAGAACTCCCACCCCAAGCTCAGACTCCCAGATTTCAGCGTCTACCATCTGCCTCTTAGGTGCAGACCCCAGCTCTAGACGTTAACTCCACTTACCAATGTGCCAAACTACCCCGCAAGTTCCCATAAAAGGAGTTTGCAGGCAGGAGGAGGGCGTCATGACATTTATTTTCTGCTCTTGAGTTCTGCCACGCGGGGACCGCGTCCCAGTTCCCAGCCCCACGGGTTCCCACGCGTAGCCTCGACCCGAGGGACTACAACTCCCGGCAGGCCTTGCAGCAGGCTCCTGGGGAAAGTATTGCCGGTCGGCTTCACCCCTGCTAATACAAAGGCCCGCAGGGGAGAATAAATTAAACCCTATTAGGAGACAATAGTGGAGGTGAAACAAAAGGGCCTCCTCGTTAATCCTGGTCGTTAAGGGAAAGGAGATTTGACCTCGCTGGCTGAGGAATAGGAGGGTGGCGGGCTCCAGAAGTTCTGTGGGAAGCAGCAGCTAGGGTTGTGAGTACTGGGTCAGAGGGAGGAGGCGCTGGGATCCGGACTCCTGGGTCTGGGGGAGAAGGAAACATAGGGGGCGTGGACTCCCCAGTTGCGGAAGGGCGGAGCCTGGATTCCCCCAGGGGCGCGGGGCCCACTTTGGGTTGAATCTCCTCAGTGAGGGGGGTGGGCCTGCATGGCTGCTGCGGATTGGCCGCCGCGGGGGGGGTGTGCGGCAATCGCTGATTGGCTGAGGCGGGGAGGGCGCGGTCGTGGGTGCCGCCCCCCTCGGGCCCTAGGCCAGGTAGTGGGAGAGGAGGACTGGGGTGTAGGAAGCAAAACTGGATGATACTCTGAGGGGGGAGGGCTGGGAATTTGCCGAGGCCTGTGGCTGTTAGGGCTGGGCGACAGTGACCCGGGGACAGAATTCGGGGGCAAAATATCCCAGAGCCGAATTGTGGGGGCACGGTGGCCCAGGAATCGGAGTTTGAGGACTCGACAGGAAAAAGATTTTGGTTCTTGTAATCCGGATGCAGAAGTTGGGGGAACTCTGACCACAGGAGGTTTTGGGGCCACAGTGACCAAGGAGTTCGGTATAGGGGGCACTAATGCAGGTTTGAATTGCTAGGCATTAGAGGAATCCTGATGAACTATAATTAGCTAACTCTGCCCCTGGGGGTCCTGTAGTTGCGGAGATACTCTCAAGGGGGCATAACCAGGTAACCTTGCCCTAGGGGCTCGAGGGGCTGTTCTTAGAGGCTCACTCATGCGTTGGTGGATTAAAATTTTTCGGGCCTCACTGATGGGACCGGAACCGTGTGTATTGTATCTTTTTTTTTAAGATTTTACTTACTTCACAGAGAGAGAACCCAAGTTCTCTCTTGCTAGGCAGAGAGGCAGGCAGAGGGAGAGGGAAAAGCAGGCTCCCGGCGGGACTCGATCCCAGGATCCCGGGATCATGACCTGAGACCTGAGCTGAAGGCAGACGCTTAACTAAGCCATCCAGGCACCCTGTTGTATATTTTTTTTATATGATATTTATTTGAGAGAGTGCAAGCGGGGGGGGGGGGGGGGGGGGGGGAGGTAGAGAGACAAGCAGACTCTGCGCTGAGCGCAGAGCCAGCCGAGGGACTCCATCTCTTGACCCTGAGAGCATGACCTGAGCTGAAATCAAGAGTTGGAGGCTTAACCGATTGAGCCACCCAGGCACCCCTATTTATTTCAGATATTTATTTATTCTAGAGAGAGTGTGTGCATATGCGAGCTAGGAAGAGGGGCAGAGGGGGAGGGTGAGGGAGAGGCAGAGAATCCCAAGCTGACTCTGTGCTGTGTGGGACTCAATCTCAGGACCCTGAGATCATGACCTGAGTGGAAACTGAGTCTGACGCCTAACGGACTGAGCTACCCAGCTGCCCCGCGTGTGTTTTATCTCTTAAAAAGTTACAACGAATACACATACATTTTCTCCTTGGAAAGAAAAACTATATTCAAACAGGGGTTGACTGCAACTCCTTCATCCATCCCTACCTGCTACCCTCTTCAGAGGCCTTTTTCCGAAGCCCTTTCCCTTTTCATTTACATGATACACGCACCCACTGACACCTAACGACACTTAACAGCGAGTGCTTTGCCTTATCACCACGGGATGGAGACATGCGGAGGTCCCTGCTCCTGGCCTTTCGGCTCTCACCTCGGGCTGCTCATCCTCGTTAGCGTCCCGTGACAGTACCTATTAAAATGCATTTTTAAAAAACTTCATGCACTGTGTTGCGCAGCAATTGTGTGGCTGGAACGGAATCTGGGTGGGGGTGGGGAGGAGGGTGCATGTCGATGTACTCCCCTAGCCCCGCGGACTCCAGAGCATGCGCTCTCTAGCAGGGCCCAGCTCCCCGCAGGCGCCCTATAATTGGGGCGGCCCGACCCACCAGGGGCGTAGGGCAAGCAGCCCTCCCGCGGAAGGGGGCGTGAGCGGGGCGGGGCCGGAACGTCTTTCTCCCGCGCGGCGGCCCGGGCGGGCACAGTTCCCCGCCGCACCGACCATGGCCGCAGCCGCGCTGGGGCAGGTGGGTTCGCGGCCCCAGGCCGGGGAAACGGGGGGGGTAGGGGAGAGGCGGGGGAGGCCCACTTCCGGGTGGACCACTAGCTCCCGGCCCCGTCCGGCGTCGCGCCCCCGGCGCTCGGGTTCCGCTGCCGGGCGCGGAGAAGGAGGGGCCCCTTGGAGAGGAGCTCGAGGCTTTATGGGCGAGGGAGGTGGAGGGAGGTAGTTGGTGGGACGGGGCCGCCAACGGGAGGTAGGAGGGAAACATGGAGGGGGATACGGTTAATGGGACAGGCACAGGGCTGCGTGGGGTGGGGGCGGTTAAGGAAGGGATAACAGCCAGCCTGTGGGGGCGCCGGGATAAGACACCCCGAACTTCTAGGGGTGCGGGTAGGACGAAGGCACAGATCTCAGGTCTGGACTGGGAATTGGACCCAAGGCCCCTGAAAGTTAAGATGTATGTGGACTGTCCCTGCAAGCTCTTCTCCGAAGCTGCGCATCAGGGTTGGAAAGGGACCCTCTTCCGACTGTCACAGAGACAGATCCTCCCGGTCCATTCTTACCCAGAAGCGGCCGACCAGCAGAGTTTTGGAGAGCGGGATTTTACAGCACAGTTTCTCAGCGAGGAAAGAAACGCTAACAGCTCACAGAAGGGATGTTTAGAGCCCTGCGCAGCGGCAGCATCACCCCGGGAGAAGTGTTGTTCGCGTCCAGTTCTGCCCCTGACCCCGTCTGGGACTCCTACCCCAGCCTGATGGAGAGCAGGGCACATTGTTACTGTTCCGAGTCTGGGGTGACTGACGCTGGGCTGTGACTGGGACCATCTGGGCTCTGGTGGTGCCACTTCTGGGTTGTGGTGGGAGAGTCCCGGGCAGTGGCAGGGACAGTTTGGGGTTGTGATGGTGGAGAGTCTCGAGCTGCCGTTGAGCAGTCTTGGTCTGTGATGGGAGAGTCCTGGGCTATCATGGGACAGTCCTACATGTGATGGGATCGGTCCTGGGCCACAACGAGGACAATTTGGGGCTTTGACTGAGACCCTTTGGGGCTGTGATAGGGACAGTCCCTGGCTGAGATAAAGGACAGCACTGCATTACAAGGGGGACCCTTCCTGGGCTGTGATGGGGGGGGACAGTCCTGAAGCATGAAGGACAGTGCTGAACTATGACAAAGACAGTCCTGGGCTTTGATGGTGACGTTCCTGGGGCCGTGCTGAGAGAAAGGGCCTGGATTGTGCTGGGGACAGTCCTAGGCTGTAATGAGACACAGGGGAGGCTCCATCACATTGCAGAGCCCTGCTCTGTGCCCCTCCCCTCCAACCCTTCCTTGTTTCTTAATTCAGCCCCAGTCTTTTCACACTCTTTGTCCCAGTAGCCCATCTACCATCCCTTGGTCCCAATCCCCATGGCTTGGGGTGTCAGATGGCGGAGCACTTTCCCTGAGCTGAGGGGAGACCCCCCACCCCCGCTCCTACAGAAATGTCCTTGAAGGATGAAAGCAGCTTCTCTCAGGGCAAGAGGGTCCTGATGGTCAGTGCTGATGTACAACCTGGACACTGCCCGGCTCCTTCTCTGTGCCCCGTGCGTGTGTTTTTCTGCCTCTCCCTTCTCTCTCTCCTGGATATACTCTGTCTCTAAGCATCCCTGAGAAGTTTGTCTCCAGGCGTTGGCATCGCTGTCTTTCTGTCTTTCCTCGTTTCTCTGGGTCTCGTTTCCCTTTGTGCTGTCACCTGAAATCTGGTCGTTGCTTACTTTTTCCTCCTTCAGCCTCTCCGTATCTCACCCTTGGCCTTTTTCTAGATTTCTCCAGACTTCACTTTGCCTGAGTTTGCCTCCCTATCTGCCTCTCATATCAGTCTCTCTTTATGATCATATCTATTTTGGCATCTTGTGTTCTTGATTTCTGTTCTCAGTTTGGTTTCCATCTCTGGTTTGGTTTTTTGTAAGATTTTATTTTTAAGTAATCTCTCCACCCAACGCGTGGCTCGAACTCAAGACCCTGAGATCAAGAGTCACCTGCTCTTCCGACTGAGCCAGCCAGGCACCCCCTCGGTTTTGTTTTCTATGTCTTTTTGTTTTCTCATTCTTGCTTTTCCCTCTCTTTTATTTTTTCTTCCATTCTGGCTCCTCCTGAGCTCTCCTGTCCAGATACTGGCTGTCTCTGCCCTGGGTGTCTTATCTTTTCTCTATGCTGTGCGTGTCCTGTTCCCTCCTGGACGGAAGCCTAGCCACAGACTTGGGTGGGCTACACAGCGCCACCTAGAGGCCATGCCGTGAACCTACACTCTGATCCGCCCAGAAGCCCTTGGGCCCCACACTATCCGGAACCACTCCTCAGACTTCACGCTCCGCAGCCCCCATCTCCCCATGACTCACCTACTGACCAGTGACTGCTGCCACTCATGTTCGTTCTCACTGGTTGGTGTCCGCTCACGCAGCTCACTGGGCAGGAGCAGGCTAGGCTGTTCCGTCTGCACCAACTTCATGACCCAGCTGCTTTCCTGCCAGGCTGGGAAAGAGGCATTATGAGGTCAAAGAATACTGGGGAGAGGCCACCCTGATGGACACAGACCGATTTGCTCTCCCTCGTTTGTCTCAGGCAGGCCACAGATGTTTATCTGAGCAGGGTCTCTGTTGATGACTAGGATCACCCCCCAGGTCCATGTGGCTGCCTCTCAGCCCTGGGATCTGAAGGGAATTGGAATCACTGGTGTCCAAGATATGGGGTTGGGAGCTCAAGTAATCTGAGCCCAGTTGGTCTGATATCCTGAAAGAATAAGGACTTGGACTCCTGGATCTGAGAGAGAATGGGCTGGGGGCCTGGACTCGGTGGTTTGAGGGAGGAGGGGCTGGGAGCTTGGATTCCTGGATCTGAGGGAGGAGTGAGCTGGGGGATTAGACTCCTGGGTCTGGAGAAGGAGGAGGCCAGAGGTCTGGACTCCAGGGTCTGAGGGAGGGAGGGGGCTGGGGTCCTGGACTCCAGGGTCTGAGGGAGGGAGGGGGCTGGGGTCCTGGACTCCTGGGTCTGAGAGAGGAGGGACTGGGGACTGATCTCCTGGGTCTGAGGGAAGAGGGACTGGGGCTCTGGACTCCTGGGTCCTGGGGAGGAGGAGGCCAAAGGTCTAGACTCCTGGGTCTGAGGGAGGAGGGGGCTGGGGCCCTGGACTCCTGGGTCTGGGGGAGGAAGGGACTGGAGGCCTGGACTTATGGGTCTGAGGGGGGAGGGGGCAGGGGGCCTGGACTCCTGGGTCTGAGGGAGGAAGGAGCTGGGGGTCCGGACTCCTAGGTCTGAGGGAGGAGGGGGACGGAGGCCCAGCTTCTGGGTTCTGGGGAAGTATGGCCTCTAGGTTCCTCACTTTTCTTTTCTTTTTTTTTTTAAGATTTTATTTAGTCATTTGACAGAGAGAGACACAGAGAGGGAACACAAGCAGGGAGAGGCAGAGGGAGAAGCAGGCTTCCCGCCGAGCAGGGAGCCCGATGCGGGGCTCAATCCCAGGACCCTGGGATCATGACCTGAGCCAAAGGCAGACACTTAACAACTGAGCCACCCAGGCGCCCCTCACTTTTCTAATTCTTATCAGGATTTGGGTCCCCCAGGGTGGCCGTCACTTACCTGTGCACTTTGCCTCGCAGTCTTCTGTCTGAGCTGATCTCAGGGCTGGGGCCAAAGTTCCCAGGAGTGGGAGGTGCCTGTGTTTGACTTCGCCCTGGCATGGAGGGGATAGGAGCTGAGTCAGCCCTTCCTAGGGATTGTCCTTGTGAGGACAGGAAGGGGTCTTGGCCCCCTTCAGGATTCTCTCCCACTAGGTGCTGCCTGACAGGGGAGCCAACTTGTCCAGGGCCACATGGTCCGTCTAGAATGCACTGGGCCTGGGACAGATCAGGCCAGAGGGACATTCCAAGTGCATAGTGGCAAAGCAGGCTCCAGGGTCCCCTGCTCTCTCTACCTTTCCTGGCCTCACCACCTTTCTTACTTCTGTCCCCACCCTCAGATTTGGGCCCGAAAACTCCTCCCTGTCTCTTGGCTTCTGTGTGGCCCCAGAAGATATGCCTCATCCAACTTCAAGGTGAATGGAGGGGAATGTACTTTGGGATCTCAAAGAGGGGCTGGGGCCAGGACTACTGGGCCTGAGGGAGGAGGGAGCTGGGGGCCAGGACTCTTAGGTTTGAGGAAGGGGCTGGCAGCTGGATTTGGGCATCTCCAAAAGGGTCCAGTGTCCAAAGGTGAAGGTGGTTGGCAGTGGGGTCCTAACAGTCCGCCATAAGGCTGTGGGAGAGATTTGATACTGCATGTCCCACAAGCCTCTGGGGCTACAGGTCTCTCTTCTCTTTGGGTCTTAGCCCCAGAGGTTCATGGGAGTTGTAGTTTTTCCAGTTTGAGGTTGCGACGAGATTTCAGGATACCCGGGTCCCCTTTCTTTTCTCAGGCTGCAGACCTGCAGCTGGAAATGACGCGGGAGCCTCATCAGAAGCCTGACCCCAGCAAGCCCCTGGTGTTTGGGAAGACGTTCACTGACCACATGCTGATGGTGGAATGGAAGGAGGAGAAGGGCTGGGGCCAGCCCCGTATCCAGCCCTTCCAGAACCTCACCCTGCACCCCGCCTGCTCCGGCCTCCACTACTCGATGCAGGCATGGCCGCTGACCTCTCTGCCCGTCTCTCTGCATCGCTTTCCTCTTGCCCTGTCGCTTGCCGGGTCCACCGCCCTGGGCTTGCTCTTTGTCTGTTTCTTCTTGCTCAAGATGTGTTCTCTGAGGTCTCTCGTGTTCCAGGCCCCGTGCTGGCTGATGCCGGGGTCCCCAAGAAGAGCAGACTCCGTTCTTCTACTCGAAAACCCCGCGTTTTGGTTACAGCCCCGTGTGGTCATGCTCTGAAGGAGGCACCTGAGGTGTTCTGGGAGGCAGAAGAGGCACCAGTCCAACCTCTAACTTGAAAGGAAGTAGGGTCTCGTCTGGCAGAGGAAGCTTAGGGTGTTAGCAGGAGAGGGAGCAACCACGGGACAAAGGAGAGCCCGGCGTATCGGGGGAATTGGGGAGTTGGAACGTGGCAGAGGAGGCTGAGGATGTTATCAGGGCCGCAGAGGGGCCTCGGGGCTGGCACCTTGTCAAGGGCACTGGGAACCTGGAGCGCTCTGAGCAGACATGGAGCAGGGTCTGCTCTGGGTGTAGTGAGACCCCCTCAGGCCGGATAGAGGATGAGCTGGAGGCCAGGAGGCCTGAGCTGGGGCCGGAGGCTGGACGAGAGCAGGGAAGGGAGGGCCAAGTGTGGTGCCCAGAGTTTTGGCCAGGTGACCAGGTAGGCCAGGGGGCTGTCCCCCTGTGGGGACCCAGCAGGAGATTGGCTTTGCAGGACTTGGTGAGGGGACTTTAAGGAAGATATCCAGGAGGCATTCAGGTTATGACTTAAAGCCATGGCTGAAAGCAGAGTCTTCCTGAGGGAGCTTCAGTGGTGACAAGAATTTGGATGAACGTATTTCATCCCTAGTAACTGGTTTGCAGTGTCAGCCTCAGGAGGCTGAGATAAGAGGGGCCAGATCCTGTGAGGCCTCGAAGGCCGAGGTCAACATCCAGCTGGGGGTGCAGATCAACTTTGTGTTGGTTTTTTGTTTTTTTGTACTTTAACAAATGTTTTGGGGGCGCCTGGCTGGCTCAGGCAGTCGAGCATGTGACTCTTGATCTCAGGGTCATCAGCTGGAGCCCCACGTAGGGTGTAGAGATTTTTTAAAAGTTTTTATTATGGGAAATTTCAAACATAAAAATAGAATAATATATAAGCCCCCCGCTGACCACCCTGCTTCATCAGCTAACACCTGTGGGTCACCCTCTCATTTTGTCTGGACTCCCATCGTTGTGCCCCCTTCCTGTAAGATTTTGAAGCAAATCCT
Source organism: Neomonachus schauinslandi (assembly GCF_002201575.2). NCBI lineage: Eukaryota > Metazoa > Chordata > Mammalia > Carnivora > Phocidae > Neomonachus > Neomonachus schauinslandi. Next base: position 7,391,547 of record NC_058418.1, read on the forward strand.
GGGCTATGCAGTATTTCATCCACAGCGAGTTCAGTGCTTCTCAAGAACGCAAGGAGTCTTTAAAAACAGAACTTGCATGCCATCGCTGTTCCTGAGAAATCGGACCAGTAACATGGAAGGGGTTTAAGCAGGGCGCTCTCTCGGCACCTCTGGCTGTGGGTGTCCAGCTGTTTCTGGGCTCTCTCTGTCCGTCTCTCTCGTCCCCCTTCTCTTCCTCTCTGAGCTCAGCGGGTTGGTCTCTCGGCTCCGTCTCTGCATCTGTGTCTGAATCCTTGTGTATCAGGCGCTGTGTTGGGATCTCTCGATGTGTCTCGCGGCTTCCCGGAGGTGGTCTCTGAGCTCAGGGACCCACCCACCTGTCCCCGCAGCTCTTTGAGGGCATGAAGGCGTTCAAAGGCAGCGACCAGCGCGTGCGCCTCTTCCGACCCTGGCTCAACATGGACCGGATGCTGCGCTCAGCCCTGCGCCTCTGCCTGCCGGTGAGGGGCCCTGGCTGGCCCCGGGGGGAGCAGGGTGCGGCGAGGGGCGAGGGCAGCAGGGAGGCGGGCTGCTGACTCGTGGGAATCCTGCCCAGAGTTTTGACAAGGTCGAGTTGCTCGAGTGTATCCGCCGGCTGGTGGAAGTGGACAAGGACTGGGTCCCTGAGGGCAACAACAGCAGCCTCTATGTCCGGCCTGTGCTCATCGGGAATGAGGTGGGCCTGACTCCCTGACTCGGGGGGCGGGGTGGAGGTCAGGGGCTCCAGGGGTGAGGGAGGGGGAGGGGCTGGGGGCCTGGACTCCTGGGTCCCTGATGCCCCCTTCTGCCCACCGCAGCCCTCACTAGGCGTCTCCCGTTCCTCGCAAGCGCTCCTGTTTGTCATTCTCTGCCCCGTGGGTGCATACTTCCCCGGAGATGCTGTGGACCCCGTCTCCCTCCTGGCCGACCCAGCCTTCATCCGGGCCTGGATGGGCGGGGTCGGTGACTACAAGCTGGGGGGGTAAGTAGTCTCTCCAGCAGTCCCTCCCCCAACCCTACGTGTCCGGGACGCTGGATGTCCGAGACACTGGCTATCTGCTTTGAGTGTGAATTTGTGTCTTCAGATGTCAGTTGTCCTTCCCAACTTGTTTCACATGACTGGGGACAGCTCTGCTTGCCCGTGGGGATGGGATGTTGTGCCAACAACATTGGGGGTGGGGTACTTAAGGGGAGAGGGTCTGTGCTAAGTGCTGTGGACACATCAGCTCAGAATTTGGAAGGGATAAGGTGAAAGTCAGTGGAGAAACCCGGATTGGCCTCCTGGGAAGCCTCCAGAAATGAAGTTTATCCTTAGCTCATTGGTCTCTCCCCCAGGTAGCCTCCCCTGAATGCCCAGGTTTGGCCAGCGCCCCCACCTCCCCACCCCCATGCGCAGCTCTCATAGCCCCCTGGGCCTCCAGTGATCACCATGCTCTGTGTGGGCTTCCTGTGTTAATCTGTTGCTAGGGTCCTCAGCTCAGCAGGGCAGGGAGGGTCCCCCCACCCCCCGAGGTGATCCAAGCAGAAGGTGGGGTGACGGTGTGTTGGGATAGCAAGTGTGACCCCAGCTGAGAGCTTCATTCGGGTCCCTTCCACACACCTATCTTGTGAGGTCTCCCGAGGGCCAGGCCCTGGGCCGGGCGAAGCTGGGGATGCAGAAGAATCAGGTCCGGGCCCTGCCTTCCAGGGGCCCCCGGGCTAGTGGAAGCCCCAGGATCCAGAGCAGCCAGCACTGTGATGGCAATGGCTGGGGCATTGTTCACCGAGGAGGCAGTGAGCCCTCGGGTGAGTCTGAGGAAGGAGCCGGTTTCCTGGTCAACCATGCTTCTCTCTCTGCCAGGAATTACGGGCCCACGGTGTTGGTGCAGCAGGAGGCGAAAAAGAGGGGCTGTGAGCAGGTGCTCTGGCTCTATGGGCCTGACCAGCAGCTCACCGAGGTGGGCACCATGAACATCTTCATCTACTGGACCCACGAGGACGGGGGTGAGCCCTCCCATGACACCCCACCCCCCCACCCCCTGGGGAAGCGGGTCTATCCTAAGTCCTAGCCAACTGCAGGTTTCACCGATGGGGGTGGGTGGGTTGGGGTGGCTTCCTAAGAAGATGGGAGGGTGTGCCTGAGGGCATGAGGTAACCCCCCAGCCCTTATACTTGCCCCAGTGCTGGAACTGGTGACCCCCACACTGGATGGTGTCATCCTGCCTGGAGTGGTCAGACAGAGCCTGCTGGACCTGGCCCGGACCTGGGTGAGGGCGCCGTGACCGTGGGTGGCTGGAGTGATGGGGTATTGCTGTGTTGGGGAGGCCAGAACCTCAGGGGGCTCTGGGTGGGGGGCTGGGGCACGGTAGCACGTCTCTGCCCCTTCTCTCTGGGTGCCTGTCTCCTCGGGTGTCTTTGTCCCCATTCTCAGGGAGGGAGAGGCAGGGCTGTGCGGCGAGGGCCGCCCCGGGCTCACACGCGTGTGGCTCGGCAGGGTGAGTTCCGGGTAGCGGAGCGGAAGATCACCATGGAGGAGTTGTTGCGGGCGCTGCAGGAGGGGCGGGTCCGGGAAGTCTTTGGCTCAGGCACTGCTTGCCAGGTCTGCCCTGTGCACCAAATCCTGTACCAAGGCAAGGTGAGGTGGGGCTGCCATTGGAGACGGGAGGGAAGAAGGGGGTTCCTGGTCCTCACGGCACAGTCTTCTCCAGCACTTGCACATTCCCACCATGGAAAACGGGCCTGAGCTTATCCTCCGCTTCCTGAAGGAGCTGAAGGCGATCCAGGTGAGGTGCACTGGCCGGGAAGTGGGCTGGATGTTCGCTCCCCGGGGAAGTTCACGTCCCAAGAGCCCCTGGACTGGGAGCCCTCTTGCCCCCGCAGCCCCAAGAGCCAATCATGGCCCTTGCTGTGGGCCTCTGGGCCCCAGACCGAGTCACTGTCCTTTCCTGGGAGCCTCTAAACGCTGACTTGTGGAATCCCCTTCCCTCCCCCTCTGTGGCTCCTGCGTGTCCTTGCAGTGGGGACCCCTTCCCAGGGGCCCGTGGGACTTGGGGCCAGAAGCCCCGCGCAGAGCCCCTGGAGCCCCGGGCTTTCCCTTTGGCCTGAGAAATCTTCCACAAGCCCCGGGATCCTGGTCCCCCAGTGTGGCCCAGGAATATTTCCTCTCATAAGCTCCTGGAGGTGTTTCCATTAATCTCGGCCGAGTTCTCTTTCCTGAGAACCCCTGGGCTCCTTTCCCGGCACTCGACCTAGAACTGCCTTTCCTGTGAGCTTCTCTAAAGTCCAGTGTTGTGCACCGGGACCTAGAACAACACCTCTCCCCACTCTCTGGGCCATCTCAGCCAAAAACGATCCCCCCACCCACCCACCCCCGCCCCACGACCACCAAAAAGTTCTTCCAGTGACTCTTCGCAGAACTCCATCTCCCTTCAGCCTCTACGCCCACTCGGCCACGGTTCCCCTTCCCTGCGGTTATTGGCCGGCTTCTGGGAAGTGGACTACATTTCCCATGAGGTCCTGGGGCGCAAATCCGCAACCAGTTAGCCTGCGGCGCCCCCGGGCTTGCTGGGAGTTGCAGTGTGGCTTTCCTCTAACACCTCGCCTCTGCTGTCCCGCAGTACGGAGCGGGACCTCACGAGTGGATGCTCCCGGTGTGACGCTAAAGACTCGGCCCTACCTCTCCTCGGACCCACCCACCCACGGCATCTAGTCCTCGCCGGACCCTCGCCTCCCTACCTTTGACTCACCTGAAGTGCAATATGAAATAAAAGGCCGGGGGCTGCCGGGACGCCTGGGTCTCTGGCGCCCCCACGTGGTCTCTACACTCCCAAAGCCATAAGGGCCGGACCCAGGCGTCCGGGCCCCCAGCCCTGCCTCTCAGACCTTGGGGGATCTGGGCTCCCCGCTGCTCCGTGTTGTGGGGTCAAAGATACACGTTGGCCCCGACTCTGCATCTCTCCGTTCTCAGGCCGGATCTCCCCGTGCTGCTGTTGATTTTTTTTTTTTTCTTCCTGCAATTTTGAAATAAATGCCAAAGAACAAGCCATTAGCTGTCATCTCCAATGATCCAGCTCAGGGACTCTAGGGTCTTCTCCAGGAATCCCTGTCCTGGGCCCTTTTCATTCTCGAAGACCCAGCACTCCGAGCCCCCAGTGACCTGGCGTTTTCTCTGACGTGGGAGATTTTTCCACCTCATCATACACTGAGTTTGGCCTCTTGCCCCCACCAACCCACGCCTCCTCTACTTCCCCATCTTTGGGACAGCCCCACTGTACATCCAGTCACTAAGCCAGATCCCTCGGCACTGTAACCCCTTTTCCCCCCAAAGCCCATCAGACTCAAGCCCTGTCCTCCTGTCCCCAGCTCTGCCCTGTCTGTCTCCTCTGTGTCCTCTCAGCCCTGCTTCAGCTCAGTTCTTGTCTTCTCCTGCCTGGACACTTGCCCTGCCTAGCCCGCTCTCTGCATCCAGTCTGGCCCCCAAAGGGTCTTTGTACCCCCAGAGCTGTCTCTGCTCACTCTCTTCCAAGGGCTTCCCAGCACCCATGGCCAATACTGCCAACAGTGGGCCCTGGTGGGTGGGGAGCAAGGCCAGATGCTCTACCCTTGGAGGGGGTGAACATCAGAAGTCTATAAAACCTAGTCCCCGTTCCCTCCCTGTGTCATGCCTTGTGTCCCAATCTTGGACACAATCTTCCACACACATACTTTAATAGTTGTTATGTGTAGGTATGGAGAGAGCTGACATTAAGACCAGGCTGATGTAAGAAAATGTCGGGGTCCAGAGCTGACGACCAAGGAGGAATTCTTGAGACATCTTTGGTGCAAAAAGCTGATTTTTTTTTTTTTTAAGAATTTTTAAAACTTTAATCCAGTTCAAATCAGTGGGCCAGGTTCACTCCAGCTCCTTCACTGCCAAACCTGGAGGCAGGGACTGCTTCGGTTTCTCTGCCTTCTCCTTGTCCGTGATGACCAGGGTGTAAACGTATCTGCTGCACTGAACTTTAAACTTCACATTATCCTTATTTTTCTTGATCTTGACGGATTTGGCGTCCTTTCGCCTGGCCGTGAGCAAAAAGCCCTTGATTTCCTCGATTTTTGAGGCATGGCTACGGGCAGCGCAGGGGAGCGCGAGGCCGGCACAGCCAGCGGCAAGAAAGGAGGATGGAAAAACTGATTTTATTACAGCCCAGGGACAGGACCTGTGGGCAGAAGGAGCCGCATGGGGGTCCTGAGGAGTGGCCCATTATATACTTTAAAGTTGGGAGGGGGTTGGGGATAGCGTTACGTCTCTAAGGAATTTTCAGAAACAAGGTTTCCAGGACCTTGAGGGGGCTAGCTGTTGTTAGGAAAAGGTCATTTATTGCTGTCTAATAAAACCTCAGTCATGAGACCCTTCAGATGTGTATCAGTGGGTCACATGCTTGGGGGATGAGTGCCAACATACATCTCGGGGGAGGGGCAGGTAGAGATAAGGGAAGTTTCCAAAGACATTTTTATATGTTAAAGTAGACTCACAGGATCCTGGGGGGTCGGGATGGATAATGTTAAGCTAAGATTGCCTTTTGCCCTTAGCAAAGTGTTAACATCGAGGCAGCCGAGTCCCTAGAGGAATGTCACTCTTCCTGTTTCAAGGACTTGTCAATGGGCTGTCAGTGGTAAAGAAATTTAATTTTTCTTTTGCCTTTGCATCCCACATCACAGGCATATCCATTTGGTTGCAGGTCTGGATACAAATGTGCCTCCCTTATCTGCTTGGTGTGTGACCTTGGGCTTGTCACCTTATCTCTGACCCCCTTTCCTGGAGGGAGACCCATGTGGGACTAGGGCGGACACAGGCTGGGGCCTGTCCCGCAGTTATCAGCTGTGGGACAAAATTCTGATTTGTTGATAACCATTGTCATACCCTCTCATTTCCTTTTGTCAATGATTGCTCAAGAGGGGGTCATGCACATAATGGGGAAATTTGCCTGGAGGCCTCTGGGAAAGCTTTCTTCCCTTGATAAAAGAAATCCTGAAAGACAACCTTTTCTTTTCTTCCCTCCCTTTGGCTGTGATCATCTGGAAGGGTGATGCTTGGAGTAGCTGTAGCCACTTCACGCCCAAGAGGGCCATTGTCCACGTACTGACCGCCGAACACAGAGACCTCGGGTCCTCCAACCATTAAACCTGATTTCTAGGGGCGCCTGGGTGGCTCGGTCGGTTAAGCGGTTAAGCGTCTGCCTTAGGCCCAGGTCATGATCCCCAGGTCCTTGCTCAGTGGGGAGCCTGCTTCTCCCTCTGTCTGCCGCTCCCCCTGTTCGTGCCCTCTCTCCCTCTCTCTCTATCTCTGACAAATAAATAAATAAATCTTAAAAAAAAAAACCTGATTTCTAGTTTTGCTTTGAAAAAAGTCAAAATTAAGGGGCGCCTGGGTGGCCCAGTCGTTAAGTGTCTGCCTCCAGCTCAGGTCATGATCCCAGGGTCCTGGGATCGAGCCCCGCATCAGGCTCCTGCTCAGCGGGAAGACTGCTTCTCCCTCTCCCACTCCCTCTGCTTGTGTTCCCTCTCTCGCTGTGTCTCTCTCTGTCCAATAAATAAATAAAATCTTTAAAAAATAAATAAATAAAAAAAGTCAAAATTAAACAAAAACTGGTTTAAACCACTTTTGTCAGGTTGTGATTTGCTTTGGGGTTTTTTTGTATTTTGTAGGGTTTTTGTTTTGTTTTGTTTTGTGACTTCCAGTCAAAAGATTCTTTGCTTCCTTGTCTTTCCCAATGGCCAGAGCTGATCACAGCCAAGGAGAGTCCCTGACTCTAGCAGCCAATTGAATTGCTGGCCAGTAACTGGGCCCCAAAAGGGTAGGCCAGATTTTTGTCCTAGATTTGCATCTGAAGGGAAAGGACTGGTAAACAGCCATTATTATGAGGTAAACAAAGGCAGAGGCCCTCCTGAAGAACCTGAGGCCCAGCGAGGTAAACATAACACATCATTAGTTAAGTATTGTTATTTTTTAAATGACTTAATGAATACATATTTGGTTAATTGTTGTGATTTCTAATTCTATAAATATCGATGGGTGTAACCCACATTAACTAAGGCCCCTTGGGAGGGGGGTCCTCGTGGAGGAGGGTCAAGAGGTCTCAGGACTAAAAAGTCCACGAGCAATGCTGATGTGAGACTTGGTTAAATAATAAAATAAGCAACAGATCTGCTACTGTTGCAGCTTATCTCTTAAAAGAACTTATTTTGGGGGGAGGGTGGTGCACCTGGAGAGGCCTTGGAAGCTCTGCGCCCTTCCCTAGGCCTGGTCCTCTGCGTCTCATCATCTGGCTGTTCCTGGGTTATATCCTGTTACAATCACCCAGTGATCTAGATCTAATCTGGGATCCCACGTTTCCGTACTTATCATGGCTGCTTACCCTCCTCCTATGTGGGGAAGGTCCTCCAGCTTTTCTTTCTTTCTTTTTAAAGACTTATTTATTTATTTGGGAGAGAGAGCAAGTGAGAGCAGTGGAGGAGGGGCAGAGGGAGAGAGAGAATCTCGAGCAGACTCCTCGCTGAGCCTGGAGCCCGACACGGGGCTCGATCCCACAACCCTGAGATCGGGACCCGAGCTGAAATCAAGAGTCCGGTGCTCAACTGACTGAGCCCACAGGTGCCCCTCGTGCATCTTTTCTGATCTTTCATGACCTGAATAGTCGTGAAGAATAATGGTAAGGAGAAAGAGGCAAGAACATACGTCCAGGGTCTGTTAAATCAGCAGCTCAACCATCCACGGATGTTGGTCAGCTTCTTGGCAATGCTCTTGCCTTTCTGGGGGCAATTCTGTTGTCCTCAGAGAAGCAGCAAAGGCTCTTTTGTCATGCCCATCTGTCTTCATTCAACACTGAGATTCCGAAGACATACCTCCCACGCCTCAGTGACCAGAATGGGCCACATCCTCAAAGCTGAAAAGGAAGCTGGCAGCTTCCCATTGACCACAAGGCTCAGACCAACTGTCACTGCCGGAAGGAGGCTGGGGTCCGGCCGCCATGATGTCTCAAACTGCACATATGGCTACCTGCTCACACTAAGGCTGGTAGCTGCAAGGAGCTACCACTAGACTGCTAAAAACTAAACACGAAACTGCTGAAAAAGAGACACGAGGTCCAACATGGAATCACTTGTGCAAAGCCAAGCCCTACATCACCAGAGACTTGACATCCAACTAAACCTAGGTACAGTTTCACCCTCTTTCAGGAATGGCATCTTAAACCATCTGAAATCACCTCATCAGCCCTCAGGAGGCCACCTGCCTGGTAGACCCCTGCCATCCCCTAAAGGAAGGGGCCCTTGCCACAACCAATCCGCTTTTTGCTAATATAACATCCTTGTCCCCAGTCCCTCTGCCTGTAAAAGTCTTCCGTTTTGCACACCTCCTTGGAGCTCCTACCTACCTGCTAGATGGGGTGCTGCCCCATTCAGAAATCCTTGAATAAAGTAAATAAGGTATTTAGGGAAAAAATTGGGGCACCTGGGTGGCTCAGTTGGTTAAGCATCTGCCTTCAGCTCAGGTCATGATCCTAGGGTCCTGGGATCAAGTCCCACCTTGGGGTCCATGCTGAGCGGGGCGTCTGCTTCTCCCTCTCCCTCTGCCCCTCTCCCCCACTCGAGCTCTCTCTTTCGCTCAAGTAAATAAATAAAATCTTTAAAAAAAAAAAAAAAGAGGACAGGGCTGCCCTCTTGGCTCTCACATTCCAACAGGGTGGGGGTGGGGGTGAGAGTAAACACAACACACTGGTAAATGTGGTTCTCACAGTCCCTTCCTTGGGTTGGATTGATTTGCTAGATGGGTTCAGAGAACCCAGAGAAATGTTCGTTACTAGATCACTGGTTTATTATAAAAGGATATAACCCAGGAACAGCCAGATAAGGGCACGGAGCTTCCATGTTTTCTCCAGCGGTGCCACAGTCCCCAAATTTCCAACAGCTCATCCACCTGGGAGCTCCCTGAATCCCGTCCTTTTGGGTTTTATGGCCACTTCATTACACAGACATGACTGATTAAATAACTGGCCATTGGTGATGAATTCAACCTCCAATTGCTTTCCCCTTCCCTGTGGTCAGGGGGAGGGACTGAAAGTTTTAACTCTAACCACAGGGTTGGTTAGGTTAAACAACCAGCCCCCACACTTAGGTGCTTTCCAAAGTCAGCATATAAAGGCAAATGTGGTTGAAAAGGGTTTGTTTAGGAGTATCAACAGACCTGGACGCCTCGGTGGCTCAGGTGGTTAAGTGTCTACCTTTCGCTTAGGTCGTGATCCTGGGATCCTGGGATCGAGTCCCGCATGGGGAATCCTTGCTCAGCAGGGAGCCTGCTGCTCCCCCTGCTTGTGCTTTCTCTCTCTGACAAATAAATAAATAAAAATCTTTAAAAAAAAATGCGGGAGCACCTGGGTGGCTCAGTCAGTTAAGCGTCTGCCTTCAGCTCAGGTCATGATCCCGGGGTCCTGAGATCGAGTCCTGCATCAGGCTCCCTGCTCAGCAGAAAGTTTGCCTCTCCCTCTCCTCCCTGCTCATCCTGTCTTCTCTCTCTCAAATAAATAAATAAATCTTAAAATAAAAAAAGAAAGAAAGAAAGAAACGGGAATAAAGAAAACCCCATCAACCCAATAGAAAGAAGGAATGGAAAAAATAATTCGCTGAATAGACTCCAAATGGCTCAAAGATTTCAATGTAAAATATGAAACCTGAAAGAATGAGAAGCAAACATTGGAAAGTTCCTTTCTAACCTGGGTGTGGAGAAAGCCTTTAAACTGTGACTCATAGGGGCGCCTGGGTGGCTCAGTCGTTAAGTGTCTGCCTTCGGCTCAGGTCATGATCCCAGGGTCCTGGGATCGAGGCCCGCATTGGGCTCCCTGCTCCGCGGGAAGCCTGCTTCTCCCTCTCCCACTCCCCCTGCTTGTGTTCCCTCTCTTGCTGTGTCTCTCTCTGTCAAATAAATAAATAAAATCTTAAAAAAAAAATAAACAGTGACTCATAATCCTGAAGCCATAAAAAGAAAACACTGATGCATTTAAACGGGGGAATAGGATCAAACATTCTTCTTTCTTTTTTGTTTCTTTTTGAACAAATAGTCCTAAGGCCCTCGGGTGGAGCAGGCAAGGTCAGTTTATGGGGGAACAATGGCCCAGAATGGGGTGTCATGACCTTGGTGGGGTGGGGAGAGCTCAGCACAGTGGGGAGCACCCAAGGGGTTTTTGCTAGCTGGGGGGCCAGCTGGTTTGGAAACAGACGCCCAAGGTAGGTGCTGAGGGTTTCGGTGGGGACAGAGGAGGGGAGGGGTAACAGGGGAATTGATCAAAGAAGTCTATTTCTTTTTTAGGATTTTGCTTTTTTTAGGTAATCTCTACACCCAGTGTGGGGCTCAAACCTACAACCCTGAGATCAACAGTCGCCGGACTGAGCCAGCCGGACACCCTGATCAAAGAAGTCTATTAAGGAAAATAGATGTTGATGTCTTGTGGGGCGAGGAGGGAAAGGTCAAGAGAGAATTCTCCAGGGGCACCTGACTGGCTCAGCCGGTGGAGCATGGGACTCTTGATATTGGGGTTGTGAGTTCCAGCCCCGCGTTGGGTGCAGAGGTTACTTAAATAAAAACTGGTGGGGGGGAAGCTAATAAATTAAAGTTAAAAAGAAAAGAAAAGGGGCGCCTGAGTGGCTCAGTCGTTAAGCGTCTGCCTTCAGCTCAGGTCGTGATCCCAGGGTCCTGGGATCAAGCCCTGCATCGGGCTCCCTGCTCAGCGGGAAGCTTGCTTCTCCCTCTCCCACTCCCCCTGCTTGTGTTCCCTCTCTCGCCGTGTCTCTGTCAAATAAATAAATAAAATCTTACAAAAAAAAAAAGAAGAAGAAGAAGAACCCAAAAGGCCTGGGTCTGGAGATTTCTGGGCTGGTGAGCACATGGAGGTCTGGGAGAGAGCGGTGTACTTAGCGGGCACAGAGGCTCCCCACTTTTTCCCCAGACCTCACCCTATGTATCTCTTCATCGCGCTGTTGATTCGTATTCTTTATCATATCCTTTCATAAACGGATAAACACAAGTAAGTGTTTCCCTGAGCCACCCTAGCAAATTAAAAGCATCACAGAGGAGGTTGTTGGAAACTCCCATCTGTAGTGGGTGGGTCCAGACCACAGCCTAAGGTTGATGTAGACTGATGTCTGCAGTGGAGGGTGGAGGGCCGTCTGAGCGTGTGAAGTCCGATGCTGCCTCTAGGCAGACAGTGTCGGAATTGAGTTGGAATTCTTGGACACGAGCAGGGATTCATTGGTGTTGTGTGGGGAGGGGGAAGTCCCTCCACCCCCACTGCCCTGGAATTTGGGAACACTTCTAAAAGAGTTGGTGTCAGCAGACTCCTCACACTATATCCTTTTCTTCCTTTTTTTTTTTTTAAGTTTAGAAATGTTTTTGCTTGGTTTTCTTAATGTTTTATTTATTTATTCATGAGAGTCAGAGAGAGAGAGGCAGAGGGAGAAGCAGGCTTCCCGCCTAGCAGGGAGCCCGGTGCCTAGCAGGGAGCCTGATGCGGGACTCGATCCCAGGACCCTGGGATCATGACCTGAGCCGAAGGCAGACGCTTAAAGACTGAGCCACCCAGGTGCCCCAAAATAATACTTTATTTTTTTTTTAAGATTTTATTTATTTATTTAACAGAGAGAGAGAGAGCACAAGCAGGGGGAGCAGCAGGCAGAGGGAGAGGGAGAAGCAGACTCTCCGCTGAGCAGGAACCCAATGCAGGATTCGATCCCAGGACCCTGGGATCATGACCTGAGCCAAAAGCAGATGCTTAACCGACTGAGTCAACCAGACGCCCCCCATTGGAATTTTTTATTCTACTTTCCGTGTGTCTTCTTCCATTTTCCATCCATTTGTCTCTGTCAGTAACCTACTGAGAGCCACCTTCCAATCCATGGATTCTCCCTTTCGCTGTTTCTAATTTGCTGTTTGACTCTTCCCGTCAGCTTTTCGTTTCAATGACTATTTCATTTCTGTGTGTGTTTCATTCCCTCTAGAAGTTCTATTTGGTTCTTTTCCAAACCGGCCTGGTCTTTTAATAATGCCTTGGTTTTTCTCATTTCTCATCCTCTTTTTTTTTTTTTTAACGTCTAGGCATTTGAATGTGTTCATTTTGTAGTTGTCAGTATTCAAGACCTTTCGCTTTGCTAGAAAGATAAGCTGTGATTTCAGAATTGACCAAAGGCTTTCAGTTGCCCTGAAACAGACCAGGTTTCTGGGCCAGCTGAGGAAAACAGAAACCACTCCAGGTATTTCAAATACAGGGAGTTTATTAAAGGGAATTGGTTCTGCGAGCACTGGGAGGCAGGAGGAGCAACCCATGATGCCCGAGGTAGGAGACCGAGCTGTTATCAGAAGCAGTCAAACCCCTGGGACTGTAGGTACGAGAAGGAGTGGCGCTCTGCAGGGTAGGACTCGTCCCTCTGGAGGCTGGGAGGGTGGGGATGCCCCAGGCCGCTGTCGCTCTGGCTTCCAGGAGGAACCTCCGTCTGAGGGGGCTGGAAATCTTCCTGCCCGAGCCGCTCAGCTGGCTGGTGCTAGAAGTGCCAAAAGTAACCAGATGCTGGAGCCAGTTCTGCCCATGGCTGCTGGCACCATTCGCACTGGAGGGGGGCGTCCTTTGCTCCTCCTCCTGCCTCCTAGTCTCCCGCCAGGGCCTCCCCGCCAGCCTTCTTGGTTGTCAACAGGGGTCACAGAATTGGGGGGTGAGCTTTATGCTAGAGAGACAGCAGTGTGGCCTCACCAGAACTCGCAGAGGGAAGGGCTCACCCTGAATGCATAAGAAAGAGGAGATGCTCCAGTCTGGTCCCTTAACAGACAAGGGACCCAGAGCAAATAGCTGCTAAATCATCTCACCTCCCCGCCTATTAAAATAATAGCACTCTTAGGGCGCCTGGGTGGCTCAGTTGGTTAGGCGACTGCCTTCGGCTCGGGTCATGATCCTGGAGTCCCGGGATCGAGTCCCGCATCGGGCTCCCTGCTCAGCGGGGGGTCTGCTTCTCCCTCTGATCCCCTTCCCTCTCGTGCTCTCTGTCTCTCATTCTCTGTCTCTCAAATAAAAAAAAAAAATCTTAAAAAAAAAAAAAAAAAAAAAAATAATAGCACTCTTAGAACATGCTTTGTAGGCTGTGGCATGAAGACTTGCCACTCTGAGCGAACAGCTGTGGGAAATATATCAGGATCAGTAAAGTCAATTTCTTCTTCTTCTTTTTTTTTAATGTTAAATCACTTTTATTACTTTTTTATTTTTATTTTTTTAAGATTTTATTTATTTGACACAGAGAGAGAGCACAAGCAGAGGGAGAAGCAGGCTCCCTGCTGGGCAGAGACCGTGACATGAGGCTCTATCCCAGGAGCCTGAGATCATGACCTGAGTGGAAGGCAGGCATTTAACTGACTGAGCCACCCAGGTGCCCCTGTTAAATCACCTTTTAAAATTTATTTATTTATTTGAGAGAGTGGGGGACATGCAGAGGGAGAGGGAGAGAGAGAATCTCAAGCAGACTCCCCGCTGAGCGCAGAGCCTGACTCCATCTCATGACCCTAAGATCATGACCTGAGACCCTGAGATCATGACCTGAGCTGAAATGAAGAGTCAGCCACTTAACTGACAGAGTCACCCAGGTGCCCCCCAAAATCAATTTCTTAATCCGTGTGATGGTGACAAAGTCTAACTGTCATGGAATTCGGGCATGGTGGGAATTAACTTGGAAGGTAGCAGGGCTCATACCCTAGGATTGAATCTTCAACCCTCAAACTGTTAACTTCAGCTTGTGGATGATTGAAGCCTACCTATAAGGTAAGAAAAATCACAAGTAAGAAGTATCAGGACTGTGAAATCAAAATCTTGATCAGAATAGAGGTATTGAAGAAACATATTTATATCCAGGACACTGGCACCTTTGTAATCAGTTAAATGTAAAGAAATTGATTTGCTGATCACTGTACTCCTATCTGTCTGTCCTTGAGATATTCAAGGCATTTAGAAAAATCTCGTATATTTGACTTGCAAAAAATATGATCAAGCTTGTTATTACTGTCTTCTCTTCAAGGCACTTCACTCATTTAAGGGAATCTGAGATACCAGGCTGTGGAAGTTCATTGATTTATGTTTGGAAAAATCTAAAATTATGAAATGCATAAGCTTGCTGTCTTTAGCTGTGGAAGTCATCAGCTAATATTTAGAGGAAAGTGGATTGCTTAAAAATTCATTAATCATTACCAAAGAAACAAATAGTTGTGAATATTTGTGTCCATCCATAAAAGCTTTTCTGACATTAAAAGACCTCACCACAGTCTTCTCAACAAATGATGCTCATTTGTTGTGCATGTCCACACGCCAAAGAATGAAGTTGGATCCTTACCTAACACCATATGCAAAAATTAACTCAAATTAAATCAGCGACCTAAACGTAAAGACCCAAACTATAAAGCTCATAGAAGAAAACATGGCAGGAGTGGGGTGGGGTGGAGGGGGGCAGCGTCATGACGTTGGATTGGGCAATGATTTCCTGGATATTACAACAAAAACACAGGCAACAAGAGTAATAATAGAAGAATGGGACTGTATCCAAATTAAAAACCTTTGTGCATCAAAGGAGACAGTCAACAGAGTCAACCCACGGGATAAAAGAAAATATTTGCAAATCACATATCTGATTAGGGATTTATGTGTATCTATACAGCTTTCTGTGATGTCCACTCACATTGATGAGTTTGCAAAATCAAACGCTAATCTCTTCCAGAAATACACTCACGGACACACCCAGACATAATGTCTTACTATCTCTCTGGGTATCCCTTCATCGCGTCAAGCTGACTCATGCAATTAACCATGACTGGCAGTTCCTCAAAAGATTAAAAGTGGAGTTACTATATGATCCAGCAATACAATGCTGAGTGTATCCTCCAAAGAATGAAACCAGGGTTTTTGAAGAGATATTTGTACATATGTTTTCATCGCAGCCTTTTCCACAACGGCCAAAAGGTGAAAGCAGCCCAAATGCCCATCGATGGGTACATAGAAAACAAAAATGTGGTCTGTCCATACAGTGGAATACTATTTAACCATAAGGGATATATTGACACATTCTACAACACTTTGGATGAACTTTATGCTGGGTGAAGTAAGACATTCACACACACAAAAATACTCTATGATTCCACTGATGTATCTAAAGTGGTAAAATTCATAGAAACAGGAAGTAGACGGTGGTGGCCAGGGGCTGGAAGAAGGAGGGTATGGGGAGTTGTTTAATGGGTACAGAGGTTGAATTTTACAAGATGAAAAAGTTCTGGGGACTGGCTACCCAATAATGTGAATACGTTCAATACTGCTGAACTGTAGACTTAAAAATAAGAAAGTGCATATTTGATCATTAAAAAAATAGATTTCAAAAACCATTTTTCTCTGAAAGCTTTACAATCTAAAGTTATTGCAGGGTTGGGACGCCTGGCTGGCTCAGTTGGTGGAGCCTTCGACTGTTGATCACTGGGTTGTGAGTTTGAGCCCCGCGTTGGGTGTAGAGGTGACTTAAAAATAAAATCTTTTAAAAAATAAAATAGGGGCGCCTGGGTGGCTCAGTCATTGGGCATCTGCCTTCGGCTCAGGTCATGATCCCAGGGTCCTGGGATCGAGCCCCACATCGGGCTCCCCGCTCCAAGGGAAGCCTGCTTCTTCCTCTCCCACTCCCCCTGCTTGTGTTCCCTCTCTCGCTGTGTCTCTCTCTGTCAAATAAATAAATACAATCTTTAAAAAATAAATAAATAAAAAATAAAATAAAATAAAATTATTGCAGGGTGGGATGGGGTGAGACAAGGCTGTTTAGTCCTGCTGTTCAATGTCCTTGCTTCCTTCCCTCCTTCTTTCCTTCCTTCTTTCTTTTTCTTTTTTCCTTCTCCTCCTCCTCCTCCCCCCCCCTCCTCCTTCTTCTTTTTCTTTCTTCTTCTTCTTCTTCTTTCTTCGTCTTCGTCTTCTTCGTCTTTTTTGTCTTCTGTGAAGGAGGAGATCTGGAAATTTCTGTCTTCTCTTAAGCTCATCTGTACGTTTAGAAGAATGTTTGGAGGGGCACCTGGGTGGCTCAGTTGGTTAAGCGACTGCCTTCGGCTCAGGTCATGATCCTGGAGTCCCTGGATCGAGTCCCTGGATCGAGTCCCGCATCGGGCTCCCTGCTCGGCGGGGAGTCTGCTTCTCCCTCTGACCCTCCTCCCTCTCATGCTCTCTGTCTCTCATTCTCTCTCTCTCAAATAAATAAAATCTTAAAAAAAAAAAAAAAAAGGATGTTTGGAAAGAGGCGAGATAACAGTGGGGTCGCAGCGGGAATTTTTTTTCTGCAGGGGTAGCTTTTACTTGATATAATTTTGAACTTACAGAAAAGTTTCAAGACTCGTGCAAAGAACTCCATAGATGTTTTCCAGGCTCCCCAGTTCTCGCTGTTCCCGCCCCCCTTTTGCTTTATCATCTGGTCACTATCTCTCTGTATTATTATATATTTACATTTCCAGAGGTATTTGAGAAAACACTGGAGGTACCACGCTCCTTTGTCCCTGAATACTGCAGTGTGTATTTGCTAAGAACAAGGACATTCTTTTTAATAACCACAATGCAATGATCCAAGTCAGAAAATTTCACATGGATCAATTACTACTATCTAATGCACGGAGCTCATTCAAATTTCATCAGGTGTCTTACTCACAACCGGGATATCACCTGATTGCTCAAAGGACTGCTGCTGGCGTCCATTAATGGGAACTTGTCCTCCATCTTCCTCTTTCTCGACCTTGACTTTTTTGAAGAGTCAAGGCCAGTTGTTTGGCAGAAGGCCTCCTGACTGAAAAATGTTTGATGTCTCCTCACGATGAGATTCAGGTTGGGTAGCATGATCTCTTAATCTTCCCACCCCCACCCGCTCCTCCAGCCCCATCCCCACAAAACAACAACAGAAGCAAATCCAGGTACAGCAACTAGGACAGCAAAAACTCACAAATGACATCTTGCACAAAACCAGCTGACAATGGAGCCCCCACGGAGCCCTGAAATACGAGTGGGGGCGGAGCCAGTCCCAGTATAGCGGTATAGGAAGGAAAGGAAACTAGCAAGCCTGGAAGTTTCCCCCCAGCCCCCACCCCTAGAGGAGAGGTTGCCTTCATAGCTGAGGACTTGGTGAGAGCAGTTAGAACAGCCGCACTCAAATAGTGTGTGTGTGTGAGAGTGTGTGAGTGTGTGTGAGTGTGTGTGAGTGTGAGTGTGTGTGTGTGTGTGTGTGTGTGTGCGCGCGCGCGCCCTGGCTCACAGCTCCAATTAGTATAGTAGGTGGTGTCCAGATGATGGGAAGGTTGGAAGATGCTGGGGTGGGGGTCTGGGTCCCCTGAGATCTCACAGTTCCTCAGCAGAATCTCTCTCTTTTTTAAGTAGGCTCCACACCCAGCATGGAGACGACCTGGGGCTTGAACTCACAACCCTGAGATCAAGACCTGAGCTAACATTAAGAGTCCGCTGCTTGGGCCTCCTGGGTGGCTCAGTCAGTTAAGTGTCTGCCTTAGATCAGGTCATGATCCCAGGGTGCTGGGACTGAGCATTGGGCTCCCAGCTCAGCAGGGAGCCTGCTTCTCCCTTTGCCTCTCCACCTGCTTGTGCTCTCTCTCTCTCTCTTTCTCGTGCTCTCTCTCAAATAAACAAACAAACAAACAAACAAACAAATAAATAAACAAATAAATGAATAAATCTTAGAGGAAAAAAAAAAGAGTCTGCCGCTTAACGGACTAAGCCACTCAGGCCCCCCCCAAGAATCTCTCATTTGGGAGGACAAAGCTCCGTGCTTTAAAAAAATGTTATTGAAATATAGTTGACATATAACATTGTATAAATTCAAGGTGCGAGGGGCGCCCGGGTGGCTCAGTCGTTAAGCGTCTGCCTTCGGCTCAGGTCATGATCCCGGGGTCCTGGCATCGAGCCCCGCATCGGGCTCCCTGCTCAGCCAGGAGCCTGCTTCTCCCTCTTCTACTCCCCCTGCTTGTGTTTCCTCTCTAGCTGTCTCTCTCTCTGTGTCAAATAAATAAATCTTTAAAATAAATAAATAAATAAATAAATTCAAGGCGCATGGCATGTTCATTTGATACATTTACATACTGTAATATGATTGCCATTATAGCAATAATGAGCACCTCTATCGGGTTACATAATTATCCTTTCTTTGTGGTTGGACTAAGCTCTATTCTTGTGAAAATTAATGGAAGGAGAACCCAGATTTATTTTGGCCGGAACTCCGGGAGAAAAGGTTCAGATACTGGTGGGGGAGGAAACAGATCTGTCTACACAATTTTGGAGAGTTTGATATACTGAGAGGTTATATATATGTATTTTTTCCTTTTTTAAAGATTTTATTTTTAAGTAATCTCTACACCCAACGTGGGGCTCGAACCTACAACCCTGAGATCAAGAGTCACATGCTCTTCCTACTGAGCCAGCCAGGTGCCCCAGTAAGAGAGGTTTTATTTTATTTATTTATTTTAAAGATTTATTTATTTGGGAGAGAGAGTGTGAGCGAGCGAGAGAGAGCACATGAGCAGAGACAGAGGGAGAGGGAGAAGCAAACTCCCCACTGAGCAGGAAGCTGGACTCGGGGATCAATCCCAGGACCCCGGGACCACAACCTGAACCAATGGCAGACACTTAACTGACTGAGCCACCCAGGCGCCCCAAGAGAGGTTATATTTTTAAATACCATCTGGAAAGAGCAAAGAGTAAACTTTAAGAACTCTGAGCCCAGGAGAGCTTTCCTGGCCCACACCCCTCCTAAATATACTTACACGTGAGCGAGACCAGATGAGAGTAGGAAACTGCCAGGGTACATACTGAGTTCAATAGCATCCCCTGGAAATTCATGTTCTCCTGAAACCCGTGAATGTCGCCTTATTTGGAAATAGGGTCTTTGTAGATGTAATTAAATTAAGATGAGGTCATCCTGGATTAGACTAGGTCCTAAATCTGATATGACTGGTGTCCTTGCAAGAGGGCAATTTAGACACAGACACACACAGACACTTGGGGAAAAGGCCATATAAAGATGGAGATGGAGATTTGGAGTGACATGTCTATAAGCCAAGGGATGCCAAGGATTGCCAGTGATCATCAGAAGCTGGGAAGAAGCAAAGAAGTCTCCTCCCTGAGAACCTTTGGAGAGAGCCTGGCCCTGCCAACACCTTGATTTCAGACTTTTTTGCCCCAGAACCATGAGAGAGCAAATTTCTGTTGTTTTAGGTCACTCAGTTTGTGGTACTTTGTTATGGCAAGCCCCGGGGGGAAAATAATAGGCTCCCTGTTCCACCCTCCTGCCAGTTGGGGGTAACCACTAAGCTGATTTCTGTGTCTAGGAGTTTGCCTAGTCCCCAGAATTTTTTGATTCAAGAGGTCCGGGGTCGGGAATGTGCATTTCTAGCAAGTTCCCTTCCCAGACTGGCCCCCCAGGTCACTGCCAATTTCAAGGGCGAGATGCCGCTGTTCTTTGGGTGTGCTTCGCAGCTCTTCACTGACCACACTTTGCACCTCACCCTGTGGAAGCTGCCAGAATGGAGTCTAGAAGCAGTGAGAGGTGATGGGCAGATCTCGAGGGAGATCTTTCCTGAGGCAGGCAGACTCTTCTGATGAAGAACCTACATCTCCGGTGAAGCTCCCCGCCAGGAATGAAAACTCTCTTTCCGGTGACTTTTTTGGCATCTCGGCTTCTGCTTCCAGTGACAACGCTGTCCCCCACCTGAGCCAGCCTCGTGCCATCTGAGTGGAAAACCGCCCATCCACGAGATGCAGACTTTCATCTCCTCTGGGCCTTGAATCCCTCCCATGAGCAGCTGGGACCTGCACTGATATCCCTGCCCTTCCACTGAGATGTTCCTCTCATTTGAACGTGGGGATTAAAAATGAAGGGTCCAATGGGCGCCTGGGTGGCTCAGTCGTTAAGTGTCTGCCTTCGGCTCGGGTCATGATCCCAGGGTCCTGGGATCGAGCCCCACATCGGGCTCCCTGCTCAGCGGGAAGCCTGCTTCTCCCTCCCCCGCTCCCCCTGCTTGTGTTCCCTCTCTCGCTGTGTCTCTCTCTGTCAAATAAATAAATAAAATCTTTAAAAAAAACCCAAAAAACCCTAGGATCCAAGAGTCCTTGCCCCGGCCCTGAGGACCCAGATGTCATCCAACTCCTCGTGCTAAGTGGACCCAGAAAACTATATCTCCCATGAGGCTGTAGGTCTGTGGTGTCATTGTTTAAATGTTCCCCTGTTATTGAGGGACCTCAGAAAAATAGTTCCACAACACAATCACGAAGTTGGGGGTGGGTGGGGGAGGCGGGGAGGTTAACAAGCCTTCTCCTGTCAAAGGGCAGGGATAGTCCAGAGTCCCTGGGGACACCTAAGCAGAGCAGAAAACTGAGGCCCAGAGGGTGATTGGGACCTTCCCACAGCCTCCTGACAATGGGCGCAAGGGTTCTTGGGGTCGATGGGAGACAAGGCAGCCGGATCCCATATCCTCCCTCAAACACACAGGCTCACCCGGGTCCTCCTCTCAGATTCTTTATTATCCCGAGTAAGAAAAATAAAAAAATAAATAAGATAAATAACCCAATAAATAGAGGAGACTCCATAATAAACAGCCCGTGGCTTCAGGAAGCGTAGCTGGGACTTCGGCCCTGCGAAGGCCCCACCATGCTCAGGGGGTCCGAGGAGCCCACGTCGGGAGGCTCGGGGGCTGGGATCCCTGGAGGCTCCGGGGGGGGCCGGAAGCAGACCGGGCAGGGGCAGGAAGCGGGCAGGTCCCCGGGGCGCCAGGTCCCGGTATGGGGAGTTGTGGGGGGGCAGGCGAAGTGGGAGGCCGAGTGTCTCGGAGTGGTAGATGTTGTACCCATCCTCGAGAAGCAGTTCCCGGAAGCTGCAGGCTATGGGGTCGAAGTGGAGCTGAGGGGACGAGAAGACAGATCAGAGATATAGGATTCCTTCACACCTTCCTGCTGCAGGACCCAGGCGTCCGGGCCCCTGGCGCCCTCCTCCCTCAGACCCAGACGTCCAGGCCCCCAGCTCTCTCTTCTTTCAGACCACAGAGTGCTCTCTTCCAACAGGATACAGGAGTTCAGACACTCCTAGGGAGCTGGGGGAGCCCCTCCTCCCTCAGATCCAGAGTCCAGGTCCCCAGCCCCCTCCCCCGGGACAAGAACAACAGCAGCAGGCTCCTCCTTCCCCCCTGAGCAGTCCTGCAAGGCCCACCTCCCTGTCCCCACTTCACAGACAGGAATATTCCAGTCGAGGCTCTCTGAGTCCAGACAAGGGCGTCTGGCTTCCCCCCAGGGGTCACGGTCACTTTATAGGCCATAGGTCCTCAGAGCGACCCTGCGCCCAGCAGGAACGGGACATGTAGGAGCCCATGCGGCCACCAGGGGTCCCGAGTCACAAGACTCAGCCTCTCAGGCCACTCTGTCATTCACAGGCCTCGTGACTGGCAGCTGGTGTGTCCCTGTGTGAGCCTCGGTTTCCTCTTCTTGTAAACATTGATAAGGTCAGCTCCCACATGCACACGGGGTGCTGGCGTGGAGCAGGCACGTGGAGAGCACAGGACCAGTCCTGGCCCAGGCCGCAGGTGCCAGACGTGGTACCCCAGATGGCCAAAGAGGACGTGAGGAAAGGGGGACCACAAGGAGGGGGACCCCGGAAACTCACCGATCCATACAGTGTCCCATCCGGGCCCTGGCACAGGAACCTGGTTGTTTTCACACCCAAGATTTGAATGACTCCCGGCTTCAGGGCTTTCAACTCCAAGAGACCTGAGGGGAGAAAGTGGTCAGGGACCCAGAGGGCCTCTGCCCAGGCCCCTCTCTCTTAGGCCCGGGAGTCCAGGCCCCCGGGCCGTCCTCCCTCAGACCCAGGACTGCAGGGCCTCAGCCCTCTCCTTCCTCAGACCCAGGGGTCCAGGCCTCCGGCCCCTCCTCTCTCAGACCAGGCCCTGGTCTACACACTCACTTTCGGGGCTCCGGCGGGCAGCCCCCACCACTGTGCCATCAGCCCTGATCTCTAGGTGGGCCTCTGTCTCCTGGGCATCGTCCGTGTAGAGGTACCGCTGTCGAACTTGGCCTCCAAATTGGAGGATGGGGCTGGAGTCAGGGATAGGGTGTGCCCGGCAGGCTTCCAGCAAAAGGAGAGCCAGCACAGGGACCCATAGCCCCAGGTGCTCAGACCTGGCCTCCTCCCAGCCCATCAATGGCTCACGTCCTCAGGCGAGATCTGGGTCTGAGAGTTGATGAGCGGAATGGTATAGATTCTGTTTCAGAGCCTGGCTGTCTGGGAGAGCAGATCCACGGATCGCAGCTTGAACGCCTGGGTCCTCTCACACGTGGATTCCCAGCTGAACCGAATACCCAGGTCTCTTAGAATGGATGCAGAGACTCCAAAATTTATATCCAGACAGACCCGCCCAATCACCTTCCCCCACACCTGACCCATGATATTTGACCCACTTGGCAGGAGCTAGGATTCCACCGTGGCCAGATCAGGCTGAACGGATGATGCAATCAGGGGGTCCTTCCAGACGGGGGCCTGGACTCCCGAGTCTGAGGAATCAGGGGGATAGGGGTCTGATGAACTGGGACCTGGGTGACAGGGGCTGGGGGCCAGGACCCCTGGAGTCTGAGGGAGGGGAGGGCTGGCGGGGGGGGGCCTGGAAATCTGCCTCCCTGGCTGACGGGGACGCAGACTGCGTCCCATAACCGGAATTTCTGCATGCCACCTGAATTTCTAGGTTTCTGGGGTCACGCGCTGACGTTCCTTGATCATCAGGAAGGCAGTGAATGCCACATGACCAAAGCGTCCTCTGCTGGGACAGAGGCGTCCTGACCTCAACCTCACCAATCCCAGCCCAGACGTCTGCTCCTCCTGCACCAAACGTCCGGCCTCTCTCTCCTCCCTGATGCAATCCTGGTGTTTCTTTCACCAGAGAAGCTACCTCCAGGCCCAGAAAAGTGCTCTCAAAATAGCGTGGGGCAGGGGGGAGGGTGAGAGTCTCTGACTCAGTGTTCGTAGCCAAGCCAGGCTCTGGAGGGGGAAATGAGAGGCAAGAGCCCAAAGGGAATGAGGGGGTGGACAGTTTCCTGGAAACTAAAGGTACAGAGGCTGGCCACCTGGGGCCGAGGGAGGAGGACACTGGAGACCTGAACTTCTCTGTCTGAGGAGGGGGCTGGGGTTGGAAGTCCCGCGTCTGAGGAAGGGGAGGCCTGGGGGCCGGACTCCTGGGTTGGGAGACATTTAGGGTCAAATCTCTGGAGAGTGACGTCAAATTCCTGGGTTTGATTTATTGAATGCCCACGGTCACCCTGCTCCGGCCAGGGTGGGGGTGGGGGTGGGTAGGGCCACCTTGACCATGGGAACAGCTTCAGGTGTGCTGCAGAGGGAAGCCTTGGACCCCAACCAGGAGGCTGGGAAGATAAACTGGCTTCCACGCCCGCTTGCTCCTTCCTGTGCTCCGGGAGAGAGCCTGCCTCCGGGAGGTGCCCTTCTAGAAAGGAGGTGCCCTTCTAGAAAGGAGCTGTCAGGCGCCAGAACCTCCACTCCGTCTGTAGGAGAGGCTGGGGGCCGCGACTCTGGAATTTGCAGGTGCACGGCGCCGACCTGGGGGATCAGCGGCCCCTGCTGTGCGCGGGGACACCTACGGCCGGAGGCTCCCACGTCTGGGACCCTGAGAGCTGGAGGAGGTTTTCCATCCGCTCCAGGAGCAGCCTGGAGAACAGGTTCTTCACCCCCACCGGCAGGACGAGGCAGAGGGCGGAGGATCTTCCTCCCCGCGCGGGCCTGCTGTCCGGGTCCTCCCTAGCGGCCGGGGAGTGGCGGGGCTCCGACCATCCAGGTACCCGGGGCAGACTGTGAGCCCGGGCGCCAGAGAAGGGGGAGAAGTCGATGGACCGGAGCACCTGGGTCGAGCATTGCGTCTGGGCGCTAGAAGTCCACGTCCACGAAGGATACCGCTGCTGGAGGCCAGGTAGGCCGGCCCTGGAGAGCCCTGTGGCTGGCCGAGGCCGAGGAGGAGGGGGCTGGGCGCAGGGTCTCGGGTCTGGGGAGGGCAGGGGGCGGGGGCTACCACCCTAGCCTGGGGCGTCAGGACGGGGGCGGGGCTCCGCCTCGGACCGACCTGCTTCACACGGGAGGGGCGGAGGCTGCGAGCCTCGGAACCGCGCCCATCTCCTTTCTCTCTTCCCCGAGCCCTTGGAGCCAGTCGGGGGAAGCGGCATGGAGGGGAGGTCTGCTGAACCTTGGGACCTGGAGTTCGGGGTTCCGGGGGCGGGCGGATGTGGGCTGCACTTGAGGACGGCGCGCTCCAGCCCCGCCAAGCCGACTGCGGATCTGCCATCCGCCAGGAGCTCAGGTGAGTGGGACTAGAGGATGCCTGAGACCCAGGAACTGCACCCCCAACCTCTCGCCCCTTAGGACCCCGGGAGTCTCCACCCCACCCGCAGCTCCTGCTCCTCCAGGAACCAAGATCCCTCATCCATTCCCAGCCTCCCCTGTTCTGCTTGGCCTGGCACCTCCATGGTGGAGGCTGCCCATCTCCTCCCCACCCCACCCCCACCACCCAGGTACACCTGAGAAGGGAGTTGGTGGAACATTGCCCAGCTTCAGGGGGCCTTCGGGGCCTGGGGAGCCGGATTCCAAGCTGTGGAGATGAGATGCTGGATCCTAGACCCTATCTTGGAAAGCACCATTTCCCATCCCCATCCCTGGAAATTCCAAGCTCCTCGCTTCTCCTCCCTCAGATCCAGGACCCTGATTCCCCTTCCCTCGGACCCAGGAGTCTGAATCCTTAGTACCCTCCTCCTGCCCGTCCTCTGCTCCCTGACATTCGTCCTGGGGCTCTGAGCACCTGCTAATTCGCCTTTCCTCCTGTGCAGCCACGTGGGCCCCCAGCCGTCGGCAGCTCTGTCTGACCTTCCTGCTAGTCTGTGTTCTTTCAGCCGTCTTCTTCCTCCACATCCACCAAGACCTGTTTCACAGTGGCCTAGACCTCACTGCCCTGTGTCCAGACCGCCGCCTCCTGACACCCCCCGTGGCCATCTTCTGCCTGTCGGGCTCACCGATGGCCCCCAACACCTCCTTTCCCTGTCTCAAGGCCCCTGCCTCCCTCTCAGGAATCTGGACTATCTACCCAGACGGCCGCTTCGGTAACCAGATGGGGCAGTATGCCACGCTGCTGGCCCTGGCCCAGCTCAACGGTCGCCAGGCGTTCATCCTGCCCGCCATGCATGCCGCCCTCGCCCCCGTGTTCCGCATCACCCTGCCCGTGCTGGCCCCCGAGGTGGACGGCCACACGCCATGGCAGGAGCTGCAGCTGCATGACTGGATGTCGGAGGACTATGCCCACTTGGAGGATGCCTTTCTGAAGCTCACGGGCTTCCCCTGCTCCTGGACCTTCTTCCACCATCTCCGTGCCCAGATCCGCCGCGAGTTCACCTTGCACGAACACCTGCGGCAGGAGGCCCAGGGTCTACTGAGCCAGCTCCGCTTGGGCCGCACGGGGGGCCGTCCTCGCACCTTTGTGGGTGTCCACGTGCGCCGGGGGGACTACCTGCAGGTCATGCCCCATCGCTGGAAGGGTGTGGTGGGCGATCGCGCTTACCTCCAGCAGGCTATGGACTGGTTCCGGGCCCGGCACGAAGCCCCCATCTTTGTGGTCGTCAGCAACGGCATGGGCTGGTGTCGGGAGAACATTGACGCCTCCCGGGGGGATGTGATCTTTGCTGGCGACGGGCAGGAGGGCTCGCCAGGGAAGGACTTCGCGCTGCTCACGCAGTGCAACCACACCATCATGACCATTGGGACCTTTGGTTTCTGGGCTGCCTACCTGGCCGGTGGAGACACTGTCTACCTGGCCAACTTCACCCTGCCGAACTCCAACTTCCTTAAGATCTTTAAGCCCGAGGCCGCCTTCCTGCCCGAGTGGGTGGGTATTAATGCGGACTTGTCTGCACTCCAGTCGCTGGCAGGGCCTTGAGGGAGACTTTCTGGAATTGCTGATCAGTCTTGGGCCAGCATTTATGCATCTCCAGAGGCCTGGCAGCTTGGAGAGAAAAGAGGGCTTTCTGTAGCTGTCTGGACATTCTAGAACCAGCAGAAGATCTTTTCCTGTTGGTTGGCAATGCCTAGAGAGGCTCATGTCAGTTCTAGAAGGCAATGCCTACCTGCTCTTCCCAGCCCATTCTAGATGGCTGCACCCCAAGTACAGGCAACTCCCCCTTCTAATGTTGCCCCTGGTCTTTTCTAGAAGAGAGGTTCATCTCCAGGACTGAAGGAATCTGTGGGTATTCTAGAGCAAGCACTCACCAACTCCCCTTCTGTGTTTCATGCAGCCATTCTAGACAGGGTCAATTCTAGTGCCTGTGAAGAATCCTGCAGGGCTCTTCCAGAGGGGATGGAGTTCTGGAATTCCAGGAGAATTCAGGAAGGTACAATCCGAAGCTCAATGCCTCAACCACTGCCAGAAAGATTGGTGGAAGACAAACTGTCTGTAGCTGCAAGCAGACCCGAAATCTGTCCAACCTCTCAGCCCCGGAAAAAAAAAGACCAAGACTCTTTTTTTTTTTTTTTTTTTAAAGATTTTATTTATTTGCGAGAGAGACAATGAGAGACAGAGAGCATGAGAGGGAGGAGGGTCAGAGGGAGAAGCAGACTCCCTGCTGAGCAGGGAGCCCGATGTGGGACTCGATCCTGGGACTCCAGGATCATGACCTGAGCCGAAGGCAGTCGCTTAACCAACTGAGCCACCCAGGCGCCCCGACCAAGACTCTTTTTTGAGCAGATAGGCGAAAACATGGGAGGTGGGGGAGGGGGACGGCTGCTGAATTGCAGCAGCTTCTGGAGCAAAGTTTTCCAGAAATGTAGGAACACTTTTTTTTTTAAGCTCAAAAACTGCCAAAGACAAGCACCCCACAAGGTGGCTCTGAGTTAGGTCGCCTCTCCCAATTACAGAGGCTTCCTCCTTTGCTGCAGGGCTGGGGGTGGGCGGGTGATGATGGGATCGATTTTCTGGAATTCAGCCGGCATGAATGTTTCCTTTGGGCTTATAGAAAGCAGCTGGCCTTGTGTCCCTTGCCAACCCCTGTCTGCCCCCGATTTCACAGAACCTGGCTTCAGGTTTGAAAGAATCTGAGGGTATTCAGACTCCAGACTGTCCTCAAACCCAGGCAGGAAGGAGCACAGGGTTTGGCCAAGGAGGATGGGATTCTGGACTCAGATTTCAGGAACCCCTTGAGGCTTTTTTTTTTTTTTAAGGTTTTTATTTATTTTTATTTGAGACAGAGAGAATGAGACAGAAAGCACATGAGAGGGGGGAGGGTCAGAGGGAGAAGCAGGCTCCCTGCCGAGCAGGGAGCCCGATGCGGGACTGGAGCCCCATGCGGGACTGGAGCCCCATGCGGGACTGGAGCCCCATGCGGGACT
>NC_058418.1:7419018-7628207 GCF_002201575.2 Neomonachus schauinslandi
CATGCGGGACTGGAGCCCCATGCGGGACTGGAGCCCCATGCGGGACTCGATCCCGGGACTCCAGGATCATGACCTGAGCCGAAGGCAGTTGCTTAACCAACTGAGCCACCCAGGCGCCCCCCCCTTGAGGCTTTTTGAAGGGGGTGAAGGTGGCTAGCTATCTTTATTGCAGACAACTCTGATAGCATCTCCTGTTTACCCAGAAGAATGCAGACCCCTTTTTTAGTCTTCTCAGGGAGTTTTGAGGGATCATTCCCTATTCAGCTGCTCCAGGTGGGGAAGAGGGAGGTATGAATTAAAAGTCCACATCGCCAACTCCTGTGTCTGCAGGTTTTTTGGAGTCGTGTGTGTGTGTGTGTGTGTGTGTGTGTGTGTGTGTGTGTAGGAGGAAAGGTTCGGAACTGCCAGGGACTCATTATTCATGTCTAGGGATATTGTCCTGCTCAGATCTGGTAGCCTCTTGTTCTCAGAGTTGGGTGAGTAGTGCTGCCTGTTTTTCTGGTGGCCTGTTTCAATGACGCAGAAGAGGAGAGACCTTCCAGGACCTGTAGAGCCCCAGTTTCTCACTATTGGCTCTAGGCCTCTTTCTTCTGGAACCTTGGCATCAAGCCCCTTGGGCTAGGGAGAGAAGGTGGAGGAGGGAGTGAGCAAAGTGTGTAACTCTGGAACTACATTTCCCACATAGCCATCTGGCTGGCCAGGGAGAGGCCCAGGGCCTCCTGGGAGTCGTAGTCCTAGGGCTAGAAAGGGCCACTTCCCTCATCTTCGTGGCTCGACTCCAAGTTTCCAAAAGGCCACGTGCACCTAGACGGAAGCCTGGATCCGGGGACGGGTGGAAGCTGAAGCCCAGAAGCCCTTTCCTTGGCTTTAGAAGTCGGAAGGGACAAGATAACTTTCCTCTCGGTAGACGCTGGGAAAATTCTAGTCTGAAAGGACGGCCACCTCTTGTGATATCATGGAACGATAGGCGGAGTCTCCCTTTGTTGCGGTCCTATCAGACTCAGCGTTGGGCTTGTGGGCGGGGCCGAGAAAACTCCCAGGGAGTATCTTTTGGGGAGTTGGGGCCCCACGTGGGAAGCTAGAAGGGGGAAGCTGTGGGAATTCCTCCTAGACCCGGGCGAACGCTGACTGTGACTCCAGTCAGAAAGCTCTCCATATCACGCTACCGACCTCACCCTCACCCCCAACAAAATCCTTAATTTTAGTCATGGGAAAATAGCAGAGTGGAAGGACGTGGCCTGCTCATCCTCTCTAAAAGCCCTCAGCCTGGATTCGGCTCTTCAGCGGACCCTAGTATTTGAGGGTACAACATTCAAGGTCAAGGTCGGGCAGCGGCTGTTGAGGGCGCATCGGGTCTCCGGACACCTCGGTTTCCTAACCGGGAAGTGTGCGCCCTGCAAATTGGGGGGCTTAGTCTCGGGGAAGGGTTTCTCTCCACTTAGCGTGAACGTTTGGGGCGAAAGGACCCTTCCCCTTCCCCCTCCCCCTGCGCGGACTGAGCGCTCTGGCCGCAATGGGTCCGCAACTTCCCCTCCTGGTGGCGGCGCTGGCCGGCTGCCTGCTTCCTGCCCGGGGCTGTATCCTATGTGCTGCAAAGGTCGTGGAGGCGCTAAAATCCTTGGAGACGGATTACCTGCCCGGCCGCCTGGCGGCCGATCGACACCGAAGCTTTATGCAAAGGGTAAAACAAGCCGTGATGGATTTCAAGGACCTGCCAATTGAAGAGGATTCCTATATGGGGGTTATCGGTGAGGGCAGGGAAGAGTGTGGAAATCCTGAGTCCTGGGAAAGGAGGGGTCTGTGGCTAGGATTGCTGGGGGCAGAGGCAGGGAGGGCAGGGATGGAGGCAGAGTTTACTGGGTTCGGGAATGTAGAAGGCTGGAATGCAGATTCTGGGCTTTACCCAAGGCCAGTAAATACTGTGTTCCCCATCGCTTAGCCTGCAAGTTTGTGTAAAAAAAAAAAAAAACAAACAAAACAACTACAACTCCCAGAAGGCAAGGGCGGACAATCCCTTTACCAGGCCTATCCTTGCCCAGTAGCCTCATGGGTATTGTAGTTTCTAAGAATAGGCGAGCCAATGAGGCGGTGAGGCTTGGAATCTGGAGTTCTATCTCTCCCTCCCTGCATCCCCACCTCCCACCCCTCCAGATAAGCCCACACTGGAAAAGGCATCCTGGAGTTTTCTGAAGGATTTGAGACGTATCACAGACAGTAATGTAAAAGGTAAATGCACAGAGGGGCCAGCGGAGGGGCTCCAGAATCTTCCGGAGAAGTGGATAGTTGGTGACAACTGGTCTGGTAGTGGCTCTGGAGCCAAACTGCCTAGGTTCAGATTCCGGCTCTGTCATCTCCTAACCGTGTGGCCTTGAGTGAGGGATTTCGCAGCTTTGTCGCTTCTAAAATGAAGATCCAAACAGTCCCAGCTGTCCCTTAGCTCAGTGGCCAGCATTATGTTAAGTGGTCAATTTCATTGTCCCTCCCGGAGAAGACCCCAAAGTGGAACGCCAGGCTCTTCCGACAGAAGCAGACTTCCTGTACCTCACTCCTGGGATGAGTGAGGGAGAGGGGAAGCACTGTGTGTCACCCTGCTCCTCCCCAGGTGAACTTTTCGTGAAGGAGATGTACTGGATGTTGCACCTGCAAAAGGATATGTTTGCCCGCTTTGCAGCTCAGTTCCAAAAAGAGGGTGAGGGAAGATGGGAGTCCGTCAGGGACCACAGCCCCTTTCTTCAACAGTCCCAGAGTCCCTGACCCCAGCCCCCTGCTTCTCCAGGTCCAGCCCCTCAGCTCTCCCAGCTCCGCCCTCCCTTGGACCCAGGGATCCAGGCACCTGGGTTCTTCCTCCCTCAAACCCAAGAGCCCAAACCCCAACCTATTCCCTTGCCCTCTCTCATCTCCTTTAACTTAGAAATATGATAATCATTTTTTTTTCTTTCTTTCTTCTGACGCAGGTTTTTGTCCCAACAAATGTGGTGAGTGCGGATTATGAGAGCTGGTCCTCTATCCCTCATGGTCGCCCCGTTAATACCCAGCCGTTCTCCTCCCCCTTTGGGTCTCGATGTTTCTTCATTCTCCACGTCTGAGAGGTTCCACATTCCTTCTGCACTGCGCACTTACCGGGGAGCGCATCATATTCTATTTGCACTCTTTACCGAGCCTGGTTCGAACCCTCTTCCTGCTGGGCTGCCTTCTACCCCCGCCCCTTGGGCTGACCTCCTAGGGATTGGGCCCCTGACCCCGCCCCAGCCCTTGACCCTGCCCTCCCCTTTTAGCCTCGCCTCTCAGGGCGAATACAGCGTTGATCCTGCCCCTTCAGGTATGATGTTGCAGAGTCTGATCTGGTGCAATACCTGCCAGAAGCAGGTTCACACTTGTCGAAAGAGCTCTGATTGCGGGGGTGAGAGAGCTGGGGCCAGCAGGAGGGGGGTCGGCGCGAAAGGGGGGGAGCCAGGGGAGAGACTGAATCTAGAGGGGGCGGAGCCTGGAGCCGGCAGGCGAGAAAAGCCAGGGCCGAGACCAAGTGGGAGGGAGTTGAGGAAGGGCCCGAACTTCACCGTAATCCCCTCTCCCCAGTGCGCCTAGTCATAGTCCATGAAATGGAAGACTTGATCCTGAACTGTGAGCTCAGCTGGCATCGACTCTCTCAAGGCCTGACCGATTACAGCTTTTTCAGGGTGGGGCCCTCTAAGTCCTGTAACCCTTGAACCCCAAGTCCATCAGGCTTGTGTGAGCCCCCTGATCCCTGTATCCACAGGTTTGCACCCACAATCCCTATGACCCATGACCTACCAGGTTTGGCTTCTACTGATCCCCGGGGACCCTATGTCTTGACCAGTACACCCTGGACTCCCATGTCCCCCACCATGAGGCCCATGATGATCTCACCCCTGTACAACCCCAAACCCTGAATTCCCCAGGCCTCTGTGACCCCTTGAGCTTGGGTCTAGGTTTGGGGGAAAGATTCTGAGACCTTGCTGTCCAAGGGGAAAAATTCCACCCTGATCAAGACCGCGGTGACTGCAGAGGATGCAGGTGTCTACCGCTGCAGTTTGGACAGTGTGCGATCCATCCCAGCCACGATCATCTTTTATCAAGTCAAAGGTTAGTGCTGGGGACTTGACAGTAGTGTGGGACTCAGGGTCCTGGGGGTGGAAGCAGTCAGCTCCAGGGGCGTGGTCTGCGGGGCTTAACTTTCTGTTGGGGTGTGGTTTCAGGCCACGAGGGTGTGGCTTCGTGCCCTGGGTGTGGCCCTCCCGCCACAGTGGCCGGGCTTCACGCACTTAGGGGCGTGATTCTCTCCTCGGGGCGGGCTGGAGTAGAGTGGGCTTGCCTTGGCCAGGGCGGGACCTTCATGCCCTCCCAGGACTGCTCCTTCCCTCTCTTCTATCAGTGTTGCCCGGAAGGATCTCTGAAGAGCTACCGTCAAACATCAGCCAGGGTGGGCAGGCCCCAGGTCAGGGGGATTCAACCATCCAGCCTACGCCGACGCAGTGTCCGAAGTCTGAGAACGTGCTGAGAGGCCGTCTGATAGGACTGCTGATCTGGGGCTTTGTGGTGCTGATAATCGGCTTTACGACCGCGTGAGCCGCCCACTGAAGAAGGCAGGGCTTGGAGCAAGGGGCGGGATTTCCAACTTCCTAACGCAGGAGGGGGTCTGCGAGCTAGGGAAACACTGAGAGCTGTACTTCCGTTGGGGATGGGGCTTAGAAAATAGGGTGGGCCTTACCTAGGCGGACTAAGCTTGGGTCACTGCTAGAATTAGATAAAATATAGGGAGGCTGGGAGGGGTGTCCCTCACTCAGTTAGGACCTAATCTGGTTCCCCTATTTGCACCCCACCCTCCCCCCAGGATACTTTGCTTTCGACCTGAGAAGGTGATCAATTCCATCAAGTCCTGTTTCGACACCAAGAAGGAGCCTGCCAAGCAGCCCCAGGTTCCAGAGGAAAAAGCCACACCATCAAGGCCGAAATAAAGATTTATCTGGTTGTCTAAATAAATATCTGACTCATTCCTCTGCTCTGATCCTAATTTTTGGTTTCCCCAGAGGAGAGGTCTGGCAGGAGGGGCCGGGAAGCTGGCTCCGAAGTCCTGGAAGGGCCCAACCGGCTGAGATATAATTCCAGAATCAAGGAGCGGGGAAAGGCCAGCCCTACCCAGATCTCCTCCCCCAGGCCCAGTCCCCTCACAGGACGCCCCCTCCCCGCTCTTCCTGCCGGGTTTCCTCTCGCCTTTTCCTGTCCCCCACCCAGTGCTGGGAGCTGGGGCAGAGGCAAAGGCTGAACAGGAGCAGCGGGGTCAGGAACCAACCAGGGCCAACGGAGCCAGGGCCCCGGGGTGCTGCTGGGACCTGAAGCAGGGTAAGAACCAGGGACCCAAAAGTCCAGACCCCTCCTCCTTCAGACCCAGGAGCCAGTCCCAGCCACCTCCCATCCCAGCACCCAGGAGTCTAGGCTCCCATCCTTCTCCTCCACTCGGACTCAGAAGTCTGAGCCCCAGCCCCCTCTCTGACTGAGGAGTCCCCCTCCATCCCAACCCTGCCACTCAGGGCTTCAGGTGTTGGGGTCTTACCCACCCTTCCTTAGGGCCATGCTATCTGGTGAACGGAAGGAGGGCGGAAGCCCCCGCTTCGGGAAGCTCCATCTCCCCGTGGGCCTGTGGATCAATTCTCCCAGGAAGCAGCTGGCCAAGCTGGGGCGGCGCTGGCCCAGCGCTGCCTCTGTTAAGTGAGTGCTCACCCCCTTGAGACTCCCGCCCCTGCCCCAACTGCTTCCCATTTGTCCCTGTTTATGACCCAGTCTCTGCGCTGGGTAATGCCAGGGGCCCCAAGGATTGGCTTCCAGTTCCTGTCCTGAATGGGCAAGTGAGCTAACAGGCAGGAGGAGACAGTGGGCCACAGTGCTCTTGGGCCCAGTGTGGGGAGTGCTGGGTCTGGAGATGGGGTTAGGCTGGATGGACACCGGGATGGGGACACAGGGGCAGGGGTTTGATTCACCTTCCTTCCTCCCCTCCCTGCTTACTTCTTGGAATTTCCTTCTGGGGGACTCGCCTTTATTTATGTATTTATCTCTCTCTCTTTGCCTCTGGCCTCTGCCCTACTCCATCTCTGTCGTCCCCCCCCCCCCGCCCCCGCATTTCTCTCCCTTCTGTGGGTCTCTGTCTCCCGTCTCCCTCTTTCTCTGGGCCTCCATCCCTCTCTTTCTCCTGGTTTTTGTTGCCCTTTCTCTCTGGTTCTCTGTGCCCTCTCAATGGGTCTCTGTCACTCCCTGGGTGTCTGTCCCTGATCTCTTCCTCCCTGGGTCTCTGTCCTCTCCATCTGGGTCTTTCCCACCTCCTTCCTCCTCTACCATCTACTCCCCTCTCTTCCTGTCTTTCTGGGTCTTTCTCCCGCCTCTCCACTCCCTGGCGGGCTCCCAGGTCGTCTTCTTCGGACACGGGGAGTCGCAGTAGCGAGCCGCTGCCCCCGCCGCCGCCGCACGTGGAGTTGCGGCGAGTGGGCGCGGTCAAGGCGGCCGGGGGAGCCTCGGGGAGTCGCGCCAAGCGCATCTCCCAGCTCTTTCGGGGCTCGGGGACCGGGGCCACGGGGTCCGGCGGCGCGGGAGGCCCCGGGACTCCGGGGGGGCGCCCAGCGCTGGGCCAGCGAGAAGAAGCTGCCGGAGCTGGCGGCGGGCGTGGCCCCCGAGCCCCCGCTGGTCACGCGCGCCACGGCGCCCCCGGGGGTCCTCAAGATCTTCGGCGCCGGGCTGGCGTCGGGCGCCAACTACAAGAGCGTGCTGGCCACTGCGCGCTCCACGGCACGCGAGCTGGTGGCCGAGGCGCTGGAGCGCTACGGGCTGGCGGGCAGCCCCGGCGGCAGCCCGGGCGAGAGCAGCTGCGTGGACGCCTTCGCGCTGTGCGACGCGCTGGGCCGGCCCGCGGCGGGCGGCGTGGGCAGCGGCGAGTGGCGGGCGGAGCACCTGCGCGTGCTGGGCGACTCGGAGCGGCCGCTGCTGGTGCAGGAGCTGTGGCGAGCGCGGCCCGGCTGGGCGCGGCGTTTCGAGCTGCGCGGCCGCGAGGAGGCGCGCCGCCTGGAGCAGGAGGCCTTCGGGGCGGCGGACAGCGATGGTGAGGGGGCCGGCGGACGCTGGGGGCGGGGCTTTGCGGGCGGGGGCGGGGCCCGCGGGAGGCGGGGCCGGGGCGGGGCAGGATCGGTGCGGGGCTCAAGGGACCAGTGGCAGGCTGGAGGCGGGGGCGCGGGGGAGATGGGGACTGGGAGGGACCTAGAGCACTGTGTCTAGTGGAGAGCGCGGCTGGGGCAGGACCCGGCTCGGCAAGATGGGCCAGGCCGGAGGTTTTTGCAGAGCCGATGGGCGGGGCCTGGGATGCTGGGGCGGGGCCTGCGGAAGAGAGTAACCTGGAGCCAGAGGTGTTGAGTGGTGGCGCTGGCCCCTGTGGCAGGAGGCCTCTCCGAGCAACAGGTTGAAGGGGTTCGTGAGGGACCGGGCCTATGTAGATTAAGCGTATAAGGGGAAGGGACGTGGAAAGTGAAAAAATGGTCTGCCTGTTCGGGGCCTAAGGATGGGCGGAGCCTCAGGGGAGCTGGTCTTGGAGCAGGTGGCCCTAGGCCTAGGTTGGCCGCAGAGTGTGAATGGGAGACTTGAGGGTGGCTCAAGGGAAATGAAGAAGAAGAGTATTTGTAGAGGTCGAGGAAGGTCGTGCTTACATGCCGGACTGGTCTTGGAGAAGGCCGGCCCTGGAGCAGGAGGTGATGCCCTTGGTGGAATAGTGCGTGTGGAGCAGGGCCTGGCAGGGATGGGGCCTGGCTCAGGGCCACGGGCCGCTCAGGGAGCTTTCTAGTGCTTTTCTGTTTCTGAGTCTCCCTTTGGGAAATAGAGTGGTGTAGTAGTTAAACTCATGAGCTTTGAACTCTGGCTTGGATTCCAGTCTGTCCTTTGCCAGTTAAACTGAGCAAAACCCTAGGTGAAGGTGAAATGAGATCATGTATAACAGGGCTTTAGCACAAGACTTGGCACATAGTAGTTGCCTAATAAAGAATGGCAATTATAACCATCGCTGTCTTCCCCCCCCCGCAAAAAAGCATTTGTTGAGCACCTACTGTGGGCCACACATTATTTAGGGCCGTGGGGGAGTACAGTGAGCACATGACAGGTGAGGATCCCCCCTCCTAGATTTTACAGCCTAGTGAGAAACCCATCAGTTCATTCCTTGGGATCATTTCCACTAATCCCCCACTATGTACCAGGGCTCTGCTGGGTCCAGACAAAGCCCCGAGTATGGTGCAGCCGTAGGTGTCCCCCCAAAAACAGTTAAAAGAATGAATTTCTGAGCTGAAAACTGCAAGGTGGGTAGGAGTCAGGCAGAAAGTATGTTCCAGGCACAGGGAACAGCATATGCAAAAACCTAAATGTGGGAAGCCGCCTCACTTCTCTGTAGTCAATTCTTTGTCTCTTTATAAAATCTCCAGCTCTTGGAGCCTGCCTCTCTTTCGAGTCTCTGCCTCATCCATGACTCCTTATCTCTCCGCAGGCACGGGCGCCCCCTCGTGGCGGCCACAGAAGAACCGCACCCGGGCGGCGTCCGGCGGGGCGGCGCTGGCCAGTCCCGGCCCGGGGTCGGGGTCAGGGCCCCCGGTTGGGTCCGGGGGCAAAGAGCGCTCGGAAAACCTGTCCCTGCGGCGCAGCGTGTCGGAGCTCAGCCTGCAGGGCCGGCGGCGGCGGCAGCAGGAGCGCCGGCAGCAGGCACTTAGCATGGCCCCGGGGGCAGCAGACGTCCAGATGGGACCAGCGGACCCTGGCGACTTCGATCAGTTGACCCAATGCCTCATCCAGGCCCCCAGCAACCGTCCCTACTTCCTGCTGCTCCAGGGCTACCAGGACGCCCAGGTACGCGCAGTCCGTCCTACTGGAAGAGACCTATGCTCCACCCTTCGGTGGCAGGGAGACAAAATTACAACTCCCAGAATTCCTTGGGTCGTGGTAGCCTCAGGTATGTCCCAGCAAGGTTCCAGGGTAGGAGATGTCATTGTCAGAGATGGGGGATGGGGGGTTGCGTGGGGAGGTGGTAGTGGTGGAAAGTTGATGGCTGAGATCTCGCTGGAAGAACAAGTAGGGAATGGCTCATTTCATGCAAAACTGGGGGGAAAGCACTGTCTTTGTCAAGGGGGGAAAGTTGAGAGCCTCTTGTAGAAAAGGGATCTCCTTGTAAGGGTCTATTTCTTGATGAGGAGTAATGGAAGTGTCTATCTTGTTTGGGAAGAAGATAATTTGATGGATGCATGGGATCTTGTTCTGGGTAAGCCTGTATTTTCTTGGAAGGAGTGGACTAATCCATTCTTTAAAGGTTCTGGTTTACACTGGAGCGATCTGACTATTGTTGATGGGGGTAGGTGATACTGATAACTTCTATTTTATATATTTGGATGACTATAGAACTTGCTTGAGTGTTAGGGAGCAGAGGGGGAGAAAGGATTAGGAGTTAGTAGAAAATTATTAGTGGATTAGCAGGAAATTATTTCATTAATCGAAACATAATGAATTATTGGAAATACTAATTTTTGTGCATGTGATGATTGGGGGAATCATTTTTATGATGTTGTTCAACTTTGGGTAACAGTGGTACAGCCAAGTTCAACAGGTACTTTCGGGAATCAATGGGAAAGCCCACTGGTGGAACTTAGTGAATAGTCCCATTTTCATGGTCATAGAGAGTGATCCAATTGGGTTAGGTGGCCTGGCTTTGAATATGAGTGAGAGAGGAAGACTATTTAGAGAAGGGCTTGCTTGGAAGAATTTATTCCTCCTTGTCGGGGCGAGTTCATTATAGGGGGGAGTTTGCATATATTATAACAGCCCATTTCTCGAGACAAGGTTGGAGAATAGGAGGGTCTATTTTGGGAAGGTAGTCAAATTGGAAGGATCTGTTCTGGGAGTATGGTGGAGTCTGTTCTGGGAAGAGGGGGAAACATTGGAAGCATCCATTCTTTTGAGTGAGGTTCATGGGGAAATTCCTTTTTAAGAAAGAAGCTTCATTGGAAGTCTTCCTTCCTTGGGATCAGGAATAAGAGGTGAATCTCTTATAGAGAGGAATTTATCTGCACTCATGTATTCACAAGTGGCTATAACTCGAGAGGGTTCATTGTGGGCACTGTGGAAGCATCCCTTCTTGGGTTAAGCAGTTTTAGAAAACGGTCCAAAATGTATTTTGGACCATTCCATTGCTTCAAACAGGGATAGAAAACAGGAGATTCGACCTTCAGAAAGTGGTCAGACTGGAAAGTTCCATTTTCTAG
The DNA here is from genome assembly GCF_002201575.2 of Neomonachus schauinslandi. Taxonomy (NCBI): domain Eukaryota; kingdom Metazoa; phylum Chordata; class Mammalia; order Carnivora; family Phocidae; genus Neomonachus; species Neomonachus schauinslandi. The sequence goes on from NC_058418.1 coordinate 7,429,308, forward strand.
AGGCAGATGAACAAATCCATTGTCCATCCATGGGGTATAGGTAAAAGGAGAGTTCAGTGTAGGAAGGGGATTTATGAATATCCGGATGACTATTCTCTCAGACATGAGTAGAGAACAGAGAGTGTATTTTAGGAAGGGGATCAGACTGAGCTCTTCCATTTTTATAGGATGGAGATGGAAAAGTCATTTAGGAAGGGGTCTTCTGGAATGCACCTCTTCATTTGGTGGATGAAATGGGACACTCCATTATAAGAAGAGGGTCTCCCTGAAAACATTTATTTATAAGGTGGGGTTGCTAGAAGAGCTACTATATGGAGATCTCCATGGAGATTTTCTTTGTTGGGATGGGAATATTGAAAGCATCCATTGATGGAAAGGAGAGTATCTTTGGAATCCTCTATCATGGGAATGAGGGTAGTAGGTGAGTCCGTTGTAGTATTAGGTCTTCTTGGAAGTGAGTGCAGCATGGGGTGGGGAAAAATGAGAGTCCATTTGTAGAAAGGGGGTCTCCCCAGAGTGCATACTCACGGGGTGGAGAAAATGGAAGAAACCTTTGTTCAAAGGGGGAATCTCTTTAAAGATATCTATCCCTTGTTTTGGAAATATTCAGAAAAGCTATTATTGGAAGGGGAAACAAACGTCTTTGGTAGTCTCCATCATGGGGATGGAATGTCGGGCAAATGGGGCCAAGGGTAGGGAAATGGGACGGTTCCTAAGAGAAAGATTTCCTAGGAAAGTTCCATTCTTTGAGGGTAAAGGTAACAGGACAGGCCATTTTAGTAGTGGGGGTGTGTTCTTGGAAGCACCTATTCCTTGAGCTGGATGCTGTGGGAGACTGCACTGTGGAAAGGGATAGCCTTATAAGGGTCCATTCAGAGGAGATGAGAAGATGGGAGAGTCTACTGGAGAAAGGTTTCCTGGAAAGCAACAACAATTTGAGGGAGGGGAATTCTAGAGCCCCTGTCAAGAAAGGGGTTTCCTTATAAGCAGCCGGTCTTCAAGATGAGTGTTATGGGCCAGTCCTTCACAGGAAGTGCCTTTGAGAAGTCCACTCATGAAAAAAAAAAAAAAAAAGAGAGAGAGAGAAAGAAGTCCATTCATGCTTGGGGGGAGGTAATTGCTGAGTCCTTTGACATCCCAGGAGATCTCCTTGGAAGTGCTCATTCTAAGGGAGGTGGTTGATGGGAGAGTCAGTTGTGGCAAAAGGGTCCTCCTTGCAAGCATCCGTTCCTCATGGAGCTGTGTCTCTCCTGCATCTTCCCTTTCCCTCCAGGACTTCGTGGTATATGTGATGACGCGGGAGCAGCATGTCTTTGGCCGGGGCGGGAACTCCTCGGCCCGTGGTGGGTCCCCGGCCCCATATGTGGACACCTTTCTTAATGCCCCTGACATCCTGCCGCGGCACTGCACCGTGCGTGCGGGCCCTGAGCCCCCGGCCATGGTGCGCCCATCCCGGGGTGCCCCAGTCACGCATAACGGGTGCCTCCTGCTGCGGGAGGCGGAGCTTCACCCCGGCGACCTGCTGGGGCTGGGCGAGCACTTCCTCTTCATGTACAAGGACCCCCGCCCTGGAGGCTCGGGGCCGGCGCGGCCGCCCTGGCTCCCCGCCCGCCCTGGGGCCGCCCCGCCGGGTCCCGGCTGGGCCTTCTCTTGCCGCCTGTGCGGCCGGGGCCTGCAGGAGCGGGGCGAGGCGCTGGCGGCCTACTTGGACGGCCGCGAGCCCGTGCTGCGCTTCCGGCCGCGCGAGGAAGAGGCGCTGCTGGGCGAGATCGTGCGCGCTGCGGCTGCGGGCGCTGGCGACCTGCCGCCGCTCGGGCCCGCCACGCTGCTGGCGCTGTGCGTGCAGCATTCAGCCCGGGAACTGGAGCTGGGCCACCTGCCGCGCCTGCTGGGCCGCCTGGCCCGTCTCATCAAGGAGGCTGTCTGGGTGAGTGCCTCCCACCACCGTGCAGCCCTGTCGGCGCCGCAGGTTCTTTCCCCAGCCACCCACGCTCTCCACCTTCCAGCCGTGGTTGGGCGGGATGAAACTACCTCTATCATGATGCTCCAGGAGGAGTTTGGGCTGTTAAGCAAGGGGTCTCACGGGATGCTGGGAGTTGTGGATTCATCCACGGTGCTAGAAGAGAAGGCAGTGAAGCGCCACCTTTGCACTTGTGGGGTAATGGGAGAAACCATTCCGGGAGATCGGGAGAGAGATCCCGTTGGATGAGAAGTCAGGAGAGACCACTGTGGGAGGTGAGGCCGGCAGCCCACTGGGCTGGGGGCTTTGAGCAGTAGTGGGCAAGACCATTCTTGGAGTCGAGGAAGAACAAATTGGTCCGACTTACAGATGGAAGTGCCTGGGAGAAATCATCCAGAGTGGGGTTGAAGGTTCCATCCCACTGAGCTAGGGCTCATTAGAGAGAAGCTTAAGGAAGTGGGTTTTTTTTGGGGGGGGGGGGGGCAGTAAGAAGAAACTATTTGAGCGGACCTGAGGATGATAGACCACTCACAATCATAGGGGCTTGTGTTTTCAAAGGTAAGAAGAGGAGAGACCATTCTGAAGTTTGAGGGTTAGAGTCCATTTGAGTGGGGAGAGTCTCTGTCAAAAAGGTGCTTCTAGAAACACCAGGGTAATAACTCATAGGCCTCTCCCCAACCCTCCTCACCTTGACTCTGATCTTACTGTTCTACAGGAAAAGATTAAGGAAATTGGAGACCGTCAGCCAGAGAAGTAAGAGAAATTCCGGGGAGAAGGGTCTAGAAGGATGCAGGGTGGGGATTTGCAGCTGGTGGTTCATTCACTCCATTCATGGCTTAGTGCAGGTTTCTGCTCTTCTTGGCACTCAACTTTTCCAGCCGTGAAATGAGGATTGGTCTCAGTCCCCAATTAGACCCAGATCTCGGGGTTTAGACACTACAGTGGGGGTTGGGCAAAGGACACAGGTCCTTTTCTCCCTCCCCAGCCACCCAGAGGGAGTCCCCGAGGTGCCCTTGACTCCCGAGGCTGTGTCTGTAGAGCTGAGGCCACTCATGCTGTGGATGGCCAACACCACGGAGCTGCTGAGCTTTGTGCAGGAGAAAGTGCTGGAGATGGAGAAGGAGGCTGACCAGGAGGGTGAGCTCTGACCCAAGCCCAGACCTGTCCAAGCCCCCTGTCATTCCTGCTACTTGGGGACTTGGGCTCCTGCCTGTCAGCCTCTGGTTCTCTCTCTCACCCCCAGGTCTGTCCTCAGACCCACAGCTCTGCAATGACTTGGAATTATGTGATGAGGCCATGGCCCTCCTGGACGAGGTCATCATGTGTACCTTCCAGCAGTCTGTCTACTACCTCACCAAGGTTGGTCTCACCCCCTACTTCCTGTTTGACATAATCTCACTTCCGGTTTGAATTACGTCACATCGCTCCAATGTCACTTCCTATTTGACCTTGTAAGATTCCCTGCTTCTCTGACATCACTTCCCATTCACTGCAGCACTTTGCTGTTCTGGTACCACTTCCTGTTTGAGCCTACATCACTTCCTGTCTTTCTGGCTTCTCTTCCTGTCTCTGCAACGATCCCCCTCTTGACAGGCTAACTTTACTATATGGTTATATCACCATTTTCACTTTTTTAAGCTCCTGTTTTCTAAGTCCACTGGTAAATTTAATAGGTGGGTAGATAGATAGATAGGGATCAAATAGTGCCGGACACTGTCATTTAAATGAAAGGTCCTCTTGAATCCGACCTCACTTCCTGTGTTTGCTGACTTCATTTCCTACAGCTCGGAATTCACTCCCTTTTCCGAGCCACAGATCTTCTCCCTGGAGTGCTTTCTGCCCCAGTCCCCCACCACCCTTGACCTTAAGATGGTTGCTTGGAATTCACAGGTTTTCAGGCTTCTCGTGGGCCTGAGTCCCTATCTGTAACAGCAAAGGGGATCTTTGGGGGAGATTCTTTATGTTCCTTAAGCAGCCTTGATTGGTGAAGCCCATTCCTCCAAGGCTTCACTTCCTGTCCATCCCTGCCAAGTGTGGCTTTATTTCTTCTTCGGCTCTGACCTCATTTCCTGTCCTTGGCCTGATCTCACTTTCCACTGGCTCACTGCCACACCACTCCCACTTCCTGACTCTTCATTCTTTTTTCTTTCCTTCGGGAACTCTGGATAAATAATTCTTTGACTGAAGGGGGCCTCTTTGTTCAGTATCCTTTGTCCTCTGTGAGCTGTCTCTGTCTCTGTTGAGAACTACAAGACCTATGAGGCACCGAGGTGGTCGTAAAATACCCAGGAAACTCCTGGAGGCTTTCTTAAGACTTGAGGTGTCCTCGGCCTGATGCATGCTAGACACCCATCTGGAAAGTAGGGATTTGCTCACAGAGAACTTTTAGGGTGTTGCAGGTACAATGGACTATAATTCCCAGAAGCTCTGTCACCCTGAAGCTTCCATGGGGTGTAGTCCAATCACTTGTTTGCATCTCTGTATCCTCTTAGACTCTGTATTCAACGCTGCCTGCTCTCCTGGATAGTAACCCTTTCACAGCTGGGGCAGAACTGCCAGGGCCTGGAGCAGAGCTGGGGGCCATGCCTCCGGGCTTGAGACCGACGCTGGGCGTGTTCCAGGCAGCCCTGGAACTGACCAGCCAGTGTGAGCTGCACCCGGACCTCGTGTCTCAGACTTTCGGTTATTTGTTCTTCTTCTCCAATGCATCCCTTCTCAACTCGCTGATGGAACGAGGTGAGGATTGGACTGGGGAAGGGACAGGGAGGAAAGCATGGGAACCTCTGAGACCCATGTCAATTCCGACAACATGCCCCAGGATAAGGCCTCATGTTTAGGGACTCTGGAGAGCAAGTTCCAGATCCCAAGTTGAAGGATAGGAAGGGTCTGGGAGGCAGGAGGGCCGAGTCCACATGCTCATTGCCCTTCATACCTTTCCCCCAACAGGTCAAGGCCGGCCTTTCTATCAATGGTCCCGAGCTGTCCAAATCCGAACCAACTTGGACCTTGTCTTGGACTGGCTGCAGGGGGCCGGGCTGGGTGACATTGCCACTGAATTCTTCCGGAAACTCTCCATAGCTGTGAACCTGCTCTGCGTGCCCCGCACTTCCCTGCTCAAGGTGACTCCTGATCCCTGACCTCTGACTCCTCGACCCCACTCAGCCATCCTCTGTATTCAGCTCACCCTTGGATCTCCCCTTGGACTTCATGTTATCCCCGGTCCCAGCTCTGACACTGTGGATGATGCATCGACAGTTAGAAGGAAGTCAGCCACACGTGTCCAAACTGCATCTGAATCCCATGGGACTTATTAATAATAGATTCCAAGGCCTCCACCCTCAGACATGCTGATTCAGAAAGTCTGCTATGAGACCAAGGAATGTGATAGTGAGAACATGCATTGAACATAAACAACATGCCAGATGCGGTCTAGCACTCTCACTGAATGTTGACTAAGCCTCATGAAATAGGTTATTAATTGACAATCCTTTTCAGACAAAGAGACTGAAAATCAGGTAGGATAAGTTACTTGATTTCATTTATTTATATTTATCAAACTTTTACAGAGCATTTAATAAGCACCAGGCAGTGTCCTAAGTCTTTACAATCTAGCCATATTGAATCCTCATAACTACCCTGTTAGTTCTATTCCCGCCCACACCCAATTGACAGATGAAGAAAGTGAGGCACAGGGGCACCTGGGTGGCTCAGTTGTTAAGTGTCTGACTTCAGCTCAGGTCATGATCCTGGAGTCCTGGGATTGAGCCCCACATCAGGCTGCCTATTCAGCGGGAAGCCTGCTTCTCCCTCTCCCTCTGCCTGGGTTCCCTCTCTAGCTGTCTCTCTGTCAAATAAATAAATAAAATCTTAAAAAAAAAAAAAAGTGAGGGGCGCCTGGGTGTCTCAGTCATTAAGCGTCTGCCTTCGGCTCAGGTCATGATCCCAGGGTGCTGGGATCGAGCCCCGCATCAGGCTCCCTGCTCGGCGGGAAGCCTGCTTCTCCCTCTCCTGCTCCCCCTACTTGTGTTCCCTCTCTCGCTGTGTCTCTCTCTGTCAAATAAATAAACAAAATCTTAAAAAAAAAAAAAAAGTGAGGCACAGTGACTTGCCAGAAAGTAATGAGTAGTCAAGCTGGGATTTTTGAACCCAGGCATTCTGGGTCCAGAGTCTCTGGTTTTCACCCCACGGATGATTCAGATGTCATCTCAGGTGTAGAAATTTTCAGATACAAAAAATAGCCACAGTGCAGTAATGAAGCTCTAGGTACACATCATCAGCTTCAATAATAAACTAATGGCCAATTTTGTTTCTTTTCCACCCCCCCACCAACTCCTACATCCTCATTTACGCTGAAGCAAATCACATTTTTAAAAAGATTTTATTTATTTATTAGAGAGAGAGACAGCGAGAGGGAACACAAGCAGGGGGGGTGGGAGAGGGAGAAGAGGGAGAAGCAGACTCCCCGCTGAGCAGGGAGCCCAATGCGGGGCTCAATCCCAGGACCCTGGGATCATGACCTGAGCCAACGGCAGACCTGAGCCACCCAGGCGCCCCCAATTAACATTTTTTTAAAGCGCCCTTTCCCACCATCTCTTTGGTTGACAGCCTGGCCTCACAGTGTCCGGAAGATATTGCACAGACATCACTGTCTACCCACTACATCCATGCCCTTTATGGAGGGCCTTCCGTTTTAGGATTTCTCAGCTGCCCCATAATGACCATAGATTTCTCACCTGATCTTCCCACCAGGCTTCATGGAGCAGCCTACGAACTGACCACCCCACACTGACTCCTGCTCAGCTCCACCATCTGCTCAGCCACTACCAGCTGGGTCCTGGCCGTGGGCCACCACCTGCCTGGGACCCCCCCACTGCAGAGCGAGATGCTGTGGACACAGGTGAGGAGAGATGGGGACAGAGGCACTGGGGCTGTCAGCTTTTTTTTTTTTTTGGTTCTCAGTACCCAGGATTCCACAGCCCCAGCGCCTTCCTCCTTCTGACCGAGGATTCTGGACCCTTAACCCTCTCCTCCCTCAAGACTTAAGTGATGGACCCCAACTCCCCTCTCCCCCAGGGTACAGGAGTTCAAGCCCCAGCTCCTTTTTTCCCCAGGGTTCAGGCCCCCAGCCTCTTCCCCGGACAACCAACCCTCCTCACCCAGGAGTTCGGGTTCCAGCCCCCTCCACTCTAAGGAATCCGTAAAACTAAGTTCCCAGACCTTCCTTCCTCACGGGCCCAAGAACCCAATGCCTCGCCCGTTTCCCAGGCAACGGTGGCCTTTCTTTGTCTGAAACTACAACTCCATGATGCTTGGGGACTCCCGCGAGTCATGTTTGAGAGACTCCTGCTCCAGGATTTGCTGGGGGTTGAAGTTTTTCCTTCCTTCGGGCGTGACACAGCCTCTCCCCAACACTGGTGCCCCACGCCCATTTTCAGAGTTTGACTCCGTCTTCTTCGGTCTCCTAGGGGACATCTTCGAAAGCTTCTCTTCCCATCCTCCCCTCATCCTGCCCTTGGGCAGCTCGCGCCTGCGCCTCACAGGTCCTGTGACAGACGACGCCCTGCACCGTGAACTGCGCAGGCTCCGCCGCCTCCTCTGGGATCTTGAGCAGCAGGAACTGCCGGCCAATCACCGCCACGGACCTCCCGTGGCCACGCCTCCTTGAAAACCAATAACAAACGAGCGCGCGAACCTTGAAAATTCTTCGGCTTCTACTCCTGGGAGCCCGCTCGAGCTCAGAGCTCTCTGGGAGTTGTAGTTCTTTCCCCGCGTGGGCTGCCGGGAGTTTGAGTTTTCGGGTAGTAGAGGATGGGACAGTGGGAAGATGGGCTTGGGATGTGAGCGCAAGGAGCAATAAAGGTATCTGTGGTATTGGCAACGCCTCACTTGTTAAGACTCGGGAACGCTGGTGATGATGATGATTTGCGGATTAGAGCACCAGGGTCCTCGACTAGAGCGTTGGGTTCTTGCCGAGTCCGAGGAGATATTTATAGCCTTGGCCTCAGCTTGCCCTGCGGCTTGTAATCCAAACCCGGAGCCCTGGGGCCTCCCACGAATTTCAGGACAGAGCTCTAAGCTTGCTCTGCCAAATATCAGGCCCTCAGTCCTGCCGGTGGGAACCAGACTTCTCTCCCTTCGACCCCAAAGGCCAGAGTCCAGCCCTCTTCTCCCTCAGACCCGGGAGTCCAGGTCCTCAGACCCCTCCTCCCTCGGATCCCGGAGTTCGGGGCTCCAGTTTGAACTTCTCCACTCCCCTAAATCCGACTCCTGCTGCTGCGTCAGGGAAAAAATAAGTGACAGGTGGCACCTGCCCGCAGGGCCGGGTCGCGACCACCTGCTCCCGCCGCTCACCCGGCGCCCCTCTCCAGGCACCTGCTTCTGTCAGTCCGCCCGCCGCTGCCCCGCCCGACCCCGCAGCCCCAGGACGCGGAGGAGGAGCGACCCAGGGAACCCCGACGTTCGCCCCGCCCCAGTCCCTCCCAGCCCGTGCTCCCGCCCCTTCTTAGGGTCCCAGGCGGGGCTCCTGTCTCCCCCCTCCCCCCCCGCCCCATTCCACAGGCTTCTGGCACGCCCTAGAAAGGGGTGTCCTAGGCGGTCCCAGGCTGGTGGGGCGGAGCCTGCGGCCTCCAGCCTAGACCAGGGGATTCAACCCGCTCCAGAGTACTGCTGCGCCGAGCCCACCTGGTGAGAAGCCCCTGGGATGGGGGTGGGGGGAACCCACCTTAACTCTTCTGTCACCTCTCTGGTCCCAGTCCCTTCCTCACAGACCATGGTGGCTGACACCCACCCACTCCCCTCTCAAATGCAGGTGGCAGAGACCCTTCCCAATTCCCCAGGAACCTACCGGGTCCCTTTCCCCTCTTGATCAAGGGTGTTGGATTCTAGTCCCTTCAGAGTATTGAGCTCTATCCCTTCACCCTCTTTTCCTTCCTCTCTTTTCACAGGCCCAGGGGTCTCCTTTCATAGATCGCAGTCTTTCTTCCCCCAGGCTCCAGGAATTGGGGCCCTCAACCCCCTTCTCCCTCAAATCCAGGAGTCCGAGCTCCCAGCCCCTCCTCCCCCAGGCTCCAGAAGTTCTGGCTCAAGGCCTCTCCTATCCCTAAGCCCCTGAGGCCCTTTCCCTGCTGCCTTCACAGGGAGGGACAGCCTCCTGACCTCCACTCTGACCCTCCTCCGGTGGGGGCCCTGTCCTCCCCTCAGTCCAGGTCCCCATCACAGCCTTGGCAATGACTCTCGCAACTTCCTCTCAGCGCTCCCAAATCATTCGCTCCAAGTTCAGATCTGGTGAGAGGTTTCTCTCTATGCATGTAGGGAAGGGGTCTTCTGGGTCCTGGGATTGAAATACTCTTAACTCAGGCAGTGTGTGTGGTCGGTGAGATGGGAGGGGGGCCATGGAACCCACAAGGCAGGTGTTTTCTGTGCAAAAGGTCACTTGTGTATAAAGGAGTCCCCAGCAAAGGGGTTGAATTTTGGGGGGCTCAATGAGGGTGCAAATGGCCAATGCAATGCTCCTGTAAACAGTGAGGAGTGGGTGGCGAGGGGTGGGTGTGCAGAGGGTCAGGTACTGCAAAGGAACAGGGGCTTAAATCGACATGTGTGCAAAGTGGAGGAGTGCACAGAGTGGGGACTTAGAAGTGGGCGGTGTGGGAGTGTTGGTGAGGGGACAGTGCGCTGTATCAAAACTTGAACGTGTCAAACGTTGTATTTTAGGTCCCAATGCGGACCGAAAGCGTGCAAGTGAGTGTGGCACTGGATGTCAGTTCCTCAGTGGGCCAAGGGCATACGAGTGTGCAAATGAGTATGCTAGATGGGTGCAAAGACACCAGTCCCCAAAGAGCAATGAGTGTGCTGGAGAGTGCACGTGAAATGTGCAAAGAGAGATCTCTGCTCCAGAACTGGAAACCAAATCCTGAATGTGCAAAGAAGTGTCAGTAAGGCTGGGTGGGTGCCAAGGATGAAGCATATCAAAGGGTACGAGTGCACAAAAGTGGCGCAGGTGCCAGACCAGAGCCCAGGGAAATGCATGTGCAGAGGGCGTGAGTGTGGGGAGGCTGGGGGTACACCGAAGGGAGCGGGCTGGTGCAGACGGGAGCGCACGGACGAGAAGAGGTGAGGCACACATGGGTCAGTCTGCCAAGATGGCGATCATGCCTTGGGTGGGGTAGGCACATGCTCATGAAGGGGGCAGGTGGAGCTGGGGGCAGGGCTGCCTCCTGTCTGCACACTGGCTGGCTCCTAGTCCCAGAACAGTTCTGGCAGGGAGCAGGGAGCAGGCGGGAGGCCCGGGAAAGGGAACAGGCTGCCGGCCCACCCGCCTGCATGGGGTGTGTAAGGGGGCTGGGCACGCGTGTCCTGCCAACTGCAGCTCAACTGCCTGCCAGGCCGGGCTCCTGGACACTCCCTTCCCGCCTTTCTCCTCCCACCTCCCTCCTTCCTCCATAGTCCTCCAGCTTCGGATCCACAGACGGTATCAGGACCCAAGTAAGTGTGGGCCCTGAAAGGGAGGGGATGGAGGCCCGACAACCCTGGGATGCCCAGAAGTGCAGCTACCAGATCTCAGGCACTGGTTCCTGAGCCTTGGCCCCTCTGCCTGGGACACCCTGAAGTCCTATCCTGTCCCGTCCTGAGGACCCGAGTACAGGTCCCTGGCTACCCCACCCCTCAAAGCTCTGCTTCCTGCCCTATGACTTTTCCCACTCCAAAAAAATGCATGAATCCAGATCCCATTTCTTCGGAGAAGACAGGCGTCCCAGACTCCTCACTTGGCATGCACACGAATCTCAGGATGTGGCTTTCAGCTTCTCTCTCTCCTTAAGAACCAGGAGTGCTGGCCCCACCCCTGTTCCAGCAAAGCCCCCTAAATCTTGGTGACTGAGGACGTGATTCCTGACTTTTCTTGAGAATATAAAATTCTGGAACCTCTGCCCTGAGATCCAGGAGTCTGGGCACCCACCTCCTAACACTGGGGCTTCCCTCCCTGGTCCTGCCCTCCCACACCGGGAGGTGGGGGGGCGGCTGAGGCCTCCAGGGCCCTCCTTCCCACACAGTCTTGTTCCTCCCTGCCTGGCTTGCTGTCTACAGGCCTCTCAGGGTCCTTCACTGCCTCTCCAGTCTTGGATCCAGATCCGTGGGTCTCAGCCACAGACCCTGCTCTGGCCCCCAGGGCTCCGGCCCCAGTCTCGCCCTTGGGCCCCACCCCTTTCCTCCTCAGCCCTGGGGACCTGCTCCATGAATCAGAATACTGCCCTTGGAGGTCCCTGAAGGTGAGTCTCCATCGAGTGAGGAGAAATACCCCGGAGAGTCTAGCATTGGTCGTCCTTGCTACTGCCCTTTTGGCTCCTTTCTGGTGGTGCCAAGCTGAGGCTCTGGGGCAGGACAGCGGGGACAGAGCCGAAACATATGACATCACACCTGCTTTTCCAGGAGTCTCCCAAGATCTCCCAACATTGGAGAGAGCCCAAGCCAAAGGGGAACTTGACCTACCACCAGTACATGCCCCCAGGGCGGAGACAAGGGTCCAGGGTAGACTCCCAGGCCAAAGGGTTGGCCTTGGGTCCCCCTGGACCACCTCTGTGGGAAGGGACAAACTCACAGCAGCCACCTCCCAGGTATGATCCCTGTTTTTGTTCTCTGGGGGGAAATTCAGCCCCCGCCCTCGCCCACACATCCTCCTCCCTCAAACCCAGAGTCCAAGAGCAGGGGAGTCCAGAGTCCAGCCCCCAACCCCTTCCTCCCCCAGGACTTCAGAGTCCAAGTTCCCAGTCCCTCTTCCTTCAGGTCCCAGGAGTCCTGGCTTCAGACCCGAGAGACTGGGCCTCCGGTTCCTCCACTCCCACGCACAGGAATTAGCCTCTTCCGAGACCCAGAAGTCTGGGCCCTCTTTCCTCTTCGCAAGCCCCTGCCTTTGAGGACCCCGGAATGCCCCGTTTCTCTCCACCCCCTCTAACCTCTGGTTCCCCCTCACGCCTTACCGCCAGGATGAAGCCCACTGCCCTCACTCCCTCCCCACCTGGAGTCCCCAGCCCCTCGCCCCCTCCACACAAGTTGGAACTTCAGACCCTTAAGCTGGAGGAGCTGACGGTGAGTGTGAGGAGTAACTTCCCAGGCTGGCCCTCTCCCTCGGTGGGTACCCATAGTTCTAACCCCGCTGCCTCTGCCCCATCGGGACCCAGGAGCCTGGGTCCCCAGTCCCTCTTCTCGCGGTTTCCAAATGTCCAGCCCCAGCTCCCGCCTGCGCCCCGGAGCCCTCCCAGCAAGGCCTCTCCCCGCCTCCCACCCCAGGTCTCAGAGCTCCGGCAGCAGCTGCGCCTGCGGGGCCTCCCGGTGTCGGGGACTAAGTCGATGCTCCTGGAGCGCATGCGCGGCGGCGCCCTGCCCCGCGAGCGGCCGAAGCCGCGGCGCGAGGACTGTCCCGCGGGTGCTCCCTGGCCGCGCCTCAGGCCCAAAGCTCTGGGAGCCGTCCGGCGGCAGGGCTCGGTGAGGGCGGGGCTACGCGCGTATGGACCAGTGAGGAGAAGACAAAGCGGGACGGGGCGGGAAGTCGAAAGAAGAATAGCCAGTGAAGTGTGGGGGGCGTGGTTAAGAGCAAAGTGGGAGGCTCTTAAGGGAAGAGAAGCCAATGAAAGAATACGGGGCGATACCGAAGGGGGGTGGTCGACGAGCGAGCGGAGGGCCGGGAGGCGACCAGGGGGTGGAGCCACAGGTTGCGAGTGGGTGGGGTTGCTCCCGGCGGGCGTGGCTTATGGGAACTCCACGGTTCTAGCTCAAGCCGAGCCCAAACTCTCACCCTCCGCCTCCTGCAAGTGCCTCGGACACCCCTGCTACTGCTGCGGTCCCGGCCCCGGCTCCGGCTCCGGCTGCGGCTCCAGCACCGACTCCTTCCTCAGCACTGCCCACAGCGGCCCTGACTGTGGAGGAGGAGCTGCAGGAAGCCATCCGCAGGGCACAGGTGAGAGGGAGCGGGCTAGGGGTCTCGGTCAGGATGGTGCGGGATCCCAGGTTCACGCCGCTTCTGCCCGTCCGCAGTTGCTTCCGAACCGGGGCATTGATGACATCCTGGAGGATCAGGTGGAGCCTGAGGGTAAGAGTCCAACTCCTAGATTTGGGGGAGTTGGAGACTGAGGTTCTGGAGTCCTAGTCCAAAGGAGGAAGGGTTTGGGATGTGGAATCCTGGGTTCTAGGGAGCGGTGCGCTAGGGACTTGGATTTCTGGAAACGAGGAATAACGAACGGAGTGGGTCCGGATCTCTGCCTTCCTAAGCTCACACTTCATTCCTTCTCCTGCAGACCCGCTGCCCCCCATCCCCCTGGACTTCCCCGGCTCCTTCGACGTGCTGTCCCCCTCCCCGGACTCTGAAGGCCTCTCCTCTGTCTTCTCTTCCTCGCTCCCGTCCCCCACAAACTCCCCGTCCCCCTCTCCCAGGGGCCCCACAGACTCCTTGGACTGGTTGGAGGCTCTGAGTGGAGGTCCCCTGCTAGGCTGTGGTCCCCCAGCCCCCAGCATCTTCTCTGCTGACTTATGTGACTCCAGTGGAACCCGGCTGTGGGACCTGCTGGAGGATCCATGGTGATGGATGCTGGGGTTTCCAGGGACGGAGAACTGGTGGGCATGGGAAGGTCACCGAGACAGACTCCCAAAGGAGGGGGTGGGACAACCGGCAGAGCCCCTCCCACCACAGACACAGAATCAGAGAGGACTCTCATCCCCACCAGGCCCCGAACTGCTGCTGACATGCCAACCGCCTGACTCTCGCCTGCCTGACCTCCATATGATCCCCTCCATGGTTGTGTGGTTGGGGGCGGGGAGGTGTCATTTGCTGCGGGCCAGGGGCAAACAAGCTGCTTGCTGCTTCCTTCAGAGACCTCATGGATGTCTTTGTTCCCACCTTATCCCCTCCCATGCCACCAACTAGATGGGAGTCTGGAAGGTGGTCTGTGTTTTTTTGGGTACAGGAGAGGGGGTAGGGAAGAGTCAGGAGGGAGAATAGGGAGCCAGACCCTTGGCTTCCGGTTGGAAGTGAGAGTATCAGAAGCGTCATGTCTGAGGTCAGATTCTCTTGGAAGCAGAACCCGAGACAAGATTCGTGTGCCCATGATTTATTAAAGAAATGCTCCGAGGAGAAACCAAAAAGGAGCGGAGGAAACCAAACAGTGAAGGGGAAGAAGACTATCAAGAGTATGGCTTCAGGTGAAGTCCCAACCTCTGCGTGATCCCATGGGGAGCTCTGGAGGATAAATTAAGTTGCAGGGTCTTTCTTACCCTGAGGCAAAAGGAGCTAGGCTTTTTTGGGGGGGGGGAGCTAGGCTTTTGAGGCAGAGGGAGATCCCTATTTGGGTTTCTTATTACTGAATATCAAGCCACCCCCAAACTTAGAGTCTTAAAATAATAACTATTTATGATCACTCCCAGTTTCATGGGTTGACTGGCTCAGCAAGGCAATTCTTTGGCATCATATGACTAGGGCTGCAGTCATCGTAGGGTCCAAGTGGGCTGGACCATCCAAGATGGCTCAGACATGTCTGGCGCCTTGGCAGGAATGGCTAGTATGTTGGAGCCAGCCGGGCTGTGGTCTCTCCGGCAGGGTAACCGGACTCCCTACACAGTAGCTCAGGGTCCCCCAAAGCGAGCATTACTGCAGCAGGAAGCAGAAGTTGCCAGTCTCATAAAGACCAAGCTTGGAACTGGCCCAGGGTCACTTGCACTATGCTCCATTGGTTAATGCAAGTCGGGCTGGCAGAAGATGGGAGGGGGCTACAAAGATGTAGGAATCTTGGAGGCATGGTCATTGGGGACCATATATGGAGACTCTGCTACACCCCTCTTGTCAGTCATGAAGAGAGGGCGGGACATAGACTGCGGGCACCTTGAGCCCCAGGGCAGTCCTGGGAAGAAGGTCACAGAGGAAGCCCATAAGCAGCAGAATCTTGTAAAATATAGGTTTTATTATTATTCAGGTGTGGGGAAGCCGATATATCAGAATGACCGCAATTGAAAAGATCCTTTACTGGGGCGCCTGGGTGGCTCAGTCGGTTTGGTGGCTGACTCTTGATCTCAGCTCAGGTCTCAGTCTCAGGGTCGTGAGTTCAAGCTCCACACTGGGCTCCACACTGGACGTGGAGCCTACTTAAAAACAAAAAAACAAAAAAGATAGTTTGTTATTCTCACAGATCCCCAAAGAAGGGGGTGTGCCAAGCCATGCACGGCCACCTGGGGAAGTGCCAAGGTAGTCAGGAGGCAGGGGGGGGAGAGGGGAGCCCTGAGCAAAAGTCTTTGCTGTGGTTTCTCAGTGAGGGAACAGGGGAGGCAGGGTAAGCTGGCTTAAGATTGTCTAGTATGAATGATTTCACCTGGCTCTGGGGTGTAGGGACCATCCCTAGTTGTCTGGAACGAGGTCCTGCGGTGATAAGGCCGAGGAATCATGGCCCGGAGGAGTATACAAGCTCATAAAGGAAATGGTTGGGGGTCTGGGCTCTGGATTGGTTGGTTTGCATATGCAAAGCATGCTCCTGGGTGAGTCCTTTATTATCTCTGGGAATTTGCTAGCCCTGGGAGGGAGGGGCAGTCCCTCCAGATGTCAAAGCACCAGAAAGACGGGAAATAAAAAGCCATAATGAACGCGGAGAGCACACAGAAGATGGAGAGTGGGGGGGCCTGAGTGCAGAGAGCCGGGAAGAGGGATCTAGATCTATCTGAGGGGACCTGGGTGGGCCATCCACAGTATCCACTACAGGTGGAAAAGGACAGCAGTTCAGTGACGTGCGACAGTACCCAGAGCCAGTGACTGCCCCTCGTTTGGGGCTGTCCGTTTGCTCATGGGTCCAGTGAGGATGAGGTGTTCACTGAGCCCTACAGCCCAGTGAGGATGAGATGTTCACTGAGACTTCCCATGAGCTGGACCTGCCGTGGGAGACATGCTGACAAATAATCACCCTTATGAGCTGCGAATCCACGATTGTAGTTCCTCCATGGGCATTAGAGAGTCATGAGAGAACAGGTAAGGGAGGGAGAGATCTCTACCATGAGGCAAAGGCAGTCTTTGGAGTCTTCTGACCAGTCAGGGAGGTGTCGGATGGATGCTTTAAATCAGATTCATGAGTCCATAGCCTGTGCCCTCGGAGTTGAAAAAACAGAGCCTCAGTCTCTGCTCTGGTGAAGCTCAGACATTTGCACAGAGAGAGTACCAGTGCAGGGTGATAAGGATTTTCACGGCAGAGGGGCCATGACTCCTAGAAAGTACCAGAAGCCATGGGGATTGTGTAGGGCAGTCAGAGGAACAGCCTGAGGAACCTTGTGAGGTCAGGGCTGCTGGAACAAAAGGTGGTGGTGTGGCTGCCCCAGATTTTGGGGCTGGACGCGGGTGGCGGTTGGGGCCTGCAGGCACCTTTCGGTCAGGCTGAAAATTGGGGGTAAAGGGGCGCCATCAGCCCTGGAAAGATCAGGAAGGGGTGTGGTGGTGCTTCTGTCTGTCTCATCTTGGCCCAACTCTGAGCTTGTGACCCTCTGTCCCCATGTCTCCTGTGTCCAGGGGAGGGCAGCTCCAGAGGGAGTCGGGCTGAGGGGTGGCGGCTAAGGAATTCTCTGGTAGGTGGAGATTTGAAAGACAGGCACAGGCTTGGGTAGAGCGTGCATGTTTGAACCCAGCAATAGAGAGAAGGACTTGGGCCCTACACTCCCCACCACCTGTCACCCAACCCTTCTCCACACATCCCAGTTGCTCCCTCCTGTCCCCCAGGGAGAGGGCCGCACCGCCCCCAAAGGCTGGACCAAAGGGGGACACAGGAAGACGGGGAGTACCATGTTGCCATCCCATGAGCTCAGTAGACACATGAGAAAGACCACGAATACATTAAACAAATGACCAAAATTATCAATTTTCTTTTTTTTTTTTAAGATTGTATTTATTTACTTGAGAGAGAGAGAGAGCGTAGAGGGAGAGGGAGAAGCAGACTCCCCACTGAGCAGGGATCCTGATGTGGGGCTCGATCCCAGGACCCCGGGATCATGACCTGAGCCCAAAGCAGACATTTAACTGAGCCACCCAGGTGCCCCTATCAATTTGACTTATAGACATAATCTCCAGAAGGTTGCATTGAGTAGACTGGAGAATATACTCGTTTTTCTTTCTCCTCCTCCCCCACCCCTCCCCGTTTCTCTGGCCCGCCCTGTCTCTTTCTCCCTCCCTTCTCTGTCTATGTCTATGTTACCACATACCCTGCTCAGTGTGGGGAGTCTGCTTCTCCCTCTCCCTCTGCTGCTCTCCCTGCTTGTGCTCTCTCAAATAAATAAAATCTAAAAAAAAAAAAAAAAAAAAAAGGACACAGTCATATTGGATTAGGATCCACCCTAATGATCTTATCTTGACTACATTTTCAAAAACCCTACTTCCAAATAAGTTGCATTCACAGATCCTGGGGGTCAGGACTTCAACATAATCCCTTTTGGGAGACACAATTCAGTTCATAACATGTGCCACTCTAAGCAGATGAACCAGCCTCAAGTTCTTTATGAAATATTACTGCCCTCTCCTAGTTCAGGCCCCTGCTGGCTTGTAATATAAAGCAATGTATGTTTAAGATCATAAATATCTGAAGCATATGGACCAGATTAGCTTTACTCTGTCTGCAATTGATTAAAAAAAAAATCTGGAGAATGGGGATGGTATGATGTCATAGAGGGTGCAAGATACAGAATAGGAGGCAGATGATACTGCTGTGTTCGCAGGACCCCAAATAAAACTCTATACTAGGTTATGAATCAGGTGTCTTGTGAGCCTGCAGTTAAGAGACAGGAATCAGTGTGAGCTCTCTAGGAAGATGTTCATTTTATTAATTGTTCTATGGTTACTGTTTTTTGGGGGGTTGTGTATTGGTTAAGAAACTGGGCACCTGGCTGGCTCAGCTGGTAGAGCGTGGGACTCTTGATTTGGTGGTCGTGAGTTTGAGCCCCACGTTGGGTGTAGAGGTTACTTTATTATTATTTTTTTAATATTTTATTTATCTATTTATTTGAGAGCGAACAAGCAAGGCTAGTGGTAGGCAGGGGGAGAGGGAGAAGCAGGCTCTCCGCTGAGCAGGGAGTCTGATGCCAAGCTCAATCCCAGGACCCTGGGATCATGACCTGAGCCGAAGGCAGATGCCCAACCAACTGAGCCACCCAGGCGCCCCTAGAAGTTACTTTAAAAAAATAAAATGGAAATCCCCCTGAAGGGGGAATCATTAAAAAAAAAGAAAGAAAGAAAGAAACCTTTGTCCACCTCAAGGTCATGAAGCTTTTCTCCCATGTTTTATTCTAGAAGCTTTATGCTTTTTTTTTTTTATAGATTTTATTTATTTTTTTGACAGAGAGACACAGCGAGAGAGGGAACACAAGCAGGCGGAGTGGGAGAGGGAGAGAGAGAAGCAGGCTTCCCGTTGAGCAGGGAGCCCGATGCGGGGCTCGATCCCAGGACACTGGGATCATGACCTGAGCCGAAGGCAGACGCTTAACGGCTGAGCCACCCAGGTGCCCCTAGAAGCTTTATGCTTTTAGCTTTCACATTTTGGTCTGTGATCCATCTTGAATTAATGTTTGTGAACCGGAGGAGGAAGGAGTCAAGTTCACCTTTTCTATGTGGATATTGGATTGCTTCCATTGATTGAAAAGCTCTTTTGTCCTTCACCTGAACTGTGTTGATGCCTTTGTCATAAATCAAGTGACCATATGTATGTGGTCTATTTCTGGACTCTTTGTTGGATTCCATTTGTCTTTTATGCTGGTACAACTTTGTCAAGGTAACTTTAGCTTTATGGTGAATATTGAAATCTGGTAATCTCTCTGGTCTCTTTACCTCGCTTCGGCCATGACTTCACTGGTCCACCATCGTGGCTTGCTGATAGTGAAAATCAGTCAGATTCATTCTTCAAGGCATATGTTCAATATAGTCTTTACATCATAGCTTTCTTGGCATTGTGATACAGAATTACACACACACACACACACACACACACCTTTTTTTTTTTTTTAAGTAGGCTTCAACTCATGACCCCAAGATCAAGAGTTGCACGCTCTACCAGCTGAGCCAGTCAGGCGTCCCCTAGTTTATTTTGAAAGAGACTTTTGTAGGTGTCTAGGCAAAGATGGTGGTGACTTGGATAGAGTGGTGATGGTAGAGGAAGGAAAGAAGGTCCAATTCAAGATATATTTTGAAGGTAAAGCCAACAGAACTTGCAGGTAGATGGGATGTGAAAGGAAGAATCTAGAGTAAGTTGAGTTTTTGGTCGAAGTGAATGCATAATGCCATTTACTGAGATGGGGATGGGCAGGGGAAGATTTGGGTGGTTGGAATTGAGGGGAGATGTTGTCATGGCCATCTTTGGAAATGACCACCAACCGTGATGTTGTTTTAATTTAGCACCATGTAAAATGTGCCCCCCTGCAATACATTGAAAACGTACATCAAAAGAGAGAATGCCAAATTTATATGCAAAATAATTAAGGATTTATTTTTTTATTTTTATTTTTATTTTATTTTTATTTTTTTTTAAGATTTTATTTATTTATTTGAGAGAGAGAATGAGAGAGAGAGAGAGCATGAGAGGGGGAGGGTCAGAGGGAGAAGCGGACTCCCTGCCGAGCAGGGAGCCCGATGCGGGACTCGATCCCGGGACTCCAGGATCATGACCTGAGCCGAAGGCAGTCGCTTAACCAACTGAGCCACCCAGGCGCCCTATTTATTTATTTTTAAATAGCAAAACCTGGTCCGGCAACCATCACCCATCCCAGCTGTATAAAATCACACTGGGGGCACCTGGCTGGCTCAGCGGGTAGAGAGTGTGATTCTTGCTCTCAGGGTTGTGAATTCAAGCTCCATGGAGCCTACTTAAAAAAAAAAATAAATAAATCTAAAATCAGACTGGAAATTTGAATGAGTTAAATAGTTATTGAGGAAGAGACCTATTAGCATACTAAGTACTGTGGCACCCATTCCATGGGCACTAAGCCAAAAGAAAGGGACTCCAAGAGAATCATCTGGAGAGACTGTGGGGGCCTGCAAGATGTGAGGTGGTCATTAGAGCACAAATATTCTGGGGTATGTGGATGGGTTGTTCTTGACACTGGGTGTGACCACTTGACTTGCTTCAGCCACTGAAACGCGAGTGGCAAACTTTTTTTCCCCATATACTCAATTTTGGAGCATCTTCCCGATCCTTATGTTCTTTTTTAAATTTTTATTTATTTAAATTTTGTTTATTTTTAAAAAGATTTAATTTATTATTTATTTGAGAGAGAGAGAGCATAGAGGGAGAAGGAGAAGCAGAATCCCCACCAAGCAGAGAGCCCGACATGGGGCTTGATCCCAAGACCTTAAGATCACGACCTGAGCCAAAGGCAGCCGCTTAACCAACTGAGACACCCAGGCGTCCCCCCAATCCTTATATTCTTTTATTACCTTCTTTTCAGACCAACTCCCTTACAAACATAGTGGCCATGTTTGTATTATGTGACCTCTCCGCATGGCCTCAGGTAATTGGCCCATGGTGAATGCTTGACTCAAACATCACTCTGATTGAGGCATCAAGATTGTCTCTTTCAAGATTGTGAAACTGGCAGAGAAACACTAGGAGTCTCTGTTGAGCACTTGAAATGAGACCCCAGCACCACTTTTTGCTAGGACTGTTAGTTTGCTAGGACTGTTATAGTAGCCTTTTCCCTGGTCTCTGCCCCTCTCTTACCCCTACAGCCCTTCCTCTGCATAGCAGCCAGAGAAGTCCACACAGCAAATCAGATTGTGTTATTCCCCTAATTAAGACCCTCTGATGGCTTCCCCTTGGTCTTAGAATAAAACCCAAAGTCCTTGCCATGGTCCACAAGGCCTTTCACAGTCAACCCTGTTAACTTCTCTCCCACCTCTGACTCCATGTGTTCCAGCCACGCTGGCCTGGTTCCGCTCTCATGTATAACTAGATTCCCCCTGGCACAGGGCCTTTGCACGTGTGATCTCAAGTCAGGTGGGGACGTCCAAGTTTTGCCTAGGTTGTGCCAAAGTCATGAAAGTGTCTGCAAATATAGAGAATCATTGATTTAGTTTGTTTATCTCTGGCTGTATCACAGATGACCCCAAAACTTCACAGCATCAAACAATCTTATTGTTATGCTCACAGACTCTGTGAATCAGGAATGGAGATAGGGCTCCTCTCTGCAACATGTTGTCACGAACCTCAGCTGGATGCCTGGCTGACTTAAACGACATGTGGAATCATATCTGATGCCTACGCTGAACGACTTGAAGTTGACCTCAGCTAAGACTGCTGATTGGAGCACCTACCCGTGGCCCCGGAGTGGGGTTGGGCTTCCTCATAGCCTGGGGGCTGCCTCCATGATGCTGATGACTGAGGGGATGCTCCACCTGAACTCCACAAAACTGCAGCTGCATGAGGCCTCAGCCAACACTGCATGGAGCAGAGAGCCACCCAGCTGACCTACAGGATTGTGGGAAATAATAAATTGCTGTCATTTCAAGCCACTATGTTTTGTTAACACAACCTTTGCTGGTGGAGATCTTGTCTGTTAGGTGCACCACCACAGACATTTACAAAGAACAAATGGACTCTCTTCAAGTTCACTGAACTGTGCTGGTCTCTTGAGTTCTTACCAGTAATCATCCTAAGCCCTAGGAAGCCAGGGTTGCATAATTGGGGTGGGAGGTCTTAGATGCAACCAGCTACTAGCCAATAGGGCGGCGCTCTTGTAAAAGCTGGGGAAAAGGTCTCCTGTCCGGGCAGACTAATGAGAAAACAGTGAGCCCTCTGGGTGGACACAGTCCCAGGAACACATAGCTTGGAGAGTAGGTTGTTGACTCTCCTAGAGTCCCACCTGCCTCCTTGGCCAAATGCCTTTGTGTAGTGAACAACCCACACAATTCAGGGCTTCTCTGTTTTGTGTCACACCTTCTTCCTTGTTAAGAGCACCCATTTTCTTTCTGCAAGCCTCCACGTCTTTCAGAGGAGGCTGATCAACTCCCCAGCTGGAGGGGGCAAAGATTTATTGATCTGAAGCTAAGCCAATCCCAGGGTCTTATTCACCTTGCCCTATAATGGGTCATGTGGGCATGTGACACACTTCAAGTCAATGAGATATGCGGGGGTGGGAGGGGTGGTAGCAGTGGCTGGAGGGCTTTGGAATCTTTCTCTCACTCTTCAAAAGGGACCCAAGAACGAAGCTCTTTTTTGCTTTCTCATGAAGAGGTTGTCTGCATGTGACCCCCTGGCTATGTGGCAGCCCTTCTGGGACCATGAGGGAGCCAGTCTGAGAGGAGTTGATGGCAGTTAAACAAGATGGATGGAACCGGGGTCACCGATGACATTGCTGGGCTGCTGATTTAACTAACCCCAGAGATGCACCAACCTCTGGTCCTGTTGTATGAGACACATAAATAGGTTGTTTAAATAAGTCAGTGACTTCCGATGCAAGACGGAAGTGTCCTGGTACATGTAACGGTATGCTCCTCATGCCTTGGGAACTTGTCTTGGAGGCATGAAGGAGGAGGTGCCAAGGGACGCCTAACATCAGTGCTTGAGTAGCGGGGAGAGGTCTGCGTTGATCCCAATCCATTCCGGCAGGAAGGCTGCCTCTGGCTTAAAGACTTTGAGGAAGGGGGAGCCGGGCAGGGTGAAATTGGCCAGGTAGACGGTGTCCCCGCCCGCCAGGTAGGCGGCCCAGATCCCGAACGTGCCCACGGTGATGACGGTGTGGTTACACTGCGTGAGCAGCGCGAAGTCCTTGGAGGGGGAGTTCTCTATGCCATTGCCGGCGAACACCACGTCCCCCCGGGAGGCGTTGATGTTCTGCCGACACCAGGCCATGCCGTTGCTGGAGATCACGAAGACTGGGGAGCGGTAGCGGGCCCGGAACCAGTCCAGGGCCTGCTCTAGGTAGCCCCGGTCGGCGACCACGCCCTTCCACACCTGCGGCATGACACGCACGTAATCCCCCCGGCGCACGTGGACCCCCACGAAGGTGCTCGGCTGTCTCCCATTCACCTGCAGGCCCCGCAGAAACTTCTGGGCGTCCTCCCGCACGTGGTCGTGCAAGGTGAACTCCCGCAGGATCTCGTCTCGCAGGTGGTGGTAGAAGGTCCAGGAGCAGGGGTAGCCGGTGAGGCGCACGTACTCCCCCGGGATGTGGCGATAGCGCTCCTCCATCCAGTCGTTCAGGTGGTAGTTCCGCCACGGGACCCTGCTGGCCGTGGCGCCGTGCAGGACCGGGAGGCTGATTCGGAAGATGGGGGCCAGCGTGCTGTGCATCTCGGCCGGGATGAAGGCCGGCCGCCCGTTCATCTTGGCCAGGGCGTACAGGGTGGCGTACTCCCCCATCTGGTTCCCCAGGCGGCCTTTGGCGTTGATGGTGAACATGCCCCCCGGCGGCAGGTGTCTGGGGAGCAGGACCACGCGGCCTGGGTAGGCCCAGGGGGTGGGCACCAGGGCCAGGCGGTGATGGGAGTGGAAGACGGTGGACACCACCAAGAGGATGAAGAGGAAGTAGATGGTGGAGAAGGAAGGGCAAGTGGCCCGGAATCCCATGATGGCTGGGGGGAGGAGAGAGGACACAGTCAGGAGTGACAGCTAGGGGCACCTGAGTCTTGTTCACCCCCAAATCATTCGTTCCCGCACTCAACTCCTCCAAGCAAGGCTAGGGGCGTCCAGTGCGTCCTGACCCACTTTCTGCTCTCCCTCTACCTGCGGTTTCCCTGAGGCTGCAGCTCAGGAGTCTCGTGGGCAGAAGGAAGCACTGGGTGGCAGGATCCCCACTCCTCACGCTCTGCCTTCTGTCCCGCCCCCCGTCCAGATGCCCCATCTCTCCTTCTGCCAGCCCCCTTAAATGGCAGGGTTCTGTGGGCCTTGCCTCAGCTCTCCTCCTCCTCCAATATTCCAGGGCTCCTCCCTTTAGTAATCTGACCCTTTGGGAAATCTGAACACTCCCGGGCCCTCCTCAAATGTCTTGTTCAATGTGGGTCCCCGGCGAGGTCGACTGGCTCTTCCACAGGAGGGCTAGGTAGGACATTACCCTCCCTCCACTGGGGGGTCCAAGAAATGCCCTGCCCGCTGCTTTAGTTGCCAAAGAATGAGCCCCTCTTCTCCCTGGGCTGGTGACAGCTCTGTCCCAATCCTTATCACACTGCCGGCTCAGCTCTGGTCCTGCCTGGGGCCGGCCAGGTCCCAAAGCCAGAGCAGGTGAGCTGAGCAGGTACTGGAGCCTGGGCTACTGGGGAAGAAGCAGCCGCTCGGGACAAAGCTACCCACCGCCCAGGGACACCCCCATGGTGTGTGACCTGTGCGGTTGCCCACGGCCTGTACTCACAAGGACCTACGCTTTACTCAGCTGGCTCAGTCAGTAGAGCAGGCGGCTCTTGATCTCGGGGTTGTGAGTTTGAGCCGCATGTTGGGGACAGAGTTTACTTTTAAAAAATAAGGGGGGGGGGCTGCACTTGGCTTAATGCTCTGCTCTCACCAGCTAGAAATTATCAATACATCAGAATAAGACACCCCATGTTTTCATCTCGGGCTCTGCGAATCCGGCAGCCCGTCCTCTGCCACCCTCTGTCCTTGAGTATCAAGAGCTCCCTCTCCTGGCTTTTTGTCACCAAAGTCTCAGAAAAACAGCGCATCACGGCTGTAGCACTGGCCCCAGCACTTACTCGCCCCATCCGCGATTCCTTGCCGGCCACCTTCCTAAAGAGTGGTGGCCAACCCCCAGCTGAACTGAACTCTTTTGGGGACAAAATGTGGCCTGACGTGACCTGCGGCTACTTGGAGACCTGACTTAATGTGATGCCCGTGTGTTCTGCTGCAGAAACGATACCGTTCGATTATGGGGTGCTGCCCAGACCCCGCACCCCGCCACGGGGCCGACGCACACATTCTGAACCACATCTGGTCCAAAGAGGTTCAGGAATGAGACTGTGGGCCTGTCTTCGCTCATTTAGACCTCATGGTCTCCTGTGAGGAAGGCGCATTGTTAGGCTTATTTAACAGATGAGCCTGCTAAGGCCCAGAGAGGTTAAGAAATCTGCCTTAGGTCACACAGCTAGGAAAGAGGGAGCGCGTGGATTTGAACCCCAGGCACTGTGGCTCAGCAATCTGTGCTCTCCATTGCTGTCCTGGATTTTTCGAGGCTTCCTGAGGGAGAGCACTCAGATGCACACTCTCCGTCCAGTTATACGGGGAGTACGACTTGCCCTGACTCGTGGGGCCTCTGTTATTTCTGGGCCACCAAGGTAGGGATGAAAGATCTCTGAAAGCCCAGAGCTGAGGGTCCCACCCTGCTGAGCCACCACAGAGCTGTGCCCCAGGGAGGTCCTGCCTCCCCTCTGGGGCACTGTGAGGGTGAAAGTGCCCAATAGTTGAGGAACTCCTCCAAAAAAAAAAAAAGTCTCCTTCCCAACTTGGAGAATTCTTTCCTCTCAGCTCCGGCGGCTTCTGCCCTTCCCCCAACACCACCCCCCAAGGCAACTTCAGGGGTGCTAATCGCCTCAAGCAGCTCAGGCTGTGAAAAACAAATGAGGAAGAAAGCTTCCCTCCAGGTCAACATTAGCTTAAGAAACTTCTTGTCCCGGGGACAGGAGGAAAATAAAGCAAGACCTAAGCCTTCTCGAATTTTCTCTGGCCATTCCCTCTGCCCTGGTCACTCCTGCCTTGATGATGCCCGGGTGGCTTGCCCTCACCACTTTCAGGTCTCAGACCAAATGTCCCCTCCAGACCCCCGCCCCTGCCCCCACTTCCCTGCTTGCTTTTGCTCTGAAGCGCCTGTCGCCTTCTGGCTCTTCTCTCGAACAGAATTACTTATTACTTTTCTGTAGCGATCTCTCTGGATTGTAAACCTGACAAGGGTGGGGGGGGGTGTGTGTGTCGTGGACGAGTTTACCCTGTTGCTTACACTGCCTGTCCCCGGAACCGGTATGCCTCCTCAGATTTGGGGGTGTCTCCGCCCCCAACCCCTTTCTCTTGCAGCCAACTCCTCCCCACAGCCTAATTTGAAGTGCGATGTCCCTGTCCCGACTCCTGCCCAGGCTCGGCCCTCCACGGTGGTGCAGGGGGGTCCCCCAGAACCAGAATCACAGACTGTCCTGGCTGCGCCCTCCCGACCCCCAGGACAGGCTCCCGCCAGCAGGGGGGCCCCCAAATCCCCATCAGGGTCAGGTCCACGCAGCGCCTCAATAAGCACATGCAAAGCCCTCGGCTCCCGAGACCCTTGCTCTCCTCAGCGGGAGGGGGTGGAAAGCGTTATTTTTTCTAGTCAGAATCAGTGGGTCCGTAATGGTTGACAGCCACATTGGCATGAAAATTTCGTCACTGGTGTTGAGGCCTCGCAGCAAACTGGCCATGGGGACGTTGGCTTTGAGCTCTGTCCCTGTCTCCCTCAGGGTCCCTGCTCTCTCCCTCCAACGTGGGACGAGGGAGGCCCAGGGATTCTGCCTCCTCACTTCCTTCCCCACCGTCTTAGAAAGCCGCCCGATTCTTTGGGGTTCCCGGTGGCCGCCCAGATCCTTCCGAAAGGCAAGTGACTCACCTTAATGCTCAGTTTACCCACAGCTGACAGAAGGTCCAGAAGGGAGGGGGTCCCGCCGCCTGGCAGGTCAGCCCCTTCCCTTCCCGATGGACTGTACCACCACGTGGTGGGCTGAGCCCGGCCGGCCTACCGCCTGCCTGCCTGCTGTGGGGAGTCGGTGGGGCCGGGGTCTGAGTGTCAGTGCAGCGGGGACCCCAGACCCGGGAAGCCCGTGGGGCCGCTGTCCCATTCTACCTGCCTTGAGCCTCCTGGGCCAGCACGCTCGGGGCTGCCCAGTTCCAGGCCCCCCTGGGGCGACATCCCTCACGTCCCACACAGTCCTGGGTGGCATGGCTGGCTGGGGTCCCTGCGGGGAGAGCGTGGCTGTGGTTGGCGAGGGGACTGGGGCGGGGGTGGGGGTGGGGGGGGAGCGGTGGTGGTGTTGGATTCTGCGGGCTCTGCTCTGAGCTCCCGCCCAGAACCCCCACTAGCCTGAGGCCTGACAACAGCCACTCAGCGCTCACTCCTGAGAGCCCACGCCGCCGCCAAGCTCCTGCGGGAGGGAAGAACACGTGAGGAGCTAACTGCAGGGGACACGCTCTTCTTGGGTGCAGGTTTGGCCAACATTAGGGGCAAAGGGTGGGGTGCGTGCAAAAAAGCCAGGGAAGAGGAGCCTGGGTCCCAGATGGACCCCCTCACAGCCCAGGCATGGGGGCCTAACGATGGGTCTGGTGGGAGCACAGCTAGACTCTGCTCCTTAAAGGGGGGTGGGAGTGGGCTCTGGCTCCCAGAGGGGTAGGGGCTAAGGGCTGGACATCTGGGTTCCCAGATGGGCAGGGGCCGGCTTCTGGATCCTCCCTCCAGGAACACCGGGGGACTCGCGGCCTGGCTGTCCAAGGTGCTAAGGGCCAGAAAATGGTACCCCGTGAACCACCCAGGCAAGAAAGGAGAGGTAGGAGACGGGGGCTCGGTCCTTAACGAGGCTGGCGCTAAGGGACAGGGCAAATGCCCGGGGCCGCAAGTGCACAAAATGGCGCCAGGCTCATTGGGAGGGGCGGAGGGTGATGCCCAAAATCCGGGGCCCAGGGAGGTTGTCTCTGCACGCGGCAACCGCAGTGGGGACACTGAGGGCTGTGAAATCAGGCTGGGGGCGTTTGTGACCCCAGCTGCACCCCCAGATGCCTCACAGACTCCCAGCCGGGAGCAAGCCAGGGGCGTGGACAGTGGGGCCCAGAAAAGGCTCCAAGGCCCCCAAACCTGAGGAAGTTCCTCATTAGGGGCTGCCAGCCCTGGAAGGGGAAGATGGGGGGAGGAGGACTTTCAGCAGTAAGTCCTTCCTAGCCCCTGCCACCCCGGGGTCTGGACTTTAGGCCCCCCTCGGACACCCTGGCATCTGGCCCTGCCCTGCCCTACCTCTCTTTCTGCCCCCACCCTCGCCGGCACCTGCCACCCCCCACATCTGTTCCCCTTTCTAATCTGGGGACCTTAGGGTGGGTAGAGAATGTGGGGGTTCGGCTCTCCTGACCCTGAGGCCTAGGATGGCAGGCGGGAGTGGGGAGGGCTGAGATTACCAGAAAGTCTTCCGAAACTTAAGGACAGGGTCCTCCCACCCTGAATTCTAAGGGGGACTCAGGCATCTGCTTTCCTAACCGCCCCCCCCAGCTCCAGAGTGACCCAGGCTTCTAGTCCCCGCATGACCCCCTCCGGTTCCTTAGCACAGTTCTCTGGGCTTTGCACCCGGGTGGGAAAGGGTTAAGGCTGGGTGGAGGCTGGGGGTGGGTGGCAGCGGAGGAGGCTGCTGGGTTGTTTGGCGATAATCCCCCTCCGTGCCCTGGGTGTGGAGAACAAGGTTAGGGCCCCACGTGGGAAAGGGCCTCTGCTCTGATCCTCGTGGGCCAGGGGCCTGGCCTCCCGCTTCTGATGCCCCGCAAGCCCCTCCCCCGCTTCCCCTCCCCGCCTCCCCACCGACCAGGCTAGCAAGGCTCTCTGTTCTCCTCTTGCTCCCTGGGGGTGTCTCTGAGCCCCCAGGTCTGTCTCGTCTGCCTGCCTGTCCCCCGGGGCCCAAGGAGCCCCCTCCCCCCCCCCCCCCCCCGCCCCAACTCCCTGTGGATCTGGGTGTCCAGCCGCTATCTGTCTGGGCCTTCCAGCCTCCCCTTATGTTCGGTCCTCTCTCCTCATGGTTCCTTCTCTGCACCTGGCCCTTCCCTTCGACTTGGGTCCCCTCCTCTCCGTCTGTCTCTGCTGTCCATGCCTCTGTCCCTTTCTCTATTTCTTTGTCTCTGCTCTTCTTCATCTGTCTCTAAGTCCCCCTCCCCGCTGTGGTCTGTCTCAGTTTCTCCATCTGTCCCCACCCCTTGCCCTCTCCCCAGGGCCCCCACCCCTCGACACTGACGATAGCTCTGGGGTGTTAAGCTTCGGATTAGTTCAGGCAAAATTCTCAATTTTGCTTGCGTTCTTTTCCCTTTGGGTTATGTAAACAGTAATTCTCCCCAGATGGAACTATTTTCCTCGCTTAGAAGCAGCCGGGGAGGGGGCTTGGGCAGGGCTGGGGGTGGAATGCCAGGGGTTCCTCAGAGAGCCTGGGGGCGGGGACCGGGGTGGTGGCTGACCCATGAGGGCAGCCTGAGGCCCTCAGCCTGATCACTCCTCTCCTCTCCAGGTACTTGCTCCACTAGGACCATGCCCGTGACCTTTGCCCTCTTGCTCCTCCTGAGCCAGGCCACCACTGCAGACCCATGTTACCATCCAGGTGGCCGCCCCCGCTTCTGCCTCCCACCCGTGACCCGGCTGGCTGGCATGGCGGCCTCCTGTCCCCAGGCCTGTGCCCTCTCCCTGGGGGCGGACCTCAGCCCCCGGGCCACCTGCAATGGCAGTCTAACCCTGGCCCTGGGTGGCCCCTTCCTCCTGACGTCCATCAGCCTGCGCTTCTGCACCCCAGGATCCCCAGCCCTGGTCCTGTCTGCCGCCTGGGCCACCGGAGGTCCCTGGAGATCACTGTGGCGCAGACCCGCCTGGCCTGGGGCCTTGGGGGGCCCCGAGAAGGTGACCTTCCGAGCCCCACCGGGCCCTAAATCCAGCGTGGTGGTCAGTCACCTCCGCATGGAGTTCGGGGGCCGGGCGGGGCTGGCGGCGGCTGGAGTGAGGGGCCGCTGCCAATGCCACGGCCACACAGCCCGCTGTGCCGCCCGCGCCCGGCCCCCCCGCTGTCGCTGCCGCCACCACACCACCGGCCCCGGGTGCGAGAGTTGCCGCCCGTCCCATCGAGACTGGCCCTGGCGGCCTGCCACGCCCTGGCACCCCCACCCTTGTCTGCGTGAGTCCTGGGCCCCCCTCTTCCTGCCCTCACCCACCCCCAGCCCGGCCCCCGCCCGACTCTCCAGCAGATGGTCCCTGGTCCCCACGGGCAGGGTGCTCTCTCCCTCCCTAGGGCGCCTTGCTCCTCGCTTCACCCCCACTGTTCCTGAGCTGGTTCCCTCTCTTCCCCTCCCCCACAGCCTCCCACCTGCACTCCACCTGCCTGCCCCAGTCCCTGCCGCCCGCCCCCCACATCCAGTCTCTGCCCCACACGCCATCAGATGCTGGTACGAATAACATTTCCTGCGTGAGCGTGGGGAGCAAGGCAGCAGGACCTCCCGACGCATCAGACCCACCACACAGGGGACGTATTTACTCATTAAGTACATATGCACCGATCACCTGCTATGTACCAGGCAGGTTTTAGCATCAGGTCCGTTTCATAGACGAGGAGACTGAGTCTAGAGGTGAGAAGTCCCTTGCACAAGGACACACAGCTAGTGAGTGGCAGGTCCGAATCTGAGCTCAGGGAGTCCAGCTGGGGGGTGGGGGTGGGGGTGGGAGGGGGTCTTGGCTTGTCCCTGCCAAGCTCCTGTCAGGGGCCGTCACGCTAGGTGCTCTAGGGTGACAGATAGGCACACAGGCTTGGCAGCGAGCCAGCCAGCCACCCTGGGCTCAAATCCCAGCTCCTTTGCTTCCCAGCTGTGTGACCACAGGCAAGTGACTTGACCTCTCTGTGCCTCCACCTCCTCGCCTATAAAGTGGGGACAGTAACAGCATTTCTTTCACAGGCTGTAGTGAACATCCAATGGGTCGATATGCATGCTTAGAATAAAGCTTAGTGTGGTACCTGGCACTGAAGAAGAGCTTGCTTCACATCTACCAATGTTATCATTCCCCAGATGAAGAAGGGGGGGCCCCCTGAGGGGATGCACCACTTGCCTTAAGGCTCAACGCCAGTAAGGGGCAGTGCTGGGACTGGACTGAGGGAGACAGACCTTCCTAGATAATGGGCGATCCACGGGGCCATGGAGCTTAGACCAGTGCTCCCCAGGCCCAGTCCACACCCTTTCCCCTCCACCGTGTTTCCAGACCTGGAGCTTCCAGAGTCTGGGCCCTTCTCCATTGCTCCAGCAGCCCCTCCTCAGAGACAGCCCTCCTTCTTCCACGCCAGCCTGCAGGCCTGGCTAGAGGCTCTGAGTGTGGTACCAGGCCCTGGGAAGTAGCTCTACTCTACCAACAGATAGACACACACACACACAAACACACACACACACCCCTCCTCTCTCTCCACCCTCCAATTCTTTACCCCCTCCCTCCTCTCTTTCTTCCTGCCCTGTCACATGGAGTAACTTACAGCCCATCCCACCATCCTTGGCTCCCCACTCTGTCCTCATCCCCACCGGGGTCTTCCTAGACCCTCTGCCCCCACCACCTCTGGCCCATTCCCACCAGCCAGATCTGAGGCCCCTGCGGGGTGGGGGCTGGGAGGAGGGGAGACTCACATTGCCTGGGGGTGGGACTTGGTTCATCCTGGGCCTGGGCACGGCCTGGGAGCTGGGAAGGTTGTCCCTCTGAGGATCACCACGTTGCCCCAGGCTGAGCATGGCACTGGCCTCTGAACCTGGGTAAGAAGCTGACAGTGTTGGGATAAAGCAGGGTCTCGGACGGGGTGGGACCGAGTCCTGTGGCAGAGCTGCCGGCTTTATAGGCATGGTGCTCTGAACCCCTTCCCACCACCTGAGTCTTCTAGACGGAAGGTCTGGTCAGAAAGAATCCAAAGGCTGATTCTTCCCACCAATAACCTGAAGAGTACTGCTACCTCTTAAGGCCCACGACAACCCTGGGCGAGAGGGGCTGAGCTCCCCACTGCACAGGAGGAAACCAAGGTTTAGGGAGGCGAGTCGTTCTTCCAAGAACACACAGCTGCCTCGGCGTCCTGACCTTCCCACTGCTGCCCCTCTGTGTTCCCAGCACCTGTCAGCCCAGGCCTCCCGAACCCCTCGGGAGTCAGAAACTCCTTAAACCTCTCCCAAGAATGGTCCACGAAGCCCCTCCCGCGGCATCTCACTCAGAAACGCTGGCTAGAAACACAGATGCCTGGGCCCAGCTGAAGGCCTGGGGGTGGGCCCTGGAAGCTGTGTGGTTTCTTCTTAACGTCTCCCAGTAACTGAGAAGTAGTTAAGATTCGAGAGCCGCAGCAGCCTCACCGATCAGCGCTCTGCAGGAACACACGCGCGCACGTAAGCCGCCCAGAATCCTCACGCCAGCCGTGGGCCCCGCTGCAGTCTGGTTGCCAAGAGCACGGACTCTGAAGCCAGAAGCCCTGGGTACTGAGCCTGCCTGGGACTGCCCCTGAGCTGCGTTACTTTGGGCAGATGACTTCGCCTCTCTGCCCCCGTTTTTGCATCGGTAAGATGCAAGCCTCACGGAGCCGCTCTGAGAAGGAAGCACGCTGAGCCCCGAATGCCTGCTCTGCGTCACAGGCCCTGGGTCGAGCCCTTTATATCCTTTCGGTTTCCTTTCAACCTCACGGAGTGGACACTGTGACTGCCGTCTTACAGAGGAGGAGACCGAGCTACAGAAAGTCACTTGCCCAAGGAGCACAGTGGGGAGCAGACACGTGGGGGGGGGCGGCTGACCCCACAGCCCATGCCCCCGAGTGGCCACTCCTCCCCGAGCCCCCAGTTTCACACAGACGTTCAGGAGGTCCGTCGGGCCCCTCAGGCTCGCCCACTCCAGTCCGGTGCACCCACCTTAAAGATGAGAATGAGGAGGGTCTGGGACCTCTTGGGGGGGCAGTGAGGGGGGCAAGCTGGGGACCGGGAAGGGAAGGCGGGAGCCTGACGCGCCTGCCCCGTCCTGTCTCTAGCCTGCTCCTGCAACCAACACGCCCGACGCTGCAGGTTCAACTCGGAGCTCTTCCGGCTGTCCGGCGGCCGGAGCGGGGGTGTCTGTGAGCGGTGCCGTCACCACACGGCCGGGCGACACTGTCACTACTGCCAGCCGGGGTTCTGGAGGGACCCCAGCCAGCCCGTCACCAGCCGCAAGGCCTGCAGGGGTGAGTGCGGCCCGAAGCCTGGCCCAGAGGAAAAGGATGCAGGGCCCGATGCCTGGGGCTGGCGGGCAGGGGTGGGACTGGGAAGGAGCCTCTGGGGCCCTGACACCCCGGGTCTCCAGCTCCTCTCCTCATGTAGCCTGCCAGTGTCACCCGATCGGGGCCACGGGGGGCATCTGCAACCAAACCAGCGGGCAGTGCCCCTGCAAGTTGGGGGTCACCGGCCTCACGTGCAACCGCTGTGGTCCCGGCTACCAGCACAGCCGCTCTCCCCGGATGCCCTGCCAGCGTGAGTGACAAGGGGCGGGGCTGCAAGTCCTAAGTGGGACGGGAAGGGGACATCCCAGCTCTCCAGTGGGCAAGGATGCTGACGGCCGGGTCCCTGGGAGATGGGAGCTAGAGGCTGGAGGTCCGACTCTGGGCCTCTGGGGGAGGTGGGGACTCAAATTCCAGTCTCCTTGGTCTTGGGAAGGAGGAGGCTAGGAGCCTGGACTCCTGAGTCTGAGGGAGGAGGGGGCTGCGGGGGGGGCGGTCTACATTCCTGGATCTGAAGGAAGAAGGGACTAGGGACCAACTCCAGGTCCTGGGAGGAGGAGGGAAAAGGGCGCTCACACTCTTGGGCCATAAGGGAATAGACATGGGGTCTGGATGCCTGGATTCCTGTTGGGGTGGCGGCTGCAGGGGAGGGGGCACTAAGGTGAAATTTCTGCTTTGGTCTCTCTCAGGAATTCCAGAGGCAACAACCCCCCTTGCTACTACCCCTGGTGCTTACAGCTCCGGTAAGACAGGCTGGTGTGGAGAACGCTGACAGCAAGAGAGATCAGGGATGGGTTGCTTGGGCCCCCAGGTGGGGATCCAGGGGTGGCCCACTGAGCCAAGTCCCAAGGGGTGGGGCACCCCAGTTGTCCATCATAATGGAATGGGGGGATGGGCAGGGTTGGACGCTGCGGTCCAGGCCTCCGGAACCCACTGCAGACGACCTAACCCTCCCCAGACCCTCAATGTCAAAACTACTGCAATGTCTCGGACACCAGGGTACACATGAGCCTTCGGAGGTACTGCCAGCAGGACTACGGTGAGTGCCGGGGAGAAAAATGGCCGGCAGCTACCCAGGTGTTCTGATGACTCGCTCAGACCTTCTCCACCTTCAGCTCTCTCATCTTAAGTGGGAAGGGGGACTCTAAAGGACCCTTCCTGATCTAGGACCTAATGGGACAGAAGACAAAGGGGGGCAGGGGCAGTGGAGTGGGGGTGTTCCCTATCTTCCTATGTCTCCTCTTTCCCCATGTTCTTGGCCTCCTTCAGCCGCACATCTTTGAGGGAGAAAGGGGACCTCCTGGGGATGGAAGGACAAAGGGGTGCTGGTCGAATGGAGGGTCCTGCCTATCTTAGACACTTTCCGCCTCCCATCAGGGTCCCAAATCCTGAACTGTAGCCCCACTCCCCCAGAGGCTCGGCCCCAAAGTCCCCTAATTCATCAGGTCACACCAGTCCACACCAGCCCCATGACCTCAGGGCCTATGCCCTCAGGTAACTCAGATCTCTTAGATACTCAGGAGTGCAGCCCAGCCCTTGAATCCAGACCAGCCTGTGACTTCCCTCAATGGTATAAGACCCCAGGCCTCTCTTCTCTGAGAATCATCATCTGGCCACTGGTCTAGGACCTGGAAGATGGAAACTTCTCGTCCTGCCTCCCACAGGGATCTTCTGCCCCATAGACTTAACTTGTGAGGCAGAGTCCTGCCCCCAACACGTCTCACCTCACCCCTTCAGAGAGCACATGTTTCTGAATCACCACCAGTATGACCTCAACCCTCAGGTTCTAGGTTCTGACCTCCTTCTGGCCCCCAGATTCGTCCCAGAGCCCCTCCCTGAGCAATACCCTTTTCCAAGGGCTCTGCTTCTGACATCTTTTGACTCTGCCACATTCAAGACCCTAGACCTGCCTCTTCTGCCTTGTTCCCAGCCACACACACTGTAGCGTCCCCCTAGTCAACCCTCCCCACACTTTAGGTCATTTTGGCATCTAATGCTCCCAGTATAAACCCCAACCAAAGCGTCCCCACACGGCGTGTCCCATGTTCCCAGGCGCCTCTCTCTGTTTGGCCTCCCCTCCACAGGAGGAGCCCTCCATCGTCCCACCCTTCCTGATCACAATCCTGGCACCCCACCTCACACTCCATAAGCCCTGCCCTCCTTGCCTCGACCAAGTCTCCTCCAGCAGGTTCCAGCATTCACGACACAGGGCCAGACCCCCAGACCTCGCACCCTCAAACGTTTAAGGTCTCTCTCCTCCCTGAAGGGTATCCTGGGAGCCCACCCCCGGGTCTTGCCCCCCACCTCCCCACCGTGCTGACCCCGCGTGACGCCAGAGGCTCCCCCAGCCCGGGCCTGACGGCAACGCTCCCCGCAGTTCTCCGCGCGCAGGTGCTGGCGTCGGAGGCGGCGGGCCCGGCGTGGCAGCGGCTGGCTGTGCGCGTGCTGGCCGTGTACAAGCAGCGGGCGCGGCCGGTGCGCCGCGGCGGCCAGGACGCCTGGGTGCCCCGCGCCGACCTGGCCTGCGGCTGCTTGCGCCTGCAGCCCGACACCGACTACCTGCTGCTGGGCAGCGCGGCCGGCCGCCCCGACCCCGCGCGCCTGGTCCTCGACCGCCACGGCCTCGCGCTGCCCTGGAGGCCACGCTGGGCCCGGCCTCTGCGGCGGCTGCAGCTGGAGGAGCGCGCCGGGGGCTGCCGCGGCCTGCGGCCCCCCGCCCCAAGCCCAGGGCCGGAGCACCAGAACCGAACCTGGGCGCCTCTACTGCCGACGGAGGAACTTGGGAGCGACCGTGAGGTGAGCCTTCCACTTCGACGGCGCGTCCCTTAGCGAGCCAATCAGACGCCGTGGAGCCCCTGACGTCACTGGCTCGCGCCAGCACCGTGCAGGCCAAGGGACAACCCCACCCCCCACCCCCACCCCGCAAGGGGGCAAAACGCCAGCAAGACTTTTGGTGTCGGGCCAGGACTTTTGGCCTGTGACCTGGGCGGCTAGTCCCCTAATAAAGTCTTAAATCTTGGGGGAGTTTCGGCTACAGCACCCGATATGTGCTGGGAGGGTCTCGGAGAGGCAGATGAAGTAAACCTACGCACCCGAAGGACGGCTGTGCTCCCCGACAAAACGCCTAATCCAGTCGAAGAGCTGGTATGACATCACTGCGTGCTAGTGAGATTTGTGTTGCCTGGCGATTGGCCAGAAGCCAGTGGGAGGGAGGGTGGAGAGAAAAGGCGGGAAATGCGCCGAAGGAAAGGACAGCGGTGCCAGATTTCCAGAAAGTTCCACACTTAGGCACTTTGTGTTCCTGATGGGTCCTAGGATAGTCTCTGAGAAAGGAATAAAGGGACTTGGAGTGAATATCCAAAGAGGGTTCCGACCGAGCTTCATCTGGTCTTGGAAGTGCAGCCTAAACGCTTTCCTGAGAGAATAGCCAATTGGGAGCCACAGAGTGGTATGGCATCACTTGGTGCTGAGCAGAATTCTCCTCCCACCCAACAGCTGGGTACCTACAGGCCAGAGGAGTGGAGCTAAAAAAAGCAGTAAGTACTATGGCATGGAAGGTTGTCATGCCTAGGACCTTCCTTGCCACCCTGACCTCTGCCCCCTGCAGCCGCAATGGACAACACCATTTCAAATTTGGGTGATCTTTGCAGGAGAGTCCCTGAGGGAGTACTTTGAGGGATTCTCAGAGGAAGGGATATGACTTAGGGTCCATTTGGGCCTAGAGAGCAACCCTGTTCCTTCCCCGAGAGGAAAGTGGGCCTCTCCACCAATGGAGAGTCAGGATGGGCCATGATGTCATAGGGTACTAGAAAGAGAACAGGCCCTCCAGTCAAGGTTCTGCTATGCAACTTATGAGACAGGAAAGAGGCAGGAAATAGCTTCCAGGAGGTGACTGTTTAATCCCCAAGCCACCAATAATATCCTGTATCTGGGAAACTTGTCTTTGGCTTCAGCTGGGTCCAGGTTGGGGGCATCTCTGAAGCAGGAGTTAGGAGTCTTTAAGGGATTTCCCTTTTCTTTTCTTTCTTTCTTTCTTTCTTTCTTTTTTTAGAGATTTTATTTACTTTAGACACAGAGAGAGAGTATGGGGGGAGGGACTGAGGGGGAAGGAGAAGGAGAGAATTTCAAGCAGACTCACGCTGAGTGTGGAGCCTGAGGTGGGGCTCGATCTCATGACCCTGGGATCATGACCTGAGCCGAAACCAAGAGTTGGATGCTCAACCAACTGAGCCATCCAGGCGCCCCTCTTTAAGGGATTTTCTAAGAAGCCTTCTCTGTTCCAGCAAAACTATATTCCTTGTCTTTTTCCATCCTCTCTTGAAGCCAATTTAGTGGGGCATTTGCCTCCCCCCCGCTCCCCCCACCCCCGCATGTCCGTCCATCAGCAAATCCTTTCATTCAGAATAAAATCCAAAGCCCTTTCCCTGCCCTACAGGGCCCTACATGATCTACTCCCACCATATAACTGACCTTACCTCCTACAACTCCCCCTCATTCGCACCTCTTTAGCCACGCTGACCTCCTTTCTGTTCCTTTAAAAATCAAGCTCACTTGCCCCAGGGCCTTTGCGCTTGCTGTTCTCTCTTCCTGGGATGCACTTCCTCATATAACAGCAAGCTAGTGCCTGCACTTCATTGAGATCTTCCATTAATCAGGTTCAGCTAGCTCTGTTGGAATGATACAATGAAAATTGATTTCTTGGTCGTGTATGTGTCCCAGACAAGTCACTAGGGAATGGTTCTCCACAGAGTCATTCAAGGACTCAGGCTGAGAGACATCTACCATCTTATCACTGCACCAAATGCAACCCATGGCATCTTGATCACTGCAGCAGGGAGAGAGAGAACTGAATGGTCCCACGCAAGAAATAAATGCTTTGGCCCAGGAACGACTTCAGCACTTCCATTCCTAGCTCATTGCTCAGGAATACTCACATGGTTTCACCTAATAGCATGAAGCTGGGGAAGTAGAATTCTCTTATGTGCCTGGAAAGAGAGAAGAACCAGTGTATTAGTTTTCAATTGCTGCCATAACAAATTACCACAAACTCAGCGAGTGAAACGATATAAATTTATTATCCTGCAGTTCTTTTTTTTTTTTTTCCTTCGGTTCCTCGGTTGCACTGGCCACAGTTCAAGTGGCTGGTGGCTAGCACAGTGGACAGAGCAGATACAGGACATTTTCCCACCATCACGGAAAGTTCTACTGGACGGCGCCGCTCGAGAGACCATTTTCATGAAGGGCATAAACTCCGAAGCCAGGCTGCCTGGGTTCGAATCTGTCCATGTCCCTCAGTTCTCTCATCTGTAAAATTGGGATGATTACAATGATAGGAAGTAACTCACAGGGCATATTATTATTATTATTATTATTATTATTATTATTATTATTATTTTGAGATTTTATTTTATTTTTTTAAAGATTTTATTTATTTATTTGACAGAGACACAGCGAGAGAGGGAACACAAGCAGGGGGAGTGGGAGAGGGAGAAGCAGGCTTCCTGCGAAGCAGGGAGCCCGATGTGGGGCTTGATCCTAGGACCCTGAGATCATGACCTGAGCCGAAGGCAGACGCTTAACGACTGAGCCACCCAGGCGCCCCTTATTTTGAGATTTTATTTTTAAGCAATCTCTACACCCAGTATGGGCCTGGAACCCACAACCCTGAGACCAAGGGTAGCCCTTTACACTGACTGGGCCAGGCAGGTGCCTCACGGCATACTATGAGGATTAAAAGAGTTATTTTGTGGTTTAACGGGCTTAGAACAGTGCCTGGCACAGAGGAAGAGCCATTTGAGTTTGTTATTATTCAAGTGTCTGGTGGCCACACCTCCCCCAGGAGAGCAGAGCCCAGAAGGCGAGAATACCGATCTGCAGAATTTGCTGGCTTCCCTGAGGGAGTGGTGAGGAGGTGAAGAGGGGCTGTGGGAGCCACCAAGGCCTGGAGAGCCCTGGCCTTCTTGCCTCCCACCCAGGGGCCAGGGAGGTAGAAGATGAAAGTGAGGAGCAGGGCGAGCCCCATGTGTTCCCCATGACCCAAACTTTGTTCCCAGCAACCGAGACAAATAGGCATGAAATCCACATCTGGGACCCACCTCCGGCCTGGCCTTTCCCTCCGCCTCCGGGCATCAAGCCCAGTCTGTGTGCTATGATGGGGGCTCAGGGTCAGGTGGCTTCCAGAGCTCTGAGGAGGCTCCTGCCCACCTCACCACTGCTGATGGCTTTCTGGAAAAGCAGACTCCTGAAGTACATAAGAGCCTGCGTAAGAATTTGCCCAGCAGAGGAGAGAAAAGAGAACCACAGTTAGAGGCAACAGTTTGTTCAAAGGTCTGGAAGCTCAAGGGCCTGGTATGGTTAGAGAAGAGAGATGAGGCTGGGGATTGGTGGTAGCCAAGGCTTGTGAGGCCTCTAAGGCCAGGCTAAAGGCCTGTGTGTTTCTCCTGGGGGGTGGGCACTGGGGAGCCATGGGAGGTCTCTGAGCACCAGAGGGGGAGGGTCAGTCCTCTGAGAAAAAAATCAGTGATATGGGAGCGCCTGGCTGGCTAAGTCCGAAGAGCATGCAACTCTTGATCTTGGGGTTGTGAGGTGCAGGGATTACCTAAATAAATAAAACACTTAAAAAAAATAAAACCAAAACTCCCACAGTGTTATGGTCAATCACTGAGGTGTCTCAGTTCACTGGGAGAGCCCGGAGAGGGCTGTGAACCTAGCCTGGAGATCAAGAAATGTCTCTTAGAGAGAATGATATTTGAGGTAGGTCTTGAAGGACAGATGAAGGATTTGGTCCCCAAGAGAAAGGCTGAGGGGCCGGTGCGTCCAGGGGAGCTGGGCATCAATGAGACTGCTGTGGCTAGAGCAGAGGCAAGGTGAACTCTGGGATCTATGAGGGGTACACTGGAGAGGGAGGAGAGTCTGAGAGGGGAAGGCCGGGGGGGGGGAAAGAATGAGTTTTGAGCTGGGGCCCCGGTTATGGGGACAGAAAAAGAGTTAGGAGAACATCACCTCCACCCGCAAAGCCTTCCTTTTAACCCCCGTGCAAAAATTTTTTTCTCACCCGTTTCTGAATGCCCGCTTCACTCACTCATTTGTTTATTCAACATATACTCCTGGGGTGCCTGGGTGTCTCAGTTGGTTAAGGGTCCGACTCCTGAGCTCAGCTCAGGTGTTGATCTCAGGTTCGTGAGTTCGAGCTCCACGCTGGGCTCCACGATGGGTGTGGAGCCTACTTAAAAAAACAAAACAAAACAAAACAAAGCAAATGCAAAAAACATATTCTCCTGAGGTCTCCCTGGGAAATGCTGGGATGGAGACCTGAGTCAGACCCAGGACTTGCCCTGCAGGGGCCCCCCGTCTGGGAGGCTGTGCCAGGGGACAGACCTATACACAGTCACATCTGATGCGATGTGTAATAATGGAGGCAGCAAGGGGCCTTGTCTGTTAGATCAGAGAAGACTTCCTGGAGGAGGTGAGGCCCTCGCTGGGCCTTGCAGGAAATCCAGTTGTCTCCCAGCAGACAGAAGGGGGCCAAAATCTCTGGGGAGACACATCGGGAGCATCATCTCATTTGATTGTGTTTGATTTCTCTCCTGAGGATCCCCATGTACCCTCTGGGGGGCGATGCCGGGGACCCAGAGATGGGTCAGGCCTGGGCCCTTGAGGGAGGACACAGAGTGCCTCCCCTAATGGGATCTGTGTGCCAATGGAGGTAGCACAGGGCATTAGGAATGTGCACAGCAGGCACTGACCCAGCTTGGGGTGGGGTGGGGGGGAGTCAGGGAGGGCTTCCTGGAGGAGGAGAGCCAACTTGTAGGTAGAACCTGCTCTTCCTGCACTGTCAGTCTTGTCTGTCTCTCCCTCCATGTATCTCTGGCTCCTTCATTGTCTCTGTCTGAAAAGTTCCACGTCTTTCTCATTCTTTCTCCCCACCCCTGGGGTCGGCTGCTGTAAACAATGACCACAAACTGCGCAGCTTAAAACAACAGCAATTTATTCTCTCACAGTCCTGGAGGCCGGAAGTCCCAAATCAAGGTGTCAGCAGGGCCACAGTCCCTCTGAAGGCTGCAGGAGAGGATCCTTCCTTGCATCTCGCAGCTTCTGGTGGCTCCTGGCGTTCCCCAGCTTGTGGCAGGACCACACCAGCCCCTGCCTCTGTCTTCACATTGTCCTCTCGAATCTCCCTCCACCTTTCTCTTATAAGGACGTTTGTCATTGTGATTTAGGGTCCAGCCAGATAATGCAGGATGATAACTTAGTTACATCTGCAAAAACCTTTTTGCCAAATTAGGTCCCATTCTGGGTGCATTAGGTTCTGGGTGCATTTTTTGGTGTGTGTGTTGGGGGGCACCATTCAACCTACGCCTACCCCTACGCCTACCCAACCTACGCCTACCATTCAACCTACCCATCTTGGAAGAGTCACTTCCCTCTCTGACCAGCCTCAGTGTTCTATCTGTACAATGGGGCTAATCCTAACCCCACCACCTCCTGGGGCCGCTTTGAGCGCGTGGCATGGCCCAGTGTCTAGGAAATTCCGCCCAGGATGGCTGCCATTTCTTCCTGATTTATGACTCCATCAGAGCTGGGCCCCCCCGCCACTCTTCCTGCCACGTTCCCCACTTCTCTGCACGGACGCCTCCATCGTGTTTTCTTCATCCCTCTTTGCTCTCTTTTCCTCCCCTGCTCCGCCACTTCCTACCTGTATAACTAGGCAAGTCACCTGCATCTGCCTTCAGCTCAGGTGATGATCCCAGGGTCCTGCTCCAGGCTCCCTGTTCAGCAGGGA
This sequence comes from Neomonachus schauinslandi, assembly GCF_002201575.2. Lineage (NCBI taxonomy): Eukaryota > Metazoa > Chordata > Mammalia > Carnivora > Phocidae > Neomonachus > Neomonachus schauinslandi. The sequence goes on from NC_058418.1 coordinate 7,470,960, forward strand.
GCCTGCTTCTCCATCTCCCACTCCCCCTGCTTGTGTTCCCTCTCTCTCTCAAATAAATAAATAAAATCTTTAAAAAAAAAACATTAAAAATAATAAAAAATAAAACAAGACTATAAATTCTTTGATACTCTTCTCTTCAAAAGGAGGAACCTAATCTCTTTCCCTTTGAGTGTGGGCCAGACTTAGTGACTCACTTCTGATGAATGGAATAAAACAGAAGTGATGGTGTGTGATTTTGGAGATTAGGTCCTATAAGACATCTCTCTCTCTCCCTCTCTAATCAGTCGCTCGGGGGGAGCCAGCAGCCATGTTATGAGGTCACACCAGCACCCCTATAGCCCTCAAGAGAGGCACAGCGATGAGGAGCTTGGACGAGCTCCTCAGCCCCGGTCGAGCCTCCAGGTGACTGCACCCTGGCCAAGGGCCTAACTGGACCCTCACCAGAGGCCCCGAGCTGAACCCCCCCCAGCTAAGCCACGCCCAAACTCCAAACCCTCAGACACGGTGAGACAATAAATGCTTGTTGCTCAAAGCCACTGAGTTTTGGGGTAATTTGTTATGTGGCCATGGATAAACAATACATACCTTTCTTTCTTGCACTTTCTCTCTCTCCATTTCTGACTCTCTTTGGCTTTCTCTGTCCCCTCCATCTCTAGGGCCTTTGAATGCCCATTCTCAATTCTCTATCTGAATGCCTGTCTTTTTGACTCTACGCTCTCCCTTGATGTCACTTGGTCTGGTTCTGGGTCTCTCCCTCTCTCTGGTTCTCTGGGTCTCTGCCATCTCTTCCTCTCTGGTGATCTCTCTTTCTCTGCATGAGGGTCTCTACTCTGTGTGCGTGTGTGTCTGTCTGCCTCTTTCTCTGTGTTTCTACGGCTCTCTCTTTGGGGTTGGCTGTGTCTCTGGCTTTGGATCTCTTCTCGGTTTCTGTCTCCCCACCGCCACCCCCCTGGCCTGGCAGCTTGTTCTTGCGTCTCTGACCGGCGGGGTGGCTGTCTCTGCTCCTATGGCTAATTGTGTGTCTCTGTATTTCTCTCTCTGCCTCCATCAGTACCTCTCCCTCTCTCTGTATCACTCTACCCGTATCTCCCTCTCACTGTGTGTCTCTGTCTCTCTCCTCCCCCCGCCGCCGCTACCCCCCCCGCTCCAGCACGCTGTGTCCCTCCGCCACGGCACCCCGCATCCACCTCAGGCTCCCCTTCCCTTCCTAAGCCTCTGCAGTTCTCCGACTTCACCTCCGGCTGCCTCGCCTCGGCCTTCCCGGCTCCTCCTCCCGGCGCTCGGTCCCTCTCCAGGTCTCTGCCTCCCCCTCCTGGTCAGCTGCCCGCACCGCACCCCGGTCTCCCCGGGGATCCCTCAGCCCCGTTAAGGGGGCCCCCAGCCGAGGCCGACTGGAGCATTGGGCGGGGGCTGCAGGCTCTGCTGCAGGCTCCAACCCGGGCCCCCCCCGAGCCGGGGGACCGCGGATCTTCCGGCGCCGGCGGCCCCGAGCACCGAGACCTCGGAGGACTCCGCCAGCTCCACCTTAAGCGCCCCCCCCTTCTCCCTTCTGCGGAGGATGGGAACTGCCAGCTCCCGGCCCCAGGTGTCCGGGCCACCCCCCTCCCACCTCGGCCCCGGCACAGCTGGAAGCTGGGGATCAGCCCCCAATGACCCCTCCATCCTGCCCCTTGGGCACCCTCCTCCCACCAGTCCGAGGAGTGTTTGCTGCTGTGAGATCACCCGCCCCCCCCAACAACAACGACAAAAAAATTAAATAACACCCAGAGAGAGATCAGAGAGGGAGGGGGAGGAGGAAGCAGGGACGAGGGAAGAGAGAGACGGAGAAACAGGAGAGGCAGAAGAGGAGGAGGTGGGGAGGCTGGGAGAGAAAGAAGCTGGAGACGAGGGAGACCGGGAGGAGGAGAGAGAAGCAGGATGGAGACATGGGGTTAGGTGGCTCGGGGGAGCTGGAAGAAAAGAGAGCGAAGAGGGGGTGTGGATTAGAAACCAGGAGGTAACCTCGGGGAGAAGCAGGAGGCAGAGAAAGGAGTAGGAAGATCGGGAGGTAGAGGGAGATCGGAGGTTGGGGAAAAGAGGAGAGGAAGGAGGAGAGGCACAGAGAGCGGGGAGAGCAGAGAGGAGTGGATTTGGGGGGGGTCTCAGTCCCCCGCTGCCTCAGTGTTTGGGGAACCGGACTCCCTGTAGGGAGGAGAGGCAGGCTGGAAGTCCTGGAGGGACAGGGTCCCACAGAAGGGGGCAGGAGGAGCTGAGAGAGGGGGCCAGGACATTGGGAAGGGGTCGCTCAGAGGCCTCCCGGGGATGGGGGTTGCGGCTCCTCTGAGCGCCCCTAAAGCGCTGGTACTCTGGGCCGCACTGGGGGCGGCAGGTAAGGCCCGGGGGTTGGGGCGGGGGCCCCTGAGGGAAAGGTGGGGGTGGGGTACCAGGGAGAGGGGTTCAGGCTGCTCTCTCCCCAGCTCACATTGGACCTGCACCTGACCCCGAGGACTGGTGGAGCTACAAGGATAATCTCCAAGGAAACTTCGTGCCAGGTGCAGCCAGGGCGGGGCCCAGGAATCGGGGCTGCCGGGTGCTTCCTTCCTCAAACCCAGGAGCCCTCTCCTCCTCTCAGGACCCAGGAGTCCCAGCCCCTTCCTTCCTTCTTCCCTCCCTCGGGAGTAGGGCCCAGCCTCTGAACCCCAGCAGCTCACCATGGGACATTATATACGCGCATTTCAAGTAGTGAGTGGGAGTGAGTGGAAGAAGGAGTGTGGGGGTGCAAGAGACAGTGTGTGTGTGGGTTTGCAGGGAAAAAGGCAGGTAGGTCTGGCTGCTGCTGGGAACCAGAGGTGCACTGGCCGGGTCCCCTGCTGTGTCCAGCCCTCTCCTGCAACTCCTCTCCCCAGTACATTCATTATCCAGCTGTGGGACAAGAGAGACTGAAAGAACTACAACTCCCATGGGCTCTGGGGCAGGCAGGCAGTGGATGAGTAGGCTGGCTGCCCTCCGGCCTGCTGGGAGTTGTAGTTCCTTCCCCCCAATGACTTAATGGCAGATAGGTTTGATTAAGGAGGGGGCTAGATGGTCTTTGGAAACTCCTCCAAGATTGTTCTAGGACCCAGGATTCTGGCTCAGCCCCCTCCTCCCTCAGACCCAGGAGTCCCCGTTCCCTGCCCTTCCTCTCCTGGGATCCGGGAGTCCAAAACACAGCCTTCTCAGCGGATCCCAGCTTTGGGATGCAGTCCCTATTTCTGACTCCCTATCCTCCCTGCCCCACCCCTGCCTCCAGGGCCTCCCTTCTGGGGCCTGGTGAATGCAGCCTGGAGTCTGTGTGCTGTGGGGAAGCGGCAGAGCCCCGTGGATGTGGAGCTGAAGAGGGTCCTCTATGACCCCTTTCTGCCCCCACTGAGACTCAGCACTGGGGGAGAGAAGGTAAGGGGCCTGGTGGGAGGGGTTACCGAATCCTCTGGGGGTGGGCATGAGTAGGGGTGGGCTGCTGAGGTGGAAGGCCTGCCTGGGGTAAGGAGGGGTAGGCACTGGGTGGAAAGGAGGCTCCTTACACTCTAAAATGGATCACCTGTTCTTCCCTCCCCAAACATGGCTCCCTAGTTTTTCCATGTCTATAAAAGCAATGGTAACACAGACTGTTCCCCACGCCAGGCACGGTTTTAAAAGCTTAATCAGCTTGCTAATTCTCCCAGCCACCCCTTGAGATAGATGCTTTTATTCCCCTTATTTTAAGGATGCAGAAACTCAGGCACAGAGAGATTGAGTTACTTGTCTGAGGTCACACAGCTAGAGTGTCAGCACTGGGATTCAAACCCAGGCAGTGTGGTCCTAGCTCCAGGCTCTTGCCCACTCTGCAATCCCATTTCTTTTTTAAGATTTTATTTATTTATTTGACAGAGAGAGAGACAGCGAGAGAGGGAACACAAGCAGGGGGAGTGGGAGAGGGAGAAGCAGGCTTCCCGATGAGCAGGGAGCCCGATGCGATGCGGGGCTCGATCCCAGGACCCCGGGACCATGACCCGAGCCAAAGGCAGACACTTAACAGCTAAGCCACCCAGGCGCCCCGTGCAATCCCATTTCTTATAAGAGCTGGCATCCCTCTTCACTCAGCTGCCCCTGCCAAAAGCCGGGAGCTATTTCCAACCCGTTCTCGCCCTCATTCCCATGTCCAGTCTGGGTCCTTTTTAGTCTCCCTGCTAAATATCATTCAGATCTTGTCATTTTGTGTCTCCTCCACTGCCCCCACCATCATCTTGCACCTGGACTGGTGCGGTAGCCTGCTAGCTGGCCTGGTTCTCTGCCTACTGCAATCCGTTCTCCACCCCACAGCTAGAGAGATGTTTAAAAACACAAAGCAGATCATACCACTTCCCTGCTCAAAATCTTTCTATTGAGATAAGTAATACTAACACTTAAACAGCAAGGTGTGAGATACATATATATGTATTTATTTATAATTATTTAAATAAAAATACAAAACATCCCATCATTGCCCACAAGGCCCTGCCATCTAGCTCCTATCACCTCTCCTTTGTTCACCAGGCGCTGGTCCCACTGGCCCCTGCACTAGCACGGAAACAGGCTACCTCAGGGCCTTTGCACTTGCTGTTTCCCCTTTCCAGAATGCCCTTCTCCCTGCTCTTTGCAACGAATTCCTACTTATCCTTTAGGTCTCCATTCAAATGTCACTTTCTCATGAAGGCCTTTCCTCATCCCACCCCCCCCCACCCCAATCTAGGCTGGGTTTCCCATTTTACCTGAGAGCTCCCAGTTCTTTCCCACATGAGCATAAGATGTAATTAATTAAGCAGTTACTTATGTGATTCATTATTTATTGTCTGCCTCTGCTCCATTAGGACACGAGTTCCATGAGGCCCAGGGTTTTTGTCTACTTGTTCATTGCTCCCTTTCTGGCATCCATAGTACATAGTAGCAGCTCAATAAATATTTGTTAGTTGAATAAATTCACCGATATTGAGCATTGGTGTTCCAACTATGCTGAGTGATTAAATGATTGATGGAAGCAGAAAATGTAGGAGTGGAACATAGGAGGGAAACGACTTTCCCTCTTTGTCCCTCTGACGGCTCCCACCTCTCCTGCAGCTCCGGGGAACGCTGTACAACACTGGCCGCCATGTCTCCTTCCTACCTGCACCCCGGCCCGTGGTCAATGTGTCTGGGGGTCCCCTCCTCTATAGCCACCGGCTTAGTGAACTGCGACTGCTATTTGGAGCACGGGATGGAGCTGGCTCTGAACACCAGATCAACCACCAGGGCTTCTCTGCTGAGGTGGTGGCCACTGACCTCTGACCCTTGACCTTCACCCTGAGTTGACCCAATTCCTCCCCCCTCACCTTTCTCTTAATGCCTCACCCCACCCTCCTTCACAGAACTGCCCCCCCCCCAGCACTAATCTTTAACCTGACTTGGGACCCCAAGGGCCCAGGGCTGCACCCATTCTCTCCCTCCCCTTCTGCTGGGGGACCCCATTCTGTGCTCCCCTCGCAGGTGCAGCTCATCCACTTCAACCAAGAACTCTACGGGAACCTCAGCGCCGCCTCCCGGGGCCCCAATGGCCTGGCCATCCTCAGCCTCTTTGTCAATGTGAGCCCAGGCAAGATTCAGAGGGAGGGAGGGGCTGGGTGCCTCGAATTGGGTCTGGGGAAGAGGGAGTCTGGGAGGCTGAGACTCCTGGGTCCCTGGGGGAGGAAGGGACTGGGGGCTCGGACTTCTGGATTCCTACCTCCTCACCTCGTACCCCCACACAGGTGGCTGGCAGCTCGAACCCCTTCCTCAGCCGCCTCCTTAACCGTGACACCATCACCCGCATCTCCTACAAGAGTAAGTCGCTGGTGCATTGATGGTGGGGGGTGGGGGGAGCAGTGTGTGCAAAGGAGGGAAGTTCAAGAGGGGTACTGCTCCTCACTCTAGCCCGATATTCCCGCAGATGATGCCTACTTTCTTCAAGACCTGAGCCTGGAGCTCCTGTTCCCCGAATCCTTTGGCTTCATCACTTATCAGGGCTCTCTCAGCACCCCGCCCTGCTCAGAGACTGTCACCTGGATCCTCATTGACCGGGCCCTCAATATCACCTCCCTCCAGGTGACCCTCTGTCTGCCCCCTCCAGCCTTGCTAACCCATTCCCTGGCCTGGGCATCCCCCTTGGCCTCACCTACCCTCCTTCCTCCTTCCACGTCTGACTGCTAGCAGGTCACACAACCTTTGGGGGTGGGCTGGGGCCGAGTAAGACCCCGCCCACCTGCTCCAGGAGCAGGGCTTCCTCTGTGACCATTCACCAGGACAGTTTATTATTCACTCTCAGTTTCCCACCCCCTTCCGTGGCAGATGCACTCCCTGAGACTCCTGAGCCAGAATCCTCCGTCCCAGATCTTCCAGAGCCTCAGCGGTAACGGCCGGCCCCTGCAGCCCTTGGCCCATAGGGCCTTGAGGGGCAACAGGGACCCCCGGCACCCCGAGAGGCGCTGCCGAGGCCCCAACTACCGCCTGCATGGTATGGTCCAGTCTGCACCCCCTCCACACGTCTTGGTCTAACCCGCCTATGTGTCTCCCCTTCTTTTCTCAATATGATACAGTCCTACCCACCCCTTTGCTGTTTCTGTATGGTCCAGCCTCCTAAGCTCGCACTCGCTCGTTCTCTCTTCTAAGTATGTGTCACATGGTACAGTCCACCTCCACGCCACAGACCATTGCTGGTCCGTGATTTGTCTTTCCTTTTCACTGCTTGCAACTTGCTCTATAACCCGAGCTCCCTGGCTTCCCACCGGGCCGTGGTTTCTATTACGACGACTTTCCAAAATGGCACAGCCCGGATCCCTTCCCTGTTTTCCATGTGGTACAATTTCATGTTGTTCCGTAATCTGACACACACCCCCTTCCTGAAAATCAACATGGTACAATCCCCTTCCCTTTCTAAAGCCTTCCTGTGGTTCGACCCTGTGATCTCACGGCCACCTCTCTAGCTTCTCAACATGGTTTGCCTTCCCCCCCGCCCCAATGAATACCTTCACCTAGTTCAGTCTGATGCTGAAGCTGGACGTCCCTATTCCACCCTCCTGCTGGTTAAACCCAGTGCCGGTCCAGAATCTGACTGTTTCCCCAGCTTCTCGACCTGGTACATGCCGGGTTCCCCCTTCGCAGCCTCCTTGTGGTAGAGCCCTACGCGGCCCAGCCCCCGCCCTCTGCAAACCCTCTGCAGGGTCCAACCTGTCGTGCCCTAAACTAACGCTCCCCCGCCGGTGTCGTCTGTCTTACAGTGGATGGTGCCCCCCATGGTCGCTGAGACTCCCCACTGAGGACTGCGCCTGTCCTTTCCAAGTCTCCCCACACGGGGAGGGGAGTCACCCCCAAAACAAAGCTATTAAAGGGACAGAATACTTCCTGTTTCTTAGTGGTCTGATTCTAGGCGCGGCGGGGAAACATTTGGGTACCGAAGAACAGCAGCCTTCTTCTAGAAACCAATCTCCCTCTTCCTAAACCGCACTGCTCGGTTTTTTGGCTTCCTGTTTCCCAAAACCGTCGTTTAGATTGGCGGCTCCTTTAAGCAGCGCCTCTTTCACTCCCCCAACTCACCCTCCCCATCGGGCAGCACGCGCAGAGCCATGTGCTTCCCCCTCCCGCCTGCCTCATTGGCCCGAACTGGGTCACGGTCCCGCCCCCAGTGCCGTCTCCCATTGGGCAAATGTAGGTCAGGATCCCGCCTCCCACCTAAAGGCACAGCAACTTCACGCACTGAACCCCTCACGCGCCCTCCCGGGCCTTGGCGGATCCAGGGGTCCCATTGGCCGTGCGTCTCGAGGGGTCAAGACGCGATTGGCCCGCGCTTTCAGCCGGAGGGAGGCACGCGGCTGGGGTGCTTGGCCCAAGAGGCAGGCGGGGGCCGAGAGGAGGGGTGCGCGCAGTGGCGGCGGGTGTTTTGGTTGGGTTTTTTTTTTTTTTTTTTCCGCGAAAGAAGTTTGCGTTGGCCACGCCTCAAGGCGGCCGCCTCCTCTTACCCCCTCCCCCGCCCGTCCGCGCACACCTCTTGGTGCAGATTGCAAAGCGCCTTCCGCTGAGAGAGCTGCAGATTTTGCAAGATCCAGGCTCGCCCACCTTGTAGAAGGAGCGCCTTGTGTCCCCTTGAACTCTGGGTTGCAAAGAGCCGGCTGCCTGATTTGATCAGCCCCTCACTCGGACTGCATGGTCTCCAGGGACCCTCGTGAGTTGCACGTTTCTGCACTGAGGACTGCAAATCTCCGTCACTCCTAGGATTTGCGGTGATCTGGATACTGGAGGCTTGCAAGCTACGCTCGCCCGCCCCTGGGCAGGCACTCGCCCGGACCACTGGAGTGTGCCGCTGACTGGCAGGCCAGCTCTTCGCCTCTCCATGAGCCCGTGAGCCTGCGGGCAGGTGGCCGGTGATGGCGCGGCCCGTGAGCGACAGGACCCCGGCCCCCCTGCTGCTGGGTGGCCCAGCCGGGGCCCCCCCTGGCGGGGGAGCGCTGCTTGGGCTGCGGAGCCTTCTGCAGGGGACCAGCAAACCCAAAGAGCCAGCCAGCTGTGAGTTCTAGCCCCCATCTATCCCAACCCAGACACCCTACTCCCTTAGGGATTCAAGTGCTGGGGCGGGGGGGGGGGGGCTGTCTCCTACGTGCCGAGAGAGTCCATCCTCCAACCGTCATCTACCGAATTACTAAGGTGTTTAGGCCCCTAGATCCCTCAGCACCCAGGATCCAAAAGTACCGGCGCTCAAGCCCGTCCACCAGGAGGACCCAGGAGTCCCCCAGAGTCGTCCTCTCCGAGGGCCCAAGAGTCTGGACCCCAGCCCCCGCTTCCTTTGGTCCTGAGAGTCTGGACCCCTGGGGTCCAGGGAGGAGGGAGGGGGTGTGTCGGATGCTCACACGGTAGTGACACGGGCTTGGGCGGGGCCTCCTGGGGTCACATGGAGTCTAGGGATGAGGAATGTGCCCCAGGAATAGAGCCCCTTCCTGCCCCTAACAGAGTGTGGGGGTGGGGAGAAGAGGCTACAGTGAGCAGGGGGATAGGCTACAGAGAAATTACAGAACTGTCATTTTTTTCCCTCTCACCTACCTCTCTCTGAACTTCCGTCCCCCTTCTGTATCTCTATCCCTTCCCTGGTTTGTGTCCTATCCCTCCCTGGGTCCCTATCCTCCCCTCTTTCTGAGTCTCTGTCCCTCTCTCGGTCTCTGTCCCCCTCTCTCTGTCTCTGCCGCCCCCGTCTGTGCCTTCTCTCTCTGGGTCTCTTTCCCTCTCTTGAGTCTCTGTCTCTTCTCTTTGGGTCCTTGCCTTCCCTCCTGTCTCTCCCCCCCCCCCCCCCCGCCTGTCCCCTCTTTCTCTGGATCTCCGCCCTGTGGGTCTCTATCTCCCCTTTCTTCGTGTATCTCTGTCTCGGGGTCCCTTCTCCATCTCTTCCTTCCCACCCCGCCCGGTCTTTCCTTGGCCCGCAGGTCTCCTGAAGGAAAAGGAGCGCAAGGCGGCTCCGCCGGCAGCCACGGTCCCCGGGCCTGGCCTGGAGACGGCGGGCCCGGCGGATGCCCCAGCTGGGGCTGTGGTGGGCGGCGGGTCCCCGCGGGGGCGCCCGGGGGCCGCGCCTGGCCCGGGTCTGTTGGCGCCGCTGCTGTGGGAGCGGACGCTGCCGTTCGGCGACGTGGAGTACGTGGACCTGGACGCCTTCTTGCTGGAGCACGGGCTCCCGCCCAGCCCGCCGCCCCCCGGCGGCCCGTCACCGGCGCCCTCGCCCGTGCGCACGCCCGCACCCTCCCCGGGGCCCGGTTCCTGCGGCTCAGCTTCCCCTCGTTCCTCCCCGGGGCACGCCCCCACCCGGGCTGCCCTCGGGGCCGCGGGCGGCCACCGCGCAGGTGCGACGGCGGGGGCGGGGCAGGGCCCTGGCGGGGCGGGGCTTGGGCTTCAGGGGCAGGGCTGTGCGGCACTTGGGCCCGGGACGGTGGGGCTGGGGTTGTGCGTCCAAATTCTGGGTCCACCTAGGCGCGAGATGTTGGGAGAGGAGTCCGGATTCTTTGTCACCTAATGCATCAGGGACTGGGTCTCCTTGGGATCCCACATTCCAGGAAGCCTGCCCCGTGGGGCGGTAGTGTGGACTTTTCTGTGGGACGTGGGGACAGAGGGTCCGGATACTCGAGGAGCCGGGATTGGAATCCCAGAACACCGGAATTATTTACTGGGAAATGAACTGCGCTCCAGAGTCTGGGCCCGGAGTCGGTGGAGTGGGGAAGGACCGTAGCTGCTAGGCCCTCTGCAGGGGAGAAAGCAAGGACGGGGCACAGACTTCTGTTTCACCAGGACATAAGAGATTGGCAGCCCTAGTTGCTAGGTCCTCCAGTGGAGAGGAGCTAGGGCCGGCAGTCCCGGAGTCCTCTAGAGGGGAAAAGGTCGGGGATCTTCATTCTGGGTCTTCCGTTGGGGCGAGGACCGAGAGCTTCCTATGTTCCTGGGAGAGGAGGGGCCTGGGATCCCAGAATCCTGTGTATCTCAGTGGCGAGGGAGAAAGTCCAGGGGTCCGTTTGTCAGCGTGCCCCCCAGAGAGCAGGAGGCACTGGACCTTTGGAAATTGAGAGGTTCGAGCTGAGAGACCCCAGGGAGCAAAAGGAAAAGTGTGCTCCCTCGGGCACTTGGGGGTCTCCACGGGCGGACTGCAGGTTGGGGATTCTGGGACACACCTGCCCCTGGCCGGACCTCCGGGCAGAACCGGGGCCCTCCCCTTCCCAGCCGCACATTCCCGCGCCACGTGAGTCCTCTCCTCCCTCCTCCCTGCTGCTCACTTCGCGCACGCGTGGTCACGCGGAGGGGGCGGGGCCTGGGGAACTAGAGGGCGCCCGTGGCGGCGGGGGGCGGGGCGGGAAAGCAGGCGCCCGCACGTGACTGGCCCTGAACCCGTGTCCTCAGCTGACCCCAGCTTGCTCGCTCTTAAAGGCACCGGCCGGCCCTGCCCCTTCTCCTGAACCAACCTCCCCAAAACCTCAATCATTTCTGCTTTTCTTCCCTTACTCGTCAGGGCCAGTAGCTCTTAAGCGGCTCACCTGAAGTCTTTTCAGTGCACTGGATTTCTTTTCCCTGAACAGCTTGGGGTCTAGGCTTTGGTCAGGGATTCAGGCTAGATAATGGGAAAGGAGCTAACGCTGTGAATCTGAAGGCCTGAGGTTCCAGAAGCAATAGAGGAGGCTCGTGTGTTACTTGGGGTATGTCAGTTATAATTGGGCCTGTTTCCCTGTTATAAAAGTGGAATTGGTTCCATGATGTCTAAGCACGTTGCAGCTTAGAGAACCTTCGTATTTTATATTAGAGAGGTTGATCTCTGGCGGGCTTTGTAGTAGATCTCATAAGGGCCTTCCTTGTGGTCGAAGAGATACCTGAGCAGGGGGTAGCCTCTGGGAACCCTCCCTCCCCCAAAGAAATACACACTCAAGCAGCACATTCTGTTTCCCCAAGGCCTGACCTCTCGGGACACACCCAGCCCGGTGGACCCAGACACCGTGGAGGTGCTGATGACATTTGAACCTGACCCAGCCGATTTAGCCCTGTCAAGCATTCCTGGCCACGAGACCTTTGACCCTCGGAGACATCGCTTCTCAGAGGAGGAGCTTAAGCCCCAGCCCATCATGAAGAAGGCCCGGAAGATCCAGGTGCCAGAGGAGCAGAAGGTGAGCACTGCCCGATGTAGGATGCAGGCATGGCCCTTACAGGTCCCACAGCAGGGGATGGCCCTTTCCTCACAGACAGGCCTGGGCTTCTCACCGCGGGTAGCTCTCAGGTTCTCTTAACCTGCAGCCAAGCATCAGTTGTCCATAGCCCTGGGGCGCAAAGACAGCCGAGGTTTGGGCTTGGGATTTACGAATATGGTGTCGCTGTGGAATGCAGACTCAGCCAGCCCTGCCAGACCCACCAGTACAGACTTGGTGCTTTGACCAGGCCCTGTTGCTACTAAGGACAGCATCCATTAACAGCAGTATCAGTCTGTTTCTTCAGAGCCGCTAGCCGGGCTGGGGCTGGTCCTTTGATCTCTGATTTGGGGCATCCTTCGGGGTGCTTGCATCTGCCTAGGATGCAGACTTTGCCAGCCCCTCTGGGCCTTGTTTTCTGGGCCTGGACTGCTCATTGGTAAGAGGTTTCAAGTTCCCATTAGCAACCAGAGCCACATTCTGATTTGGGGCAGTGACCATTTTTTTTTTTCTAGCAGCCTGCCTTTGCCAGTTCTGGGGTCTCCCCTGGTAAGGGGTGCCTGGGCTCCTCTCACCAGACTTCACCATAACTACCTGAAGCACTGAGGGCTGACCTGTAAACCCAGTCTAGACCAGTGGTTTCTCCTGTCACAGGGCCCGACTGGATTTACCCTAGTAAGCAGGAACTAGGCTTTAATGAAATGGGGGTGGGAGGAGAGCATCTTTTGGAGCTCTGGGTGGTCCTTGTTACTGAGGAGTGATCCTCCTCCACAGTCAAATTCTAGGACTGGAGGACCCTAAAGAGTGGTGTGGGGAGGTCTCAGGATAGGCCCCTTTGCTACGGGACAGCTCTTCTAGCAGTCAGGACCTGTGGGGGAGAAGGCAGCTCTCTGGCCTCCTCCATTCAAGGCCAGAGGGTCAAAGACTGGCTGCAGTTATTGGGACCACCTGAATTGCTGGGGAAGGATGAGGTTGCCTTGACAACTAGGTCAAAAGGCCCCAGCTCTGGAAGGATTTATGGGACACAAAACCCCATCACTAGGGAGCCTAGGCTTTCCTTAGCAACCAGGATCTGAGAAGGTGGTGCATAAAGCAGTGCTTTTTACTGGGAGAAGCCCTCAGACCCTGAAGGCCCTGTTGCTAGGGAACAAGCATCCTTAGCAACCAGGGGCTAACTGTAGGCCCTTTGTCAAGCAAGGACTGGTGGGGTCTGCTTTGCACAGCGGAGACTTGAAGCCTAGTGCTTGGAGTGGGGAGAACTATCTCACACCTAGCTGTTGCTAGGGGCCTGCTCTCCTTAGCAACCAGACCCTTGGGTACCCATCCTGGGAGAGCCCTGGTATCCTTTGGGCCCCACTGCTGGGCAGGAAGCACCCCAGAGGGTCTCTTAGCTGCCCTCTGGTCCTTGAAGGCACAAGGAAAGCTGCTCCTCCTGGCCCTTCTGGCCCATAGTGCCTTCTCAAACCCCACCCTCAGGACGAGAAGTATTGGAGCCGGCGGTACAAGAATAACGAGGCAGCCAAGAGGTCCCGAGATGCCCGGCGGCTCAAGGAGAACCAGATATCGGTACGGGCGGCCTTCCTGGAGAAGGAGAACGCCCTGCTGCGGCAGGAAGTGGTGGCCGTGCGCCAGGAGCTGTCCCACTACCGCGCCGTGCTGTCCCGATACCAGGCCCAGCACGGAGCCCTGTGAGGCCGTCCCCCGCCCCTGCCCGGCGGCCTCGCTCAGACTTGCGCCCTGAGGCCCTCTTCCCTCCCCGCCCTGTGGCCCACCGGCCGGCCAGCTGGGTGCCCCAGGGACGTGATGATGCAGATAAATACATTTATATTTTTAAGAAAAAGCGAGCCTCCCCCCTCCCTCGCGGGGGCGGGGAGGGTCCTCTGTGTGTGCCCCTACCACTTCGGGGACCCCATCCTCCCACCGCCTCCGTTAACACATCCTGAATAAATCTTGAGAACCCCAGAGCCAGCTGTTGTGGGGGAGGAGGCAGCTCCCTGGCCCCAGTTCAAGGCCCTCGGGTCACACTGGCCGCGGTCTGTGGGCAGGTCTGGGCTTCGGTCCATAAAACGCAGGAGCTCCTGGAAGCGCCTAGAATTGGATCCCTCCCACGGGCTGCCGGATGCAGAAGGGGCGACGGTCTGAGAGGAATGAAGCGACTGCCTTTATTGCATAGACCTTTTCAATTGCTTTGAAGATTGGGGTCAGGGGACGCACAAGAGACAGAAGACGGGAGAAATGAGTTTCCTCGTCCCCACCGGCGGGGGGGGTGGGAGGAACATTAGTGCAAATCCGAGCGTCGGCCCCGGGGAACCTGCCCCTCCTGGGCTGATTGGCCAGTTAAGTGGAGGCACCGGAGTGGGTAGGGCGAGACCGGGCCCTGACTGGCCAATTAACTAAGGCCTCCCCGGCCGGTACATGCCAGGTCCCGTCATTGGACAACGCGTAAGACAGTCTCCGCCCTCAGCGGACCTGGCCTCCCACGAGCCGGAAGCGAGGGTCTGGACCGAGCTCCGCCCTCATTAGTCAGGCACTACCCTTGGGGCCAGCCCGTTTGTCGGTGACCATGATGACCCCGACCCCCTGGAGTTCGGGCCACACTCCTTCCCACATTACCTCTGGTCCCCTGGGGGCCGGCGCAATCCTGAGACGGGGCAGGGGTCCCTGCGTGTGGGGCCTTCTCCCTAACTCTAGCAGCCAGGCCACGCCCCTAGGCCCCGCCCGCCTCCTCGGAATGCTGGCCCCGCCCCCGGCGGACAGCAAGCTTCCTTAGGGTCAAGGCTCCTGGCCCGGGCGGCCCGGAGGCCCAGTGAGCAGGGTGCCGAGGCCTGGATGCACCTGCGCCTGCAGTGGCCCATACTCCACTTGCTCTCCGTCCACAGTGAGCACGCCGCGAGGCGTGAGAGGCTCGAGGCGAAAGGCACGGGCCGCGGCGTAGCCCAGCTGCGGGCAGCCCAGGCTGAAGTGGCTGCCTCGCTCCATGGCCAGAAAAAGGCGCAGCAGCGCCGCCCGCGAGATGCCACCGCGCACCCAGCAGAGGTGCACCAGGCCGTCGTCAAAGCGCGCATGGGGAGCTGCCACCAGGTCAGCCCCCAGGTGGCTGGGTGAGATGGCCAACATAAGCACAAAGTCCCCCTCCAGCGTCACCCACCCCGGGGGCAGTGGGGCGCCCAGAGGTGGGAGCAGGTGGTCAGGTGGGCCCCCGGTAGCGATGTCTCCCAGGGCATCAGGGGTGGGAGGTGGGAGCCCAGAGGAGGCTGGCATTTCTGGGACCCCCTCGGTGATGGGTGACAGTAGAGCCTTAGGGGAGCTAGGTGGTGAGGGCAGCAGGGGGTCTGGGGACAGTGGGGCATCCCCAGCCCCACCCCAGTCCCCGACCAACTCTGGGCCCCCCCCATTGAGGGACAGGATGGGCAGGGGCTCAGGTGAGCCAGGGGAGGTCAGGGCAGGCTGGGGCAGGGGCAGAGGCAGATCAGACACTGAGCGATGCAGGGGTGAGTGTGTCACAGGTGGGGCCGGGGCCGGGGCCGGGGCCAGGGTCAGTTCGGACTTGGCACGGGGCAGGCCGTGGGCAGGGGTGGGGGAGGCAGGTTCCACAGCGGCAGGGAGGTAGGAGAGGCGTCCGCGGTAGGTGTGCAGGGTGGCAAGGCCCAGCACCGTGCCCAGTGTGAAGCGGGCACTGCCCAGGGCCCTGAAGCGCTCGCTCTGGATGTCCACGTCTGACACGAAGCCCCAGGCCACAGACAGGAAGGAGAAACAGCGGGAGCCCGAGGCCAGCGTCACAGAGAGCAGGTCCAGCGGGCGGCTGCCCCCCCCGGCAGAGGAGCAGCGAGCAGTTGAGCAGCAGGTCGACACCCAGGGCAGGTTCAAACCTTCACAGCCAGAGACAGACGGACAGGGAGGGAAAGAGTAAACAGGGTGGCGTGAGAGACCCAGAGCGCAGGGTGGCAGGAGAAAGACACAGAAAGGTGGGGGTGCAGACAGCAGGGGGACCACATGGCCACCTCCGGATGGACTCTTCCTACTGAGCCAGGTTCCCTGTCCGCTCTCTCATCCATAAGCATTCACTCAGTGCCGCCTGTGGGCCGGGCACGGTTCTGGGCACTAGGGATACAGCTGGGGGGAGGGGCGGCGTGGGGAGCATCCCAGCCAAGACTGATGGACTTGACTGACCGTGGACTGCCCGGGGGAGATGTGCGGATAGACGTGCCAGGTTGCAGGAGGGCTCATCCCTCCCCTCACGGTAAGCAGGCTGGCGGAGGCGGGACCCCACCTACCCCCCGTGCTGGTTCACAGCTCCAGCCAGGGCGTTGCCTGAGCCACAAGGGAGGATGCCCACGGGTGTCTTCACAGCTTCTTCCCAGTCAGGGCGGTCTAGGAGTCCGTTCAGCACCTGCAGGGCGGGACACCGGCCACCTGGGTCCTGGTCCTAGCGCCAGGCTCGAGAGTCCCCCAGGGCTCAGGTAGGGTGCCCCTGCCCTACCTCGAAGAGCAGCCCGTCTCCCGAGACTGTGACAATGCCGTCCCACTCACTCAGGCTCAGCCCCTGAACCAGCTCCCGGGCGTGGTTCTGCCGTTCTAACGTGGGGGAACCAGGAGGTGAGCCAGGCTGTTCCACTCTGCCCCGCCACCACTCCCCAGCACTCAGAACTCGGGAGTCCTGGCACCCCCGGGCCCCTACTTCCATCCTGGCATGGCCCTTACCTGTCTGGATGAGGTTGAAGGACAGCCCGGCTTCAGAGATCATGGGCAGCACGTGGTTCTTACACCACTGCCAGGCCAGACCCCGCCCCCCGTAGGGATTGACCAATAGGAGCAATCGGGGTGGCCTTGGCAGCAGCTCCAGGGTTATTTCTGCAAAGAGAGGGGAAGGAGTCTACAGAGGCCCCAGACCCGGGCCCCTCACCTCAGAAGCCGGAACTGCAAACAGCCCCCAGTGGAGCTGCTGGAGGCCTGGCACAGTGGCCTGCTGGGAATTCAGTTTTTCTCCAGGGCTTCAGCTGCCCAGGTTCAGGTGTGCAGCCCTGCCCCGCTCTTGCAGGGGCCGAGACAAAGGCAGGGCTTGGTGTCTAATCCCAGTGCCCTTTGGACCCATGTGTGGGAAGAGGGAGACCTGTGGGTTCCACTTTATCCTCAAACACCTGGAATCCAGGATCAGGTTATGACACTGCAAGGCTCCCTCACTGTCACCATCCCTTAGGGCCCCCAACCAGCCAGTAGGATCCTGGAAGACCAAGGGAGGCTCACCAGATGCGGACCCTTGAACCTTTACCTTCCTGTGCCAACTGAGGAGCCTGGGTGGGGACCTCTGCCCAAAAGCCTTCTCTGACTCCCCCCCTCCCCCACCCGGCCTTAGGCTGGATTAGATGCCACCTCTGAGCTCCTGGCACGCTCTAGGGGACTTCTGTGAGTGCCTGTCACCCTGGGTGGTGACTAATCATGTCTCAGTCTGCTGCTCGCACCAGACGGGGAGCCTCTGACTCATCTGTGTGGTCAGGGCCCATGGAAGCGGGGGAGGGGACAGAGACAAAAATCTATGAGAAGAGCAGACACAAATAATTTTTCTCTGCCTGTGGTTGCTCTTCCTTCTGTAGCCCATCGCCATGTGTCTAGCCCTCTTTCAATACAGACCAAGACAGACATATCACAGACAGACACACAGGAGAGAAGAGACAGAGGTGTCCACAGAGGGAAATCCACAGAGACGCCGAGGTGGCCCTAGGACAGAGCGGCTGCGTAGTGCCTCACCCCCGTCCCCAGGCAGTGGCAGTCCACGGAGCAGACACATGAGGGCAGTGGCCCAGCGCTGGGCCTCAGCGCGGTTCTCCTCGTAGGTGGCTGCCCCGTCGGCCCGAAAGGTGCGGGCGGCTCTGCGGCGGCCCCCGCGCCGGCCCTGCGGGTAGGTGTAGATGCAGAAGTAGGCTGCCGAGTCGGAGGGGTTGCGGCTCCGCAGGGTGCAGCAGCCTGATACCTCGGCCAGCGGGACCAGGCCGCCCCGGGGCCGGGCTTCGGGCTTCGGGCGTAGCCGCTGTATGTGCAGGGCCTGTGGTGTGAGAGTGAGGGCTAAGCGGGATCCCCGGGCCGGGTAGGAGCCGAACTCGCCATGCAGGAGCGGGGTGCTGGCGGCCAATGGTGGCGGCGGTGGGGGGGCCATGGCCTCGGCCCTGTCCAGGGCGCTTCTAGGCCTGTGGCCCCAGCTGCAGGTCAGCTCCTGGTCTGGCCTCTGTGGGGAGGGAGGAGGGCAGGAGTCAGAGTCCAAGACCCCTGTGGCAGGTAGAGAGAAGCAGGGGCAGGGCCTGTGGACAGGAGACAACAAGGGGCAGTGACAGGCAAGATGGGGGCATCAGAGACAGACAGGCTCAGACAAGTGTGGGGAGACCCTAAGGACACGGGGCAGAAGCCCGTTGTACAGGAAGGCCAGCATCCTGGAGGGTGGACAGCCAGGCATGCAAACGTTCATTCATTTATTCCCCAAATAATTACTCAGTACCCTCTATGTGCCAATCACAGTGCCAGGCCCAGCAAACACAGCAGGGAACAAAACAGACAAAAGTCCCTGCCTTTGTGGAGTTCATATTCTCTTAGGAAGACAGAAAAACAAAAGAAAGAAGTCAAATATATAGTATGCTGGATAATAAGGGCTTTGGAGAAGTATGAGAGGAGAGAGAGCTGGATGGCGGAGACATGCACAAACGGAGAACACCAACACACACATACACACGCGCGCACACGGTCATCTCCGGATGGAGAAAGTTACACGGGAGAGACACTCGGATACAAAGAAAGAGAGGGATACGATCTAAGAACCAGAGAAACTCCGAGAGGAGACAACCAGCTTCGATGAGATGAAAGCCAGGATGATGAGAGATACTTAGGAGAGTCAGAGTGTAGGGGCCCGAGGAGGACCTCTGAGGGTCAGAAAGACAAAGGACAGAAAGAGCAGCTAGGAGGGGCCGGAGGGAGGGGTGTAGACAGCTGGAGAGACCAAGAAGGGATGTGACATGGAGAAACGAAGGAGTCAGAGAGCTACAGGAGCCACATGCAGGCGCCTGCGAGGGACAGGGGCCAAGAGCTGGACCCCGAGCACTGACCTGGGCGTCTGGCCGCCTGCTCTGCAGGGAGGGGTGGGAGCCGGGCCTGAGGTCCCCTCCCCAGAGGCCTTCCCCCTGCCCTCTGCCCAGTTTCTGCCTCCTTCCTGCTCACCTTTGTTCCCCACCGCCCCGCCCACCCAGCCAGCTGCCAGGCCTGCCCCTCACCTTCCCCGGCCCAGAGCAGCCCCAGATGCACCCCCATCTGTGGACTCACCCTCAGAAGTCACCTCTGCCCCCAGCCCTGAGCAGCTCCCTTGGGCCCCGCCCCTAAACTTGCACTGACCAGAGCCCCCATCCCTGAGCTCAAAGCAGGCTTAGATACAGAGTCCTAGATCTCCACCTGTCCTGGGCCTGAGCCTCTGTCCCTAGGTCCTCAAGTCTCTGGCCTGGTCTCCATTCTCTCCACCCACCCTGGTACCCCCAAACCTGGGCCTGGGTCTCCATCCAAAGGTTCCCCCCCCAATCCATAAGCCTGAGTCTCTGTCTCCGGTTCCTCCGGTCCCGGTCCTCCATCCCCATCCATTTCCAGAACCCAGTCCCAGACCTGGGTTTCCATTTCTGGATCCCTCAGTCCCGGTTTTGGTTCTCCATCTCCATCCCACACCCCCTGGTACCCCAGTCCCGGCCTGCGTCTCCGTTCCTCTTGGTCCCGCGGTCCCCCAGACTCGGGACCCTGACCCTACCCCCGCACCCTCCTCACACGCCGAGTCCTCCTGCAGGCGGCCCCTCAAGTCAGCACCAACCGCCCCCATCAGACCCAGGGGTGGGGGGAGGGTGTGCATCCGCTCAGCCAATGGGCGCGCGGCCGGCCTGAGCCGCGCCAGTGAGGGCGCGCGGGGGACGGGGCCGGCTAGCTCGCGAGCTTGGCGCAGATGCCAGCCGAGGGACAGCTTGAGAACTGGGCGGGGCATCGCGCTTCGCGAGATCGGCTGCCATAGTAAGTGAGGGCACGCGCGCAGCAGAGGAAGCGTCACGACCCCACAGACAGCGCCGCTGACGCCATCTTTGTGGAGGGCAAGTGGTAGCCCTGCCCCATCCATTGAGTTTTTAAAAGAGGCAGGAGGGAGGAGACTTTCAGTTGCCGATAGAGACTGACCCTAACACAGGTCACCAAAACCCAGAGCTATGCAAACGGAGTTAATAAAAGAGACCCAGAAAAGCAGAGTCAGAGGCAGTAAGAGACTTAGAGAGAGGGCTGCCTGTTTTTCAGACAGTTACAGAAAGACAGAGATATATACAAAGAGACAAAGACAATAGAATTGAGAATATGCAAGGTTAAGGATACAAGAAAACCCAGAAAATGATGGACATAGAGATGGAGACAGATACTTCTGGAATGAAAATCAGGGAGGACAGGCTCATTAATTCACCAAGTATTTACCTTGGACTCAAACCAGAGTGGAGGCAGCATGACATGGACATCTGCCTAGCAAATGACCCAGTAACATGGCAAGCAAGACAGAGAAACAAGGAGAGAGATGGGGAGAAACACTATCCGAGAGAGACTTCTAGGCCAGGGGTGAGGGAGGAAGACAATGTTGGAGGACCAGAAGCTGAGAGGAAGTGAGCCCGAGAGACAGCAAAAATGTTGACAGAGAGACATAAAGAGGCAAAGACATAGTGAAGCGGAAAGAAAGCAAGGCAAGAATAATACCAGGACACCAAGAAACAGAATCGTAGAAAGACACATGCAGAAGGAGACAGGGACAGAATTTGCTAGAAAGCAATGAATGGAAGATGTTTTTTTATCGTCAAACAACGTACCTTGTGTTCAACCCAGAGCAGCAACAGCAAAAGAAATACCCAGAGAGGGGCGCCTGGGTGGCTCAGTCGTTAAGCGTCTGCCTTTAGCTCAGGTCATGATCCCAGGGTCCTGGGATCGAGCCCCGCATCGGGCTCCCCTGTCTGCGGGAAGCCTGCTTCTCCCCCTCCCACTCTCCCTGCTTGTGTTCCCTCTCTCGCTGTGTCTCTCTCTGTCAAATAAACAAAATCTTGAAAGAAAGAAAGAAAGAAAGAAAGGAAAGAAAGAAAAGAAAGAAAGAAAGAAAGAAAAAGAAAGAAAGAAAGAAAGAAAGAAAGAAAGAAAGAAAGAAAGAAAGAAAGAAAGAAATACCCAGAGAGAGGGTGGGGTGGGGTGGGGACAGAAACCCAGGAAGAAGGAGAGACAGGGAACCACACACCTTAGTTTGGGAGAAAGAAAAGCAGGCACACTGGACCGACAAACAGGCTGGGACTCAAAGACAGAGACCAAGTCACCAAGGCAAGGGAACAGAGACAAGGAGGAAACTGTGTCCCATGGTGTGGTAATCTTAACTTCCAGAGGGACACTTACCTGATCCTGCTGTTCCTCTGCTTCCAGGTGTCCATTCATCTGCTGGCCCTCTGCTGTGTTACCCCATCAGCAAGACCCTGGTCCTGGGCGGCAGGCCATGGGAGGGTGGTATGGGCAAGGAGTCAGGCCTCACAGTTGGGGCCTGGCCTTTGGCTCTGTGGAGGACAGGTGAAAAGGTAGGAGCATCAGGGGCAGACTTCGGGCTGGGCTGGATGTGTTGGAGGCCAAAGGGGCAGGGCTTCCCTGAGGAAAGAGAAAAGAGGGGACAGGTCAGCTTCGTCACTGCCCCAGCCAGTCCATCTGGTCCTACCCAAAAAGGGCTAACAATAGGAGTGGAGGCTAATTTGTATTGAGCACTTATATGCAAAGCATTGTTTTAAGCATTTATACTAACTTACGTAAAGCTGGAAAATACTCTAGGTGTCAAGCCTATTATCCCCTTTTTGAGAATAAGGAAAGTAAGGCACAGAGAGGTTAAGTGACTTGCCCAAGGTCACAGTGTTGTTAGTAATTAGCACGGCCAGGATTTGAATTTGGTTACAGCAGACAAGACCCCATCTCACTATCTTTCTGTGTCTGTGCTTCTCCCCAGATCTCCATCCTCCCTCTCTTTCTAGGTCTCCTTGTCACCTCCTGGGTCTCCATTTCGCTCACTCTCGGTCTCTGTCCACTACCGCTCTGGGCCTCCAATCCTCCTCCCCTCTGAATCTTTATTTCCTAAGTCTCTCCTCCCTTCTCTTTCAAGAGGCTTTTGCCTATTCCCTCTCCACCCCACACCCCAAGCCTGGGGTTTCAGTGCGCCTCCTCTGCTCTCCAGTACCGTGCAAAGCCCTCACGCAGAGCCCGCTGGGCGACTCGAATCTCTCCAGCAGGGAAAAGCAGCCCCCAAGTGGTAGAGGCTAAGGAGGGGTCAGAGAAGGGGCAGGGGGAGAAGACGAATATAAAAATTGGAAATAGAGAATGCTATAGACTGGGCTGCAGCAAGAAGATCTCAGGTTAGATCTCAGGTAGGACTTCCCGAGCTGTGGCTGCGCCTAGGAAGCGCCGCACGAGACAGGAGAGGTGAGCCTGATAAGGAAATGCCTGAAGCGTGGGGTCAGAGGTTTCCCGAGGTCCTGACAAGGCCCGCCAGCTCCGCCTCCTCACCTCCAATACGCGGCCCGCCGGGTCCTCCAGGAGCCACAGAGAGACCGTCGGCGTCGGGCCAGAGCGTCACTGTGCGACGCGGCCTCCTATCGCCGCGCGACATCTCTCTCGCTCCCAGATGCCTTTCTTCCGGAAGACTATCGAGAACAGGGACTGGGTAGGGCCAGAGAGGCCCCCGACGTGCCGGCCCGCCCCCGCCCAGCCCTTGACGTATCGCTTGTTCCCGGTGGGTTGTTCTTCCACTTATTCCGGAATCGCCCATTCGGCCGCTCTGCGACTCGCCATAGAGAGGCTCGACTGGAGTAGAGCGCCGTGAGGCGCCCGTGTGACGTCACGTAGGCGCCACTCGCTGAAGGCTTTCCCCGCCCACCCCGACGCTGTTCTCTCTTTCCGGACCTGGCTGAGCAGGAGGAGCCATCATGGTGAGCGTGCTTTGAGGTGCTCCGGACTCGACTATCCGCCGCCATCCGTCGCGGTCTTGGGCTGGGGGAGTCCCGGAGGGGAGCAGGGATGTCAGGGGAGTTCGAAGGGGGCGACTTGCGCGGTGGGGGGGGACTATTTTGGGGGCTCGAAAACCAGGGATGGTTCAGTCTTACCAGCCTCCGGCCCCTCCCGTCCCCTTTTATTTATTAAAGCTCCAATTGAGTAGATGACCAGATTGAGGCGCAAGGAGGTTAAGTGATGTGACCGGGGTCACAATGCCAGGACGTGGCAGAGCCGGGATTCGGATCCTGGCGTTGCCCCCACATCCATGTTTGATCTCTTGTCTTTTGCCCCCTCTACCTGGACCTGTCACTCCCCTGGCCGGGAACGTTGGGTTCTGGGGCGGGGTGGGGGTGAGGGGGTCTCCACCGTCCAGTGCCTGGGTTTTGCGGCCAGGCTCCCCATCCAGCCTGTGATCTTGCTTTTCCTGCCTGTAAGCCCAGTTTCTTGGTCTGTGCATTGGGGCCGCGGTAATACTGTGTCACAGATACGCGTTTGGGAAGAAGTTGTAGGACGCACACATCAGATTATGGCATACGTTAAATGTTGGAGAAAAGGGAGCTGCGAATAACTCAGTGGTTGTTTACCGTTCCTAACACGGCCTGCAGCCGGGGTGTGGTGGAAATTGTGGCTTCCTTCGGTTTTCTCAGCTAAAGTGGGAAACTGCCTCATGGAGGTCGTGCATGGAAGGTTCTAGTACTGGAGTAAGTCCCAGATAAAGGTTCTTTGCTCTATTATTAGGTAGAGTCTGCCTTTGGCCTATATTATTGAAAAACACATCTTTTAAAGACTTCAAACTTACTGAGTGAGCGCGACTGCCGTGTTGAAGCTTTTCAAGGTGCTGTGCGCCATGTCCTGAAGGCTTTGCATGTGGAATTCATATTTTTCTTAAATTGGGGTCATTTGAGGCCCGGAAGATTTAAGTGGCTTTTCACGGGTCTCCTCAGGGTGGACCTGAGGTTTGTTGTCTCTTGGGAGACGGGGGCCCTGGCTGTTCCTCGGAGATGGGTAATACAGTCGTTTTGGGGGTGAGTGATCTGCCAGAAGAGATTTGGGTCCATGGTTTCCTTAACCTTGCAGGGAGTTGACATCCGCCACAACAAGGACCGAAAGGTTCGGCGCAAGGAGCCCAAGAGCCAGGACATCTACCTGAGACTGTTGGTCAAGGTGAGGCTGAGGTCTGAGACCCTCGGGGCCGCCCAGAACTGCAGCTTCTAGAACCGACGTTCTAGTATTGGGCCCCAGGCTGCTCCAGGGGCCTGCGGGGCGGGCGCCCATCTGTGGTTCTGCCCGAGGCTTCTGGGGGTTCAGTGTTTCAGTCTCTGGGCTGTATACAGCTGGGGAGGGGATTTGGGGGGCTCTCTGGGGCTCAGGGGGATGGGGGAAAGTCGTAAAAACCTTATCCCAAACCATGCTTTTTTGTCTTTAATTGAAGGTTGCGGGGGAAGGGGTGTGGGCTACCCTGGGTTCCCATCCTTTTCTCTCTCCTCCAGCTGTACAGGTTTCTGGCCAGACGAACCAACTCTACCTTTAACCAAGTCGTTTTGAAGAGGCTGTTCATGAGTCGCACCAACCGGCCACCTCTGTCACTTTCCCGGATGGTGAGGGGCTGATTTGGGGAATGACTAGATTGTGTCTCTGGGAGGGGGGCTTGGGGCCTGGCCATCAGCTGGTTTACTTCACCCTGTGGTGGGCACAGAGCTCCGACCCTTGACCTTAGGGTTGTAGCTGAACAGTGGTGGGTATTTGAGTGGCTTGGGCTTATCTCACGGTGAAGTGGTGGTTGTAGTGGTTTCAAGTCACGTGAGGCACGTCTTAACACGTTCTAAGTTGTCTTGAAGGAGAGACCTGTTGAAGGGCCTGTGCATTTTGTTTCCAGGGTTTTTTCCCTGGCTGGACTCGAGATTAGGCCTGGACTGGTTGAGAGGCGAGGCCTGGGTGGGTTTATCCCCTTCAGGGCCCAACTGTCTCCATCCTTGGGATGCCTGACACAGTGGGGTTGGATTTAAACACCAGAAGGAGCGGGCACCTGGGTGGCTCAGTTGGTGAGGTGTCTGCCTTCAGCTCAGGTCGTGATCCCGGGGTCCTGGGATTGGGTCCCGCATCAGGCTCCCTGCTCTGCGGGGAGCCTGCTTTTCCCCCTCTTTCTTTTACTTATGAATGGATAAGTGAAATATTTAAAAATAAGTAAACACCAGGAGGAGTTTTTTTGTTTGCATTTGTCCTTCCCTCAAAGATCCGGAAGATGAAGCTGCCTGGCCGGGAGAACAAAACAGCTGTGGTTGTAGGGACCATAACCGACGACGTGCGTGTCCAGGAGGTGCCCAAACTGAAGGTGAGTGTGGAGGGGGCTCAGGAGCATGGTGGGTGGGCAAGAGCCCAGACCTGGCTCGTGTCCTCGCTCTGCTGATGACCTCTGTCACAGGTGCCACGAGGCTTGGGATGCCTTCCCAGTCTCCTCTCTGCTCTGGGTGAGGCAGGCATCCCACCTACCGGTCTGGGTGGCTTTTAGGATTAAAGGGGGATTGTCCATGGCGTTAGCTATGGTGGGTGTCGCCGGGCAAGACCCTTCTGGGTCCCTCCCTGATGGTGGTGCTGGTTCTTGAGCCTTATAGCTTGTCTTCAAATCTAGATTTCTCGGCCAGTTAATGGCGTGTGGACAAAGTCATGGGTCTTTTTAATGCCTCCGTTTCCTTATCCGTGATGAGTTCAGGTTGTTGCAGTCTTAAAGGAGGTTTTATTTATTTATTTATTTATTAAAGATTTTATTTATTTATCTGAGAGAGACAATGAGATAGAGCATGAGAGGGGGGAGGGTCAGAGGGAGAAGCAGACTCCCTGCTGAGCAGGGAGCCCGATGCGGGACTCGATCCCGGGACTCCAGGATCAGGACCTGAGCCGAAGGCAGTCGCTTAACCAACTGAGCCACCCAGGCGCCCTTAAAGGAGGTTTTAGATGTAAGTTGGTAAGGAGTGCTATTGTCAACTGGGGAAGCTTTCTCTAGTGGTGGTGGTCGCGGCTCTGCAAACAGCCAGCTGCCTCTGCTGGGCCAAAGCCATGGAGAGGAATAGCCAGCAGCCCCTGGGTGGCTGTGGGGGGGGAGTCCGACCGTGCTGTCCCGTGTGTGCCCCAGGTGTGTGCGCTGCGTGTGAGCAGCCGTGCCCGGAGCCGCATCCTCAAGGCTGGAGGCAAGATCCTCACCTTCGACCAGTTGGCCCTAGACTCCCCCAAGGGCTGTGGCACCGTCTTGCTCTCTGGTGAGTGATGTTCAGTGACTCTCATGGCGACTTTTTGGAGCTGGGTCCCTGCCTGGTCCCAGCTTTCCCTTGCCCTTCGCAGGTCCACGCAAGGGCCGAGAGGTGTACAGGCATTTCGGCAAGGCCCCGGGAACCCCACACAGCCACACCAAGTGAGTATCCCCAGCCCTGCCATCTGGCCCTGGCGTTTCCCTGGACCCCACCCTGTGGGTCTGGGCCTTGCCATGCTTCCGGCCCCTCTGTTTCTCATGCTAGTCCAGCCCCAGCCCTCCCTAGAACTCTCCACCTCGTCTTCCCCGCTTTTTCCTCAAGACTTGGCTTAAAGTTGTTCTTCCCTGTTGCTGAGATCTCTGCACGGCCAGCCATATAAATGTTCAGGGCCTGTGCCGGCCTGAGTCTGCATCTCCCACACGGAGCCTGCGTCTTGCCCTGCCCGGCTTTTCCAGCAGCCTGCTCAGTGTCCCCCCTGCCGTGTTCTATGCTGCTCTGTTAGAGCACGCAGCGCGCTGCTCAGGCATCCTCAGCTTGCACCCGTCCGAGACTGCAGCGTTGGCATGCTCTCACTCTCCTCTCCCTCCTCACAGGCCCTACGTGAGATCCAAGGGCCGGAAGTTCGAGCGCGCCAGAGGCCGCAGGGCCAGCCGAGGCTACAAAAACTAACCCCAGATCCTGCCTTGTTATTAAAGATTTTGAATGTTGATGGTCCTTTGTGTGTTTCTGGGGGACGGGAGGGGATTGGAGCCTTAGGCCCAGTTTGGGAGTAGGGCTCTGGTGCCCATCTCCATGGAGACCAGGCAGGGAGGGGCCCTTCCCTCGCGGAGTCCAGCTCTACCTGCAGGCGCCCTCTAGCGTGCTAGTGGAACTTGCACTGTTGGACCCTTGGCGGGCCCCCTATGACCAAAGTCCCACCCCCTTAATCCAGGTGACAGGTGTTTCCACGCCTGTTCCCTCCCCCGGATTAGCCACACCTGCTGCTCCTGGCTAGGGATGGTGGGTGGGGTGTGGACCGGGAAGTGCAGAGGGGATGGGACCGCGGTGGGGGAGGGGTCCTTGGGAACAGGTGAGTTGCTCCTCTTTCCCTCTTGAGTCTGGCAGGCCATTGGGCCCTGGGCCTGTAACCCGATGAGTGTGTTCCCTGTGTTGGGGCCTTCCCGTACCTGCTAAAGGGACCTGCCTTGTGGGCCCTCCTCTGTTTACACAAGGGGCTGGGTTCCCCAGATCCCAGGCTAAAACCTGATGAATGAGGCCAGACGGCAGGAAGAAGAGCAGAAATAAAAGCAGGAGGTCTCCAGACCCGTATTCCGACCTCCAAAAAGGCAAGACGAGGGAAAGGGGATGGGGGTCTGGACTAGTTGGGGGAGCTGGATGGGGTGAGAGGGAGCCCCGGTTTTATTCCTCTTCTCTTTGTAGGCCTTGTTGCTGTGGTGTGGAGGAAGGAAGCCGTCTGGGTGTGCGATTGGAAGGAAGGGCTGCTGGTTTGCAGGGATCAGGGGTCCATAGGCCAGAGGTTGGGTCAGGAGCCTCAAAGGGTGCTCCTTGGCCAGGAGTAGGTGGATGGATGGTCAGCTAGCAGGAGATCGTGGGATGGCCAGGGATCAGCATAGATGAGAGGGCAGCCCAAGACAATTCTGGCTAGGAGACAGTCCAGGGCAGCCAGTCCAAGGAACAGTGGCTAGTCAGGCCCTCCATCTCGGTGGGCTGCTGAGATCATGGGCCGGTTCCATGGTGATGCAAGCCCTTGTGGAGTGTATCCTCCACTATAGCTAAGCCCAAGTGGGTGTGACACCCCTGGGGCAGAGTCCCCAAGCGACAGAGACTGAGATCTCATTCCCTGGCTGGGGAAGGGTGATGCCCAGACTTCGGGCGGGAGCCCATTCTTCCCAAACCGAGAGAGCAGGTCCAAAGGGGAGGTGCCTGGGATGGTCAGTCAGTGAGAGCCGGTGAGCCAGCCACCCGTCGGCAGGAAAAACATTCCCCTGGACACGGCGGGGTGCTCCACCGGGTGGCCAGATGCCGACCTTGTTAGCTGGAAGCAGTTGATGTCTGCCAAATAATCAAAAAGCCGGCTGGAGAGGGTCAGTTAGATGTGCTATCGGTCAGGGGCAAATAGCCCACTTTACCTTTAGTTAGGGACAGTCGGGTGGTAGGAGACAGGCAGACAGCCTGTGGCTGTTACCTGGGAGATGGTTGGCCGGTCAGCAGGACCTCTGGCCAGGCCAGCTGGGCCTTCAGCCTGACCGAGACCGAACCAGCGACAGGGTCCGTTGGGGACGCCAGGGGCCAGGAGGCTGGAAATTGAAGTGCACAGAGGAGCAGCTGATGGGTCACACAGCCGGGGACGGAGTCGGGGGGTCAGCCTGACACACACGCAGGACCGCCCGCGACAGCCGGCCAGAAGTTCAGATGACCAGCCTGTCACTGTGGTGGCTGGAGGCAGGCAGCTGGTCCATCTGACCAGCCCATGCCCTGGACAGTGTGATTGTCAGGACGGGGAGCCAGGGACCCAGGGACCTTCACGGAGCGGCCCTGGAAGCCTTGGCCGGCCGCAGAGAGTCTGCCTGGCAGGAGACCCCCAGATGGTCAGTCCCCCAGAGACGGCCGCATCCTCAGACACCCAGCCTGACGGTCCTTCCACCCGAGCAGCCCTGGGCATGGCAGCCTCCCAGCTGGCGGCGCTGGAAGGAGAGGAGTCGGGGGCCGGGGGGCTGCCCTTGACCGAGGCCAGCCCTGGCTTCCTGTATTCCGAGGGCCAGCGGCTGGCGCTGGAGGCTCTGCTGAGCAAGGGCGCCGAGGCGTTCGAGGCCTGCGTGCAGCGCGAGGGCCTGCGGCCCTTCCTGAGCGCGGAAGAGCTCCGGAGCCTGGCAGCGGCGGCTGAGGACTGGACCGCATCCAAGCAGCCGCCCAGCAGGGCAGCAGAGGGAGCCCCTGCCACCTATCGGGCCTCGGGCAGCCTGACTTACTGGCCTGGACGGTCAGATGAGCTGGCGCCCACGCTGCGGCTGGGCTGGCCAGAGGACCCAACCTGGAAGGGAATCACCCGGGCACAGCTGTACACCCAGCCCCCCAACGAGGGCCACCCGCCCCTCAAGGAGCTGGTGCGCCAGGAAATCCAGGCCGCCTGCAAGGTGGGGGTCTCAGGGGGGCCTGGTGTCCACTCCCCAGACACAGACATCCTCACAAACCAGCTCCCGGACCTGGGAGTGGCGCATCCCCTGGGGCCCGGGTGTCTCACCCATGCCCTCCTGGGACTCCTGAGTCCACACCTCGCAGCCCTCAGGACCCGGGGGTCCACATCCCCCAGACCTCATCCTCACCCTCTCTCCAAGGCCTGGGTCCCCCTGGGCATCCATGCCCCTTGGACCTAATTATGACCCCTTGGTCTCAGTCATCTACCACACCGCACCCCACCCCACCCCTAGGGTAGGTGTCTCCATCCTCCCTCCCACGGAGGGTCCAGATGTCTCCCCTACAGCCCCCTGGAGAGCATGTTCTTTATCTGACAGCTTTGCGCCTGCCAGCTCCCGTGCTAAGTGCTTACACGGGTTAACATTTATAATTGCCAGGAGGGTCCTGGGAGGTTGGGACTTATTATACCGAGTGAGGAGAGATGGGGAAACTGAGGCACGGGAGGTTAAGTCTCTCACCGGTAAGTGACCGAGTGGGGATTTGAACCAAGGCTGTCTGGCCAGTGGGTCAGGAGTCCTCTCTGCTACATGTTTCTGCCTGCAAGATCCAGGCCTTCAGCAGCTCCCCCAGTCCCCAGAGCTCCCGCTACATGACCAAGCAGATCATCCTGCCCCCCCCCCGCCCCCCGGTATCCAGGGCACCTCCAAGGACCCAGCCCGCTGAGCCCTGGAGCAGGGCCACCATGCGGTGTCACAGCGCACGGGACACTGTTCGCCATTGCAGATGTGATTATGATGAGTTTTCCAGCAGTAGAGGCCTTGGTCTCCAGGAAGGGCGGTTTTTTCCTCATTCACATGTAGGTGCTGTATGCGCAGCAGTGCATGTCTGGGGGTCTCTCCCGCAGCCCCCCTGAATGACTCATCGAGGCCGGGCCTTTAAGCTCCCACCCCCAGGGCCCCAGCCCCTGACTGTCCCCGGAGCTCCAGGCTCCATCCACAGCCCCTCTCCCCATCCCCCAGCTAGTGGCTGTGGTCATGGACATCTTCACTGACCCAGACCTGCTTTTGGACCTGGTCGATGCCGCGACACACCGCTGGGTGCCTGTCTACCTGCTCCTGGACCACCAGCAGCTGCCTGCCTTCCTGACGCTGGCCCAGCAGCTGCGGGTGAACCCCTGGGCCACCGAGGTAGGAGCCTGGCAGGCAGGACCCGAGTCCTGATTCTCCTGGCGCTGGGACCAGCGGGGGGCAGACCCCTCCACAGCGTCCTAGCTCATCGAGGTGGATGCCAGCTGAGAGGTCCTCTGAGATCCGATGCCCATGGCATTGGGGGAGTTAGAGGTGGGCCTTCCCACGGGGTCCCTCTGAGTTAGGGCTATCTCCAAGAGACCCCCGAAGCCCAATGCTGGTAGCTCTGGAGAAGCTGGGACAGACTTTTCTACAGAGCCTTGGGCCATCCGGGTCCTAACCAGCCTGGAGGGATCCCCCCCCCCCACCAAGCCCTGGGCAGTGAGTGGAGGTGTGCGGGGTTGGCCCGAGCTAGGGTGTGCCCCCTCTACTCCAGAACCTAGATATCCGTGTTGTGCGGGGCTGCAGTTTCCAGAGCCGATGGCGACGGCAGGTGAGCGGCAGTGTGCGGGAGAAGTTTGTGCTGCTGGATGGCCATAGGGTCATCTCCGGATCCTACAGGTGCGGCTGCCCCCTCCCCCACCACGCGGTGTCCTGTCCCCAACTCTCAGTAGAGCAGTCGGCGTCCCTTTTTACCAGCCTCTCTTTCCTGGTCTGTGAAATGGGTCTAAACACCCTCACTGGTAGAGGAGGTACTGAGGGGCAGAGGCCCTCGTTTGGGGATGAGCCAGGCCTGCCCGGGGGCCAGCTTAGTGGCCTGGGCGGGGGTCATCTCTTCGACGCTGTGTCTCCTCATCTGGGAAACAGGGCCCACAGTTTGTGTGTGGGTTTCAAAACCAGGACGACCTGGATTGGAGTCCTAGCTCTGCCTTGAGTTAACTCCACCTTTCTAAGCATCTATAAAGAAATAAGAGTTGGTATGCAAAGGACCTGGCCCTCGGACTGGCTCGAGTCCCTCCTCTCCTGTCCTTGGGGTCTGACCCACCCTGGATCCTGGCTCCTCAACTTCTCAGCTCTGTGACACACTGGGCCAGTGCCTCCCCTGCTCTGTACCTCAGTTTCCCCATCTGGAAAGGGTGAATTACTAACAGACCTGCCTCATAGGGTCATAGCGTGGGAGGGTGCGGGGCAGGCACGCAGACTCCTGGGTCAGGTGGCCCGGCTACAGGCTATGTGACTTTGGGCAGCTGAATTCACCTCTCTGTGCTTCCCTTCCTCCTCTACAGAGCGGGATGATACGGTTAGTGCCTCTAGAGCAGGGTTTCTCGACAGAGGTGCTACTCACATTTGGGGCCGGATGGTTCTGTGCTGGGGGGGCTTCTTTGGGCATCTTAGGAGGCTGCACCGAATCTCTGGTCTCTCCACCCTGTATGATGTCAGGAGCAATGCCCCCTTCCCCTATTAGGACAACCCAAAGTGTCTCCAGACATTGCCAACTGTCCCCTGGGGGTGGGGGCGGACGTGCCCAGTGGATTACCAGCGCTCTCCACTGGCGGTTTTCAATCTTGGGCTTGCCTGTGTCCGAATCACCTGGAGGACTCCTTAAAAACACAGATTTCGGGCGCCTCCCCTCCTCCCTCCCCCCCCCACTGCTCCCACTCAGCCCGCTGGGGATGGGGCCTGAGAATTGGCATTTCTAGCTAGCTCCCAGCCAATGCCGGCGCTGCCAGTCCGGGGACCACACTTGGGGGAACCACTACCGTGGAGACTGGGGCTGTCTTGGAGCGCGTCTACCGTCCCTCCCGGCTTTGTTTGGGGGTTCAGCGAGATCAAGGTGCCCTGGCACGTAACAGAAGCAGCGCTCCGTAAACGTTAGCTGTCGTTTATTGTCGTCATTGCTCATTTTAACCATATTTCATCGACTCTAAGGTGCCACCAACGAAAAGAAGCATCCTGATAGACATGTGAAAAGATATGTGTCTTAGAACCCATGAAATACAGTAGAGGGGTCCAGCCAAACCCACCGAGCTTGGCTCCCCACCACTGAGTCAGGCCCGAGGATGCTTCGCCGAGCCCTGGGCTCCGGGGGGACAGCCCTGGAATGGAGGAAGCCGGGGCCACACGAGGTTGTCCAGGGTCTCTGGCCATTTAATGGGGGGGGGGGGGGCGGGGGGCTCGGGGTGCAGCGGAGCCAGGACACCAGTCCCGGGCCCTGCCCTTCGGGTTGGTCACAGCAGATATGGGAGCAGCTGCAGCATGCCCAGTGCCAGGCTGGCAGTGACCCCTTCCGTCTGGCTGCCCGTGGGATTGGGGGCCCCATTACACATGTGGCCATAGCAGCAGGTGGAGGTGAGCGTGTAGGTGACGCCCATGTAGGTGACCAGCTCCTCGTGGCCGCAGGACGTGGACACCAGGCAGCCTTTGTTGAGGACAGGGCCGAGGCCCGGGGCCACCCCTTGGCCCGTGAAGCAATCCTCATCGTCGCCACAGCGCATGTGGATGCCCGGGCACTGCTTGGAGTCGGTCAGCTCACAGAACACGCAGTCCTTGGTGCCCGTGGCGCCCAGGGGCAGAGCCATTACCAGAAGCAACAGCCAGCCGAGGACCATGGTGGCCTGGCGGCGGGGACGGTGCCCAAGCCAGGCCGTGGGCTTCCTGGGCCTCCCGGAACTGCTGAATGACGCTCCTGAGGCCTGCGAGACTTTTGCCCCTGGTCTGGGCCTCCCAGGGTCAGCGCTCGGACGGTCCTCGGTTCCCAACGCTCCACGTCCCTCGTGGGAGCTCCGTGCACTCTTTGTGGAGCGGAATGGGGTGACCTCACAGACCCCTCGGGGCTCCCACTGGCCGCTCCAGGGGTGAGGTCACAGGTGGGGGGGAGGGGTGTCACAATCTGCGGGCAGACGGGTCCGCCAACCTGCCAGGGGGCGAGGACGCTGCCACCCCGCCAAGGTAAGGACGCTTGGACCAACACTCACCATCCTGGTGGCTGATGGATCAGTTCTCCGGGCGCTGGGCCCATTTTTCAGATGGGCAAACGAAGGCTCAGGAAGGGAAAGTGACGTGGCCAAGGTCCCCAGAGCCAGGATGAGAGCCCAGGTTCATTTAATTCCCAAGAGCACCTGCTGTGTGCCCAGACCTTAAAGCTAGATGCTTTAAATACCAGCACTGTGACGACAGGACCGTAGGGGACCTGCTCTCCACAGCCAGCTGGGCGCGGGCCGGGCGCCATGCAGGCAGCTCAACCCTTTGTCCTCTCTTTCCAATCTTCCTCCATCTTAGCTCCGTATCGCAGATGAGCAAACTGAGGCTCGGAGCAGGCACATCCAGAGCCCACCACACGACAAGTGTTTAATAAATGGCAGTCATTACATAGGAAGCAGCTGAGTCTTAAGACAGGCCTTGTGGGAGTCAGAAGACTAATCCCACCTCTTTTCAGAGAGGGAAACTGAGGCACTGACGCCTCCTTTGCTGGGGATGGGGCAGTGTCCCGGTATAAGCTCAGGCCGGCTTCCAGATGATAATTTAAGTATCTTAACTTGTTGTCACATCAGCCCTCGGGTAGGTACCTAGGTGGTTCTCATTCTACAGAGGGGGATGTTGAAGCCAGAGAGGTTGCAGGACCTGCCCGAGGTCACACAGCCTGCCCTGGGACCAGGTGGGGACCGGTAATGGGGTCCAGGCCGGGTTCCCTAGGGCGGCACGGAGATCCTGACCCCTCACTGCGTGCCCCTCAGCTTCACGTGGAGCGACTCTCGCCTGCACCGCGGTCTGGTGACCCTGCTGACCGGCGAGATTGCCGATGCCTTCAGCCGAGAGTTCCGGACACTGTATGCGGCCTCCTGGCCGCTCCCGTCCGCGCCCACCCGGGGCCCCTTCGTCAGCACCGTGGGGGGGCTGCAGCTGGCTCACAACCCCCACCGCGTGGCCCGCCGCCGCTCTGTGGCCCCCATGTCACCGCCGCCACCCGACGGCCCACTGGCCCGACGCTTGGCTGCCTGCCGGCTCTTTGAGGGGGACAGGCAGGAGACCCCGGCCGCCCCAGGGCCGGCGCTGAGCGACATCCTGAGGAGTGTCCAGCGCGCCCGGACTCCCAGCGGCACCCCGGCCCGGCCCAGCCGCTCCTTGTGGGACCTGAGTCGCCTGTCCCAGCTGTCCGGCTCCAGCGACGGTGACAGTGAGGTGAGAGCTGGTGGCTGGCCTCGGAGAAACAAGAGGAAGAGGATGGGGCAGCTGAGGGCCTACTATGTGCCTGGCCCTGGGCCGGGGCTGGGGGTGGAGGTGGGGTAAGCAAAAGCGCCCACCTGAGTTCATGATCCCAGAGACCATTTCCTATAGTCCTACTGCGTGCTGGGCAGGGGAGTGTTGGGTGGCTGGGGGCAGGGACCCCGAGAGCCACCCTGGGTGCAAATCCTGGCATGACCCACTAATGGGGAGAGCCGGGCAAACATCTGCCTTCTCTGAACCCTCCGTGTTCTCATCTAGCGAATGGGTGCAGCAGTTGTCCCCAGTCTCGGTTTGATGGGAAGGAGGAGTCAGTGAGGGGAGGATGAACTAACTAGAACATTAAGCATTACAATAAATCCCCACGGTGGAATTTATTTGTATTTCTTTCGCGAGATCCTCATCCCAGGTCAGTGAGGTAATTCTCTTCTCTCGCTCGTGGTCACAGATGGGAAAGCTGAGGCTCGGAGAGGTCAAGTAACTTGCCCAAGGTCAAAACCACCATCTCTTGTGGGCACCGTGCCACATGCCAGGGGCTCTCACAGAGGCGGTTGAATTGGATCTTTGCCAAAACCCTCTGAGGTAGCTGTTGTTACGAGCCTCCGCCCACCCATTTCACAGATGAGGAAACTGAGGCACGAGGGAGAGATCAGAACTTGGCCCTCGTGGCCTCGCCGGTGCAGCTTTTAAACGCTCTGCCCCTGGCTTCCCGGATTCGAGCGTCGTCCGGGTGTTGCGGGGGGGGGCGGTTGGCGAGCTCCAAGGGGTCTCTGTGCCCCTCCTCTCGGCTGCTGAGACGCTGGGGTTCCCACGGAGCCCGCCCTAATTCTCTGGGACCCTGGGCGGAGCCTCCGTGCCCTCAGCTGTAAAGTGGGCTGTCGACAGGGTGAGAGCAGAGCCATGTGGGACAAGCAGGCGGCCTCGCCCTGCATGCCGGCAGACCCGGGGTACAGGTTCTCTGTGACCTGTGCCCCTCTCGGGCTCAGTTTCCCCATTTGCTACGTGGGACCTAGTGGGGACCTTTTCCGAGGGTGAGGGAGAAATGTCCCAGGAATCGCCTCCCTCAGTTCCAGGCCAGGGGGGAAGGGGGATGGGCAGCGCAGGGGCAAGGTCCTCTCGCCTCCACCCGGTCCTGAGCCGCCCTCACCCACCATCACCTCCCTTGGCAAATATTTGCTCCCCCCAGGCAGTTGCTGACAGCTTCCTGTTCCTCCCCAACTGCAAAGCTGCAGGGGGGAACACAGCAGCTGGCCCTCTGAGGGTCTGGGGGCCCCAGGCCTCCCGGATCACTTCCCTTCCCCATTCTGGAGGCTCAGGGGCCTTCTCACCACCCCTGAGAGTCTCATACACACACACACACACACACACGCACACACATGCACACACACCCTTCCTGGACTCAGTCCCCCGAGCCTTCTCTCACCTCCCTCTCTTTCCCTCCACAGCTCAAGAAGTCCTGGGACTCCAAGGACACCCCAGCCAAGGCCCTGATGAGGCAGCGGGGCACCGGAGGGGCTCCCAGGGGTGAGACAGAAGCCCGTCCTCTGGGCCGGTCCCAGCTCCGGGGCGGCCCCCTGCCCCTCCTCCCTGCACGCCACCTCCGCTATCTGTCCCCGACCAGAAGGAGGTTTGGTGAAGATGCTGCCTCCAAACTCCTGGGACCCCGAGGCTTCCAGCAGCCAGACCGGGCCGCCCAGGCAGGACTCAAGGGGCGACCGTGACAGGAGCCAAAGCTGCATGGGGCCGGCCTCTCCACCGGCAGCTCCAAGCCCCCTGCCTCCGAGTCGAGGCGTGGACAAGGCTTCTGGCCTGGGTATCTGTCTGGAAATCGGGAGGGATTTTTTTCTCTTTGTTCTAGAACCTGGGCAAGCCCAGTGCTCACTCTAGAGGCCAGTGTCACAGTTTAGGAAATGGGCAGAAAGTCTCGAGTAGCTGGGATCCTAGAACAGCATATCCTACTTCTCTGCAGACTGGCCTGGCTGAATGGCCCGGGTGCTGGAATTGTGTGGGGTGAAGGTGGAGAGTCCGTGGGACAAAGTGGGGCAGCTTCCGGTACCCACCACGCTCAGGAGCTGTGGGGAAACACCTTGGCAAGGGAGAGGACAGAATCCAATCGAGGGAGTGGGGCTGAATAATGAGGGCCTGGAAATTGGTGGGGGTCAGGGCCAGGGGGGCTGGGACTGTTTTGCGGGTGCTAAGCGCTGAGTTGCTGGGCTCTCCCTTTACCTCTGCTCAGAATAAAGCTGCTTGATGCCAGAATCTTGCATTTCCACAGCCTAGCAGAAGACCCAGGAATGCAGTTCTGGCCCCCTTCTCCCTCACACCCAGGAGGGCCTCGCCGCAGCGCCCCGGGCCTGCCGGGAGGCAGGTGCTCAGCGCTTGCCTTCCCGCAGCACCTTCGCCTCCGGCGGGGGCTTCTGAGTCACCGACCCCACTGGCGTGCGGGGTGGGGAAGAACACCTCGTCTTCTTCGGGGGCCCTGGGTGCGCGGCGCGTCCCCACCCCAGCCTCCGCCTCCCTCGCGCGCCCCCTGCCGGCCGCCCGCGGCAAGCCACCTCCAGAGCGCAGCGAGAGCCGGGGCAGGAGCGCAGCGTTTATTCTCAGAGTCACGGG
Organism: Neomonachus schauinslandi; assembly: GCF_002201575.2. Taxonomy (NCBI): domain Eukaryota; kingdom Metazoa; phylum Chordata; class Mammalia; order Carnivora; family Phocidae; genus Neomonachus; species Neomonachus schauinslandi. The sequence continues at coordinate 7,507,974 of NC_058418.1, forward strand.
TTGGGGGGCTCAGAGGCCTCGGGGGGGCTGGGGCTGGGATCGGGGTCCGGGCTGGCGTCCTCGGGGACGTCCCAGGGGAAGGTGGGCAGCCCCCGCATCTGCTCGCGGTAGACACGGTCGAAGGCTTCGCTCTGCGCCACCGTGAAGTGGTTCTTCCAGTCACCGCACACGCCTGGAAGGGAGGGAGGGACGGCGAGGTGAGGAGCGTGGGAACCTTCCCCGCCCCCAACATGCCAGCACCCCCTTTCCCACCTGCGGGCCTTTGCCAGAAGCACCTCCCCACCCCTCTTCGTCTCCATGCTGCCCCTTTACCTCCTACGGTGGCCACCTCTGTCCCCAGTCACCTGGGCAGACCCCTGGGCACCCTTTTGCGCCCTCCCCCCCTTGGCTCCCCCCATCCTACCTGTCGCTCCAGTAGACCTGTTGCCTTCCTCTATTTTACCCCGACCCCTTAAATCTCTCTGCCTGGAACATCCGCCTCCCCGTCCAGCATTCCTGCCCGTGTGACCGTGTCACTGTGACCCATCCCTCACCTCCCTGGCTCGAACAGGGCTTCCTCACCCCAGGGCTCCTGCAACACGCTACCTCCATTATGGCTCTGACAGTGTGAATGAATGCTTTCCCACACTCGGTGCCAGGGGACTGGCCGAAGGGCTACCCTGGAGTCGTGGGGTTCACTCTTTAACCCTCGCAGCAACCGAGCAGGCAAGGGGTGTGAACTCTGCCCCTTCCATGTGCCCAGGCAGGTGCGGGGATCCCGCCGAGCCTCACGTTTCTCACTGTCATGGGGCATTAACCTGGAATCCTGGAGCCAATGTCATTTGGATCGTGGCATTTTGAATCTTAGCAAGTGTACACCCTACATATTACATGACGCCCCTCGTGAGATCTGGGACGGCTCCCTGTGGGAGGCTGAATAATCACCCCCTCCCTCCAGATGTCAACCTGTCCTAGTCTTTGGAACCTATGCCTAGGTGACCTTACATGGCAAAAGGGAGTTTGCAGGTGTCATTGTTAAAGACCTGGAGATGGGGAGAGGATCCTGGATTATCCTGGTGGCCCCCATTTAGCCACGAGGGTCTTGATAAGAGGTGGTGGGAGGGTCAGCGTCAGAGATCAGAAGATGCTCTGCTGCTGCTTTCAAGATGAACGGGGGCCACAAGCCAAGCAACGCACATGGGGCTAGAGACTGAAAAGGCAAAGAATGGATTCTCCCCCTAGAGCCTCAGAAGGAACAATCCCTTGGACACTTTGGTTTTAACCCAGTGACACTGATTTTGGACTTCTGACCCCAGAACCGTAAGAGAATAAACGTGGCTTGTGTGAAGCCGCTAAATTTGTGGTATTTTAGCAGGAATAGGAAGCAGCGCACTCCCACCCTCACCCCGTAATCCAACACTTGAATATTTCTGGGGTGAACACTTCATGCTAAGAAAGATTCGTGAAGGGCGCCTGGGTGGCTCAGTAGGTTAAGTGTCTGCCTTTGGCTCAGGTCATGATCCCAGGGTCCTGGGATCGAGTCCTGCATCAGGCTCCCTGCTCAGCGGGGAGCCTGCTTCTCCCTCTGCCTCTCTTTCTCTCTCTCTGTCTGTCTCTTACGAATAAATAAATAAAATCTTAAAAAGAAAGAAAGAAAGATTCACGAAGACACCATAGAGCCTCACAGAGTGTGCCAGGCCCCAGGCTCAGCCCTGTGTGGGGGGTCGGTCCTGGGTCCACAGTGACGCTGGGAAGGCAGTTCTGTTTGGAGCAACCCCAGTTTTAGCTGGGAAAACTGAGGCCCAGAGAGGTTACGTGACTCGCTCAGGTCACACAGCCAGGCTGTGGCACCCCAGAGCCCCCGCACCTTTCCGGAGGAAGGCACCGTGGCGCTGGTCCAGCAGGCTGGGAGGCAGCAGCGTGAAGTTGGACATGGCGTTGGCCTTCATAGCGCCGAAAGCTGAGTGCGCCACCACGGAGCCCAGCGCCTCCTCACCCAGCGGCCGACCCAGGAATTGGCAGACGCGCTGCACGGAGCCGTGGAGATCCTGCAAGCAGGGGAGAGGGGTCAGGGGGGCCAGGCGGAGGGAGGTGGGACCCCAGGCAAGGAAGGAGCACCAACCAGACCCCGAATCTGGACGTCTGGAGTCCTGACCAGACCTGTCTGGGTGACTCTGCTTCTTTGCCTCAGTTTTCCCACCTCCGAGCTGAGGGATTGGGCTATGGCTTCCGAGTTTTCACAGTTTGGGGTTTTGGAGGGTTCTGCGGGCAGGAGGGAAGGGGCGGAGGCGGGGGAGAGGTCACAGCAGGGAGCAGAGGTTACTCAGGCACCTTATACAGAATCACCCTCACTCGGGTTAGAAGGGGGAGTCAGCCTGTCTGTGCCCCAAATCTGCACCCACCCCCTTGAGCCAGTCCCAGGCCAGACTCCCAGCCTGGCCTCACCCCTCTGTCTCCCCCTGCCCCCACACCCCTGTCAGTCTGTCTCTGCTCATCTCCTCTGGGCTTTCAGCCCTAGCACTGGTCAGGCCTTGTCCTCTCCCTATGGACTCCTCACCCCAGCCTCCTCCCCAGCCTCCTCCCTGGCCTCCCTGCCTCCAGGCCCCCACACCCAGAGCTGCTCCCAGCCCTCCTATGGCTCCCTGGTGCTCAGGGACAGGAGTCCTGGCCACCCCCCAGGCCTGGCTTTCAAGGAGAGAAGTGGTCTGGCCTCCCCCATCCTATCTTTCCAGAATTTACCATTCCCTGCAATTTCCTCCCTGCAGCCTCGGCATGGGGCTGCCAAGAATGCCCCGTGCCACCACCCTCCACCTGGCAAACCTCCCCATCCAGATGCAGCTCAAATATCCACCCCCTCCTGACAACGACAGTTCAAGTCACTGGGGATTGAACACCCCCTGTGTACCAAGCTCTGGTCCAAGCCCCTCATGTATATTTGTGGCAAGCGTGCCAATAGCCCTGCAGAGAGGTGTCCTTACCCCAGTCGGTAAAAGGAGGCTCAGAGAGGGGAAGACACTTGTCCAGGGTCACACAGCTAAGGAGGAGCTCAGATTTAAGTGCCCGAAGCCCCACCCCTCCCTGCCCCCTCCTATCTTGCTGCCTTCCCTGAAATGCAATACGCCTTCTGCTCAGCTCTACCAACCCCACGGCTCCGATTTTCCACGTCATTCCTGGTTTCATAACCCTCCATCCCTTTATCGTCTTGAACCACTGGCGTGTCCCAGAAATTCTAACATGTTGGCAGTTCCTCCCACCCAGGGGCAGCCCAGAAGCTCTGTCAGGCTGCATGGCCCAGTTTTTGGTTTGGAGAACAAAACTAGATGAAAAAAAAAAAAAAAGGGGGGGGGGGGGGATGGTAATGCCGAAATCTTCTCTGGATCTTCCAACACCAAGAGATATACCAGGGTGGGAAAAAAAAAAACAAACAAAAAACTCAGGTAGGTTGTCAACTCTCTCTAGGTTCCAAACCCCCAGGCTCCTCCTCTCTAAAACGGGGGTAATAACAATATTGGGGTGAACCCTATAAAATGTGGCTCAATACTGTCAATTTTATGTGGTTCGCTCTAATAGGTAACTCACCTGCCCGTACCTGGTGAGGATTAAATGTGATGAACCATATGTGGTATTTGGTGCATGGCCTCTCTCACCCTCAGGGGACATTGGCTCCTATTGTTACTACTAATCAGATAGGCCCTTGCTCAGAACCTAATCACTTTTACTTTACACACTCTATTAACACTGTGGCATACCTTGTCAGATGATAATAATATGCCAGTGCCAGCCACTGTGGTTCTCACAGCAATCCCGTGAGCCTGTGTTTTCCCACCCTTTTTTAAAGAATATTTTTATTTATTTATTTGACAGAGAGAGAGAGAATGAGCAGGGGGTAGGGGTGGAGGAAGAGGGAGAAGCTGACTCCTCTCTGAGCAGGGAGCCTGATGCGGGGCTCGATCCCAAGACCCTGGGATCATGACCTGAGCCGAAGGTGGACGCTTAACTGCTTTACCAACTGAGCCACCCAGGCACACCCTTTCCCACCCATTTTAAGGATGAGATGTCTGAGGCTCTGAGAGACTTTAGGGGATTTTTTAAAGTAGGCTCCATGCTGGGCTCGAACTCACGACCCTGAGATCAAGACCCGAGCTGAGATTAAGAGTCGGATGCCCAACTAACTGAGCCACCCAGGCACCCCAACATTTTAGGGGATTTTAACTGTTTTATTGGACATAAAAATTCAGGTGTTTCCCACTCCAAAAAGTACTGACAGAAAGAATACAACACATACATGAAACACACAAGAAGGGAACATGTCTGGGGAGCTTAGTGAAGGGGCATATAATGGGAGCTTCTCAGGTACCCAGCCTCTGGGAACATCTTTGTTAAGAATCTAGAATGGGGCACCTGGGTGGCCCAGTTAGTTAAGCGTCTGTCTTTGGCTCAGGTCATGATCCCAGGGTCCTGGGATCGAGCCCCGCATTGGGCTCCCTGCTCAGTGGATAGTCTGCTTCTCCGTCTGCCCCCCCGCCCCCCCATGCTCTCTCTCTCAAATAAAGAAATAAAATCTTTAAAAAAAAAGTGTTTGCTAAAAAAGAAAAAAAGGATCTAGAATGGCTGGTTATGTTCACTGTGGGTTGTCCCTCTAGAAGCCCAGCATCCTCCTTACAGCCCAGCAAAGCAGTGGGCATTCTGCATGGCACCTTCTTCCAGGGAGCTCTCCCTGATTGCCCCAGCCAGAAGGCATTTTCCTCTCTCGGGTGCCTGCTCCAGGGACGTTTGATGGGGTCCAGACAGGATCCCCATCTAACTCCAAAGGCTGTTTCCTTCCACCGCTCCCCTCTGCCCTTCAGGTCACAGCCATCATTGAAGCTCACTTCCCACGTGCTGCAGTTCCGCATGACCTCATCTATCCTATCTCCTCTCCTGCTCAGGGCCCACCGGGGGCTTCCACCTACTCAGAGACAAGCCAAGGTCCTCCCCGTGCCTCCTATCCCCTCTCTGCCCACATTTCCCACCCCCACCCCGACTCAGCCGGCTCTGGCCACATGGGCTTCTTTGCTCCCCTAGGAACACATCAAGCATGCTCTCATCTCAGGGCCTTTGCACGGGCTTTCCGGGACACTTTCCCCCCAGATATCTCCAGGGCTCCTTCTTCTCCTTCAGATCTTTGCTTAAGGGTCATCGTCCCCCCAGAGGCCTCCCTGACCACCCTATTTAAAACTGCGCCCCCACACATTCCTTATCCTCAGCTTCTAGTCGGCTTGCCTTTTCTCCTTCGCTCTGCTCTCCAGCTGCCATCTATTTCATTTCTTTGTCCATGCCCCTTCTGCGGCTCAGGGGCTCAGGACCCTGCTCCATTCACCACTGCACCCCCAGTACCTGGTGCATTAGGCAGCAGAGCAGGCCTCGCGGGAAGGGAAGCGGGTATGAGGAGGGGAGGAGTGGAGGACCCTGGGCCGGAGTGGGGTGGGGGTGGGGCGGGGGGGGAATCACCTGCTGCAGCTCCTCATAGGTGATAAACAGGAAATTCTCTTTGCCCTGCATCCGAATCCAGCCCTTAATGTGGTCGAACCAGGAGCCAAACTGCACTGCGGGCGGAGGGGCAGGCGGATGAGGTCCGGGCAGCAAAACCACCTCCGCTGGGGCTCGGGGCTCAGGGGGGCCTCACTGGCCCCATGTGGCCCCGGGCCTGGCCCCTCAGAGCTGGACGCCTCCCCCAAGCCCCCCACACCTGGCACCCTGAAAACCCCTGTCTCCCCATCTCTCTGTTTCTGTCCCTTTTCTGCATCTCTGTCTCTCTCTTTTTGTTTCTCTCTTCTCTGTCTCTCTGTATCTATGTGTCTGTCTGTCTGTTTCCTTCTCTCTATTCCCCTGTCTCCTTCACTGTGAGTAACGCCCTCTATCTCTGCCTCTCTCTCCTTCGTACCCCTCCCCTGTCCCCTTCTTGGCTGGGTCCCCAAGGGGCTCCCCCCATCTCACTTTGCCCCAGTCTTCACCTTCGCCTTTGAGAAAGTTCTGCAGGAACTGGTCAGGCGTGCCGGGGTCCTTCAACTGCCCAGCAATCTTGGAGTAATGATAGAGCGAGACCACCACGTCCCGGGGGTTCCGGCCCATGTAGATCACCTGTGTGTGGATGTTGGGGAGGAGGCCAGAAGCTGTCAGACACAGGCAGGACCCCAGCCCCGAAGACTGCATGTCCCCAAGCCTTCTCTCTTCTGATCCTACAGCAGGAAGGACTCAGAGTTGACTTCTCAGGGGACTGCCCCGCTAAGCTTAGATCAGTTCACCTCATCCCAGCGGATGGGGAGAGCTCCCTGCAACCACATTCCAGGAGGAGAGTGGGACTGTTCCTGGACTAGGCAGAGTGACAGTTTGGCTTCAGGGAATAAAGACTGAAGGAAGAAGGCATGGGACTCAGGATGGAGGAGATCAGGGTGAGAGATGTTGACCCTCCTTCCTATTCCCATAGCCAAGGCCTTAACTCATCTGTTCCTGCCTGGTCTTTCACCAGAGCCTCTTCCCCAGCCTCCTAGCCTCCACATGGCCCCAGAAGGTCCTTCTATACCCAGAGCTGACCCTGCCTTCTTTGACTCTCCAGCACCCCAGGGAAGAGTCCCAGCCCCTGGGCCTGGCATTCAAGGCCCTGATCACCTGGCTCCACTCTGTTTACCTGCTTCATATTCCACAACCAAGCCCACTCCAGCCCCATTGGATATGTCCTTCCCTGGCAACTGTCTCCTTCCCCAAGACTTATGGTCAGCCACTCACTTCCTTCGTGATCCCACCAGTCTCCTGGCTTTAACGACTCCATCCATCTCTATCAACCAGCCAATTACAGATACGCATGTCCATCCCAGATCTGTCCTATCAAATCCCAATTCAGTTATCTCCCTTCCCACTGGCAACCCCCACCCGGACACCTATGGGCCATGACAGAGCTCCCACTTTCCCCTGAACCTCCCCATCTCGCCACCCCCCATCCCAGGTGACAGCAGCCTCATCCTCCCAGCAGCTTAAGCCAAACACCGTGGAGTCACCCTTGATTCATCTGTCTGACACCCACACCCAATCTGTCAGTTAATCTGACTACTGGTTCCACCTTCAAAGTACACCCCAAATGTAGCCTGCTTCCTTCACGTCCACTGCCACCACCCTGGTCTCGTCCACTGTCGCCTCCCACCTGGACTACCTGCCCTTACCCCCATGGTCTGTCCCCCACCTCGCGTCCAGAGGGCGCCTGTGGAAACCTAAGTCGGCTCCTATTTCTCTGCTCAGAGCCCTGCCCTGGCTCATGTCCCTCAGGGGACAAGTGAAGTTCCCACCCTAGCCCACGCAGCCCTGCACAGTTGGGAGCCTGTTACCTCCCTGACCTCATCTCTACTCCTCTCCCCCTCGTTCAGTTGGCTCTGGCCACACAGGCTTCCTTGCCAGCCTCAGGCATGCCACACTCACCCCGGGGCCTTTGCACCTGCCCTTCCCTGTGCCTGGAATGTTCTTCCCCCAGACACCCCCACACTCTGCTCCTTTCTGATGTGAATTTACCACCTTGGCATATTAAAGAGCTTCCTTATCTATTCTCTGCCTGTTACCCCTTAGAATGTGGGCTTACATTGCTATGTGCTTACTAGCTACTGTTCTAGATCAGGGCCAGGCACATAGTAGGTGTTCAATAAATGTGCTGAACCCATCAGTCAGGGAGAGTCAGCTCTCCCCCACCCCAACACCCCTCCCGCCTCCTGCACCTTGGCCTTGGAGTTGAAGAAGGCTTTGGTGAAGAGCTGGATGGGGAGATGGGAACTCATGAGGCGGGGGCTGGGCTGGTCCGAGAGGCTGAAGGCACCCATGATGGTCTCACACCAGGGTGCCCGCTTCCAGATGGGCACCGAGCGGATCCAGGATGGGTCCCCGTCCTTTAGGATTAAGCTGAGGATCTCAATCATCCAGTTGGTGCCTGTCAGGAGATATTGGGCAAATTAATCGAAGATGGGGCAGGATGGAGGGGAGGCCAGAGAGAACCAGAGTCAGATTTCTCAGATTCCTCACAGCTGGCCAGCCAGCGGAGAAGCTAGGCCTGCTTATCAGGATTTTCAGAGCAGGAACTCAAGGCTCAAAGAAACAAAGTCGGCGGCCAAGGTGGCGAAGCTAGGAAGTGGCCCGCGTGGCAGAGACTGGCTTGCTGCCCTCCCAACCCCATTTCATCTCCCTACCAGGAATATGACGGGACCACATTTCCCTAGCCTCCCCTGCAGCTACATGTGGGGCCATGTGACCGAATTCTGGCCAAGTGCAGTGATATGCAGCCATTTCCAGGCCTGGCCCATAAACACCTCCTACGTGTCCCTCCCCCTTCCCTCTCCGCTGGCTGGATGCGGGGACGCCCCTGGAAACTGGGGCTCCCGGGGATGGCAGAGCCATAAGATGGAAAGAACCAGAATGCCTGAGACTGCATGGATTTCCCCCCACGTCCCTCCACGCATCCTGCACCGACCGGAGTTTAAAGGAATGACAAATAAGCTTCTAGTAGGCTCCGTGGCTGGGATTCTGAGGCTTATGTGTGAGGCAGAAGCATTCCGCTAGTACATACAGGAAGCTGGAATTAAATCCAGACGTCTGGGCTTAAAAACCTCAGCTCCTTTCACTGCCCTTTCTCGGGAGTCACCCGTTGATTTCTGGGGGGAGTCACAAATGTCATGTAGCAGGAAGGGACCTTATCAATGACCCGGTTCTCAGGTCCGGATTCCAGGAGACTGTAGGCAAGTCAGATGAGAAATAATAATAATAATAATAACAATGTTAACAGTGACCTATTATTAGTATTATATTGCCCTGGATTCTCTGTTTTGTTGTTTTGTTTGTCTGGGTTTTTTTAAAGATTTTATTTATTTATTTGACAGAAAGAGAGAGCACAAGCAGGGGGAGCTGCAGACACAGGCAGAGGGAGAAACAGGCTCCTCCAGGAGCAGGGAGCCCCATGCGGGGTTCCTTGCGGGGCTCGATCTTAGGACCCCGGGATCATGACCTCGGCGGAAGACAGACGTTTCACCTTCACCGACTGAGCCACCCAGGCGCCCCTATTTTTAAGTCATCTCTGCGACCAAAGTGGGGCTCGAACCCACGACGCCCAGATCAAGAGTCTCACGCTCCACCAACTGAACCAGTCGGGCGCCCCTATATTGCCCTGGATTCTAACAATAACCCTGCCCCGGTTTTTTTTTTTTATTAAGATTTTATTTATTTGACAGAGAGAAAGACAGCCAGAGAGGGAACATAAGCAGGGGGAGTGGGAGAGGGAGAAGCGGGCTTCCCGCGGAGCAGGGAGCCCGATGCGGGGCTCGATCCCAGGACCCCGGGATCATGACCTGAGCCGAAGGCAGACGCCTAATGACCGAGCCACCCAGGCGCCCCCCTGCCCCGGTTCTTGATGCACTGCCTCTGCCTCCGAATCCACTCTCCGGTGCCCTGTTCTGGGCGTTGGCAGCCGGACCCTGTGAACAGTTCTCCTCCGGCGCCTGGCGCAATGATAACCTCCGCCAGTAGAGGGCGCCGGAGGAGCCCTCGGGAGGATGGGCTTCTCTTCCCGGCTCTCGCCCGCTCCTCTCGCCCGCTGGCTCCGGTGATGGCCCGCGGCCGGCAGTGCCCTGGACACCCAGCGACAGCGACACTTTCTGCCCCCCGCGGTCCCAGCAGATTTCCTTGGGCGCTCTGCTTTCCGCCCAGGGGGAGTGGCTGGCTGATCCCTGTATGGGCTCTTCCTGTATCCCCTGGGGTTCTCCTTACCCCCTTAGTGGTTAGATCCTCCGTGACTAGCTCACAAATTCTTTTCTAAAATACGCCTAACGTAAAACTTACCGATGTAACCATTTTTAAAGGGTCCAGCTCAGTGGCATGAAATGCATTCGGGTTGTTGTGCAACCATCACCATCCGGCTCAAACCTGCTTTGAACGAAACCTGCTGCTCAGGGAAGAGGTTTCTACAACTCTGATGAAGGGAAATTTGGCAATGGCCATCAAAATCGCATATTCACAGACGCTTTGGCCACGCAATTCCATATCTAGGAGTTTTTTCTACAGATCAAGGCATTAAGTGTGCAAGTGCTATATGCCCTGGAGGCAACATTGTATATAAAGTTTAAATCGTGTTCAAAGTGTACATTGTGTATAAAGTTTACATTGTGTTTAAAGGCAAAGGTTGAAAACTAGTAAATACTTATCAGTCAGGAACTGTTTAAACAAGAATTCCTGTACATCCAATGTTATGGAATACTATGGAACCGTAAACAAACAAACAAACAAAGAAGTTCTTTGTCTACAGTCCTAAGATGGGATGATGTCAAGATACAAAGAAAAAGGGGCGCCTGGGTGGCTCAGTTAGTTAAACGTCTGACTCTTGATTTTGGCTTAGATCATGATCTTGAGGACATGAGATCGAGCCCCACATTGGGGGATTAAGATTCTCTCCCTCTCTCCCCTAAACAAATGCAAGGGAAAAGAAAGCATAAATATACACAAAACCACGATACAGAATGTTGTGGGTAGTGTGTGAACTGTGGTGGGAAAAAGTGAAAATATATTTATGCACATTTCTGCTTGGACGTGCAAATTCTGGAAGGATACACAGGGACTCTTGGTGACTGCAGTAGGAGAGAGAGATCTTTCGGTGCAAACCCTTTGTACCTCTTGAGCTTCTGAACTATGAATTCATTACTTCTTAAGAAAAAAAATCAAAACATTTCAAATTAAAGAAAGAAGCTGAACAAATTGGATGTCCATGGGCAAAGAACCTCACACTATACCTCATCCTATATACCAGAATTATCTTAAAATCGATGATAGATTTAAGTTTAAAATCTAAGATCATAAAACTTCTACAGGGAAACACAAAGGATGTTTTTACGACCTGGGGTTAAGCAACGATTTCTTAGCTATGATATCAAAATCTGACCCATTAAAGAACACATTGACAAATTGAATTCCGTCAAAATTAGATTTCTGCTTTGAGAAGACACTGGAGAGGTAAGTCACAGATGGAGAGAAAGTATTTGCAAAAGGCAAATCTGATAAAGGGTTTGTACTCAGATTATATAAAGAATCTCGGGGTGCTTGGCTGACTCAGTTGGAAGAGCATCTGACTCTTTTTTTGTTTTTTTTAAAGATTTTATTTATTTACCTGAGAGAGAAAATGAGACAGAGAGAGAGAGCACGAGATGGGGGAGGGTCAGAGGGAGAAGCAGGCTCCCCGCCGAGCAGGGAGCCCGATGTGGGACTCAATCCCGGGACTCCAGGATCATGACCTGAGCCGAAGGCAGTCCTTAACCAACTGAGCCACCCAGGCGCCCGAGCATCTGACTCTTGATCTCAGAGTCATGAGTTCAAGCCCCATGCTGGGCGTGGAGCCTCAATTAAAAAAAAAAAAAAAAGAACTCTCTCGAAACTCAATAATGAGAAAACAAATGGTTTTGATTACAAAATGGGGGAAAGACTTGAACAGACACTTTATCAAAGAAGATACGTGATTGGCCAATGAGCCAATGGAAAGATGCTCCACATCATTAGCCACCAGGGAAATGCAAATTAAAACCACAGTGAGATAGCAATACATACCTGTTAGAACGGCTTAAAAACCAACCAAACAAACAAAAAACCCTGACAATCTCAAGTGTTGGCAAGGAACACTCGGTTGGCAAGCTCACCGATGTTGCTGGTGAGAATGCAAAATGGTAAAGCCATCTTGGAAAAAGAGCTTGGCAATTTCTCATAAAGTTAAGCAAACCTACTTCCCGTAGACTCTGCAATCTCACTTCTGAGTATTTACCCAAGAAAAATGAAAACATATCTCCATGCATGGACTTGAATGCAAAGCCGCATAACAGCTGCATTCATAGCCATCCCAATCTGGACACAATCCAAACGTCCTTCAATAGATGAATGGATAAACCATGGTCCATCCATAGAAAAGAATACTCCCCGGCAGTAAAAAACAAAACAACAACAACAACAACAACAAAAATAACCACAACAGCTTGGGTGAATCTAAAGTATATTACACTGAATGAAAGAAGTCAGTCTCAGGGGCGCCTGGGTGGCTCAGTCCATTAAGCGTCTGCCTTCGGCTCAGGTCATGATCCCAGCGTCCTGGGATCGAGCCCCGCAATGGGTTCCCTGCTCGCGTAGGAAGCCTGCTTCTCCCTCTCCCCGCCTCTCTCTCTGTCAAATAAATAAATAAAATCTTAAAAAAAAATAAGAAGTCAGTCTCAAAAGCTGCACATGGTATGGGTCCATCTATGTGACATTCTGGAAAAGGCAAAACTCTAGGGGCCGCAAACAACAATGGTTGTCAGGGGCTGGGGTGAGGGAGGAGATGGCCAGGAAAGTGTGTGAAGGTTTGGGGGCGATGGGGCTGTTCTGTATCTTGGCTGTGATGGTGGTTATGGGACTGTGTATGTCTCTCAAAACTCGGAACTCTGAGGGAAATGAAAACATATGTCCACATACAGGATGCCCATGTTCCTAGAAGCATTACTGGTGACAAAGAGTGCAGACAATCCAAGCGTTTATCAACTGATGAATGAGTAAACAGAAAATAGAATGCATGCTATGGAATGGTATTCCACCATAAACGGGAATGAAGGAGCACGGAAGCGTGCTACCACATGGATGAACCCCAAAAACGTTGTACTAAGTGAAAGTAGCCAGACACACAAAAGACCATGCATTGTAGGGTTCCATTTATATGAAATGTCCAGAATGGGCAAATCCATAGAGCCAGAGAGCAGATCAATGATGGCCAAGGCTTAGGGTTGGGGATGTGGGGTTTGGGGAGGGATGGCTAATGGGTATGGGGTTTCTTGTTGGGATGGTGAAAATGTTCCAGGATGGATTGTGGTGATGGTTGTACAGTCTGTGAATACACTACTACCAGAGAATCGTACACTTTAAAATGGGTAAATCGTATGGTGGGTGAATTATATCCCTCACAGAACTCTATGCTGAAGAAGGTGAATATCATATTTTGAAATGTTTCAAAAATGTTTTGAAAAAGAAATAAAGTAGTCAATCCCGATCATGTTAGAGACGGAAAAACTGAAGTCTGTCCCTTCTGTCGCTAAAAGCTCCCCGAAGGCCTTGGAGTAAAGTCACCGCAGAGCCTCACCTTGGCACCATAGGGATGCTTCATGAGCCCATGTGCCCCAGCCTCATCCCCAGCCTCACTGACCTTCTCTTGTTCCCTCAATCTTATTAAGCCTCCCCCGACCCTAGGGTCTTTGCATGTGCTGTTCCTCTGTCTAGGACACACTTTCCCACTCAAACCCCTCTGCAGCTTCCAGGTCTGGACATGAACATCTTCTCCCCCACGAAGCCTGCCCTCATCCCCCAGACCATCTCTTTTGTTACCTACATTCAATGCTCTCTGCACCTTTCCTTGGGGGCACCCACCCCAACCCTAATTATATAGTAACATAAGTGATTGCATATTGAAATAAAGCCCGTGTCTCCCAACAAATTGACAACTGTCTTCCTTATTCACAGCTGTGTCTCCACACACGGCAGATGACCAATAAGCAGCTTTTCAGTGACAGAATGGAGAAAATTAAGAGCATCTCTTTGCCCCTCCCTCCCCGCCTCCTTCCTTTCACCAATATTTACTGAATACTTATTATGTGCCGGGCACTGTTTTAGACTCAAAGAACACAGCGGTGATCCAGACACACTAAACCAGCTGCCCTCAAAGAGCTCATGTTCCAGTGGGGAAACCAGAGAATAAACCAACAAATGAAAACACAATATAGCAGCTGGTGGTGACAGGTGCTATGAAGGCAAGTAGAGGCCAGTTAAGGGGATGGAGAGGGACAGGGTGGGGAGGTCAGGGAAGGCTTCCCTGGGGACAGGAGAGCCCACCTTGGGGGGGGGAGGAGGAAGGAGCGACACCTGGCGGAGGGACCGGCCAGTGCAAAAGTCAAGCTCACGCCCCACCCCCCACCCCCGGGCTCTTTCTGCAGCCCCACCCCCCCTACCCCGCCCCCCACCCCCGGCTCTTTCCGATTCCCCTTCCCCTCCGCGAGCCCTTCTCAGGCTCTGTGGCCACCACCCCAGCCGCCCCGCCCAGCAGGTACCTGACTTGGGGTAGGTGATGATGAAGATGTCGTCGTCCTGCACATCAGCGTTCTCTACCATGCGGATGCTCTCGGGTGAGTAGATGCCGACGGGGAAAGGGATGCCCTTGTACCTGAAGTATTCGCCTGACAACTTCTGGCTGTAGGAGTGTGAGGGAGACACCATGAGGACCAGTGGGGGGGGGGGGGGGTGAGGACAGGAGTCACTCCTGGAGGGTTGGGGAGGGGGCAGAGGAATCTCAGGGCAGGAGGGAGGGTGAGCAAAAGGTAGGTGAGGGGCGCCCCACTCGCTGGTGGAACCCTGGCAACAAACTTTCCCTGAGCCCCATTTCTTCATCTGCAAGGTGGGAATGGTTTACCCAAACCCCACAACAATCCTATGAGGTCACAACGATTATTAGCCCCCTTTTATGAATGAAGAAAGCGAAGCACAGAGAGGTTGAGTGACTTTCCCAAAGCCACACAGCTGGTGGGACGCGGAGCACTTCCCATCTGTAAAGTGGGGCTGAGCGCTTTCCTCACATTGACTCTTTGCCCCAACCCTTGAGGAAGAGGCTAAGCCACCACCCCATTTTACCAACAAGGAAACCGAGGCCACAGAAGCTATGTGCCCTGCCCACTCCTTCCTGCAAGGCCACAGAATGGCAGAGCCCACCTGTGAAACCCAGTCCAGGGTCACCATGAAGCTGAAACAGTTTTGTTGGCTTTTTTTTTTTTTTAAGATTTTATTTTTAAGGGACGCCTGGGTGGCTGAGTCGGTTAAGCGTCTGCCTTTGGCTCAGGTCATGAGCCCGGGACCCTGGGATCGAGCCCCGCATCTGGCTCCCTGCTTGGTGGGGAGCCTGCTTCTCCCTCTCCTTCTGCCCGTGCTCATGCACACACACTCTCTCTCTGTCAAATAAATAAATAAAATCTTAAAAAAAAATTTTTTATGTTTAAGTAATCTACACCCAGTGTGGGGCTCGAACTTACAACCCTGAGATCGAGAGTCGCCTGCTCTACCGGCTGAGCCAGCCAGGCGCCCCGAAGCTGAAATAGTCTCGAGGTTCAAGCCCCTCACTTGAGCTGCCTTTCCAAAACCCCCACGATGGGTCCACAAAGCCATACACAGAAGTAAAATTTTCCAAAGTGAGATGTTCTAAGAGCAATCCATTCAATCTGCTGTATCTTTCCATGACGGCCTCCCCCAGGATCTCCTGCCCCTGGCGCATGGGAGAGGGGTGGGTACTGGGGGGCCCTGGCTAAGGTGAAGTGGAGGTGGGGAGACATTTTCCTGAGCTTCCCCCCGGGCATTTATGGGGTCCGCGGTCACGCCCGTCCATGCATGGCTGTGTTCCCGCTAGGTGGCTGGCGGCAGGAATTCGCAGGAGTGACATCACGTGACTTGTCCTAGGGCACCTGACACAGAAAGTATGAGGTGGAGGAGGAGATGCAGGTCTGAAGTGTATGAAGCCAGAAGCTGGTCTGTGTCACTTTTCTGGAATGTGTGGAGGGTTTGTCAGCATTCAAAATGAGGCAAGTTGCTATAATTCTCTTTTCATCCTAAATAAACATCCCCTCTCCCTACGGCCGGAGTCACATGCGTTGGTGCTTTTCCTTCAGGAGAACCCCCCTCACCATGGTACAAGCTTCCGGCCCCACAGAATCCGATCTGCCCATCCTGAGCCGCCACGCTGGGCTACTTTCCATTTGTGCCTCGTTATAGTACACTGAGGACAACCCACTGAACTGGGGGGGAAAGAAAGTATGTGTGTAAGTAGATTATATTGTCTGTGGATTTCACTTCGGGATGGCGAAGAGGCTCTTACTAATATTCTGTTATATAAAGAGGGTTGGAGACCACACAGACGAAACTCAGAAACACAACATTGAGTGAAGGACGGGCCGCAAGAGGGTCCGGACCCCATGATTTCAATTATGAGAAGTTCAAATACAGGAAATGTGCTAGAAGGTGCTAGAAGGTGCTAGAAGGCGGGATGGCAGTTATCGTTGGGGGTTTGGAGGACTGTGATGTGGGGGCTGGTATAGAAGCTAGAGAACTGTGTACCCTCCACCTGGGGTCGCTGGAGGGCTCTGGGGAGCCCAGGGGAGGCTCAGCCAGCCAGGGTCTCCCAGGGGCAGTGTCCCGAGGTGGACCAGGAAGGGGCTGTGGGAGAAACTGGCCAAGGCCCCTTTATCTCTGACTGGGGGCTGTTTCCGTGGTGATAGGGAGGGAGGGCTGGTCACCTCACAGGTTGTGGGGTTGCTTTGCAGGCCCTGAGTAACTACAGTGCTGCAGGCCTGGGGAAGAGTGCAGCCCTGGGGCTGGACATGGCTTTGGCACTTCCTATTGGAGCTGAGGCCCAATACTTCGTCGCTCTGTGCCTCAGTTTCTTCAACGGTAAAAGGGAGACAGGGGAGGGCGCCTGGGTGGCTCAGTTGGTTAAGCGACTGCCTTCGGCTCAGGTCATGATCCTGGAGTCCCGGGATCGAGTCCCACATCGGGCTCCCTGCTCGGCGGGGGGTCTGCTTCTCCCTCTGACCCTCCTCCCTCTCTTGCTATCTGTCTCTCATTCTCTCTCTCAAATAAATAAATAAAATCTTTTAAAAAATGATATTAAAAGGGAGACAAGGGAAGTAACAATGTCTTGATGAAGGGCATAAACTCTGAAGCCAGAATATGGGGGTTTGAATTCTGTGTCCCACCAGCTGTGTGGCGTCGGGCAAACCAATCGACCTCTCTGTGCCTCCTCAGTTTTTTATCCATAAAATGGGGGTAGTAAGAATCGGTACCTCATAAGCTTGTCGTGAGCACGTAAGAAGTACTTGAACTCACGACCCCGAGATCAAGAGTTCCATGCTCCTAAATAAAAAAATTCTTAAAAACAATTTTAAAAGGGCTCCTGGGTGGCTCAGTCGTTAAGCGTCTGCCTTCGGCTCAGGTCATGATCCCAGCATCCTGGGATCGAGCCCCGCATCGGGCTCCCTGCTCGGCGGGGAGCCTGCTTCTCCCTCTCCCACTCCCCCTGCTTGTGTTCCCTCTCTCGCTGTGTCTCTCAGTCAAATAAATAAAAAAAAAAATTCTTAAAGAGTCGCATGCTCCACCGACTGAGCCGGCCAGGCCCACCTGCCGTTATTGTTATGATACACAGCGACAGAGGCGAGACGGGCATTGTGTGCCCAGAGGAGGGGCTGCTTCGTTCCGCACGCAGTAAGCCCGTGGTAGTGACGTCACTGTTCGGTGATGACGTCAGCTCCCCACCAGGAGGAGGGTGGGCGTGGAATTAGTGATGTCACTGGTTGCCAGGCAGATGAGCTCAGGGAGTGGGGGCCTGGAGGCGGTCAGTTCCCATTAGACAGACTGGAGGCTAAGTGCCTGGGTCTTGGCGCTCTCCGCCGCTCTCCTTGACTCGCTGAGCCTCAGTTTCCTTATCTGTCCCATGAGGATAACGGTCATCTCTACCTCAGGGTTTTCATCCTACCTGAGGATTAAAAGGGATAATCTAGGGGCGCCTGGGTGGCTCCGTCGGTTAAGCGTCTGCCTTCGGCTCAGGTCATGATCCCGGGGTCCTGGGATCGAGCCCCACATGGCCTGCTTCTCCCTCTGCTTGCCGCTCTCCCTGCTTGTGCTCTCTCCTCTGTCAAATAAATAATATCTTTAAAAAAGAAAACTAAAAGGGATAATCTAGGTTAGGCGCCTGGCTCCTGGTAAACACCAGGGAAGCTGAAGCTCCCTTTGGTGGGCAGCGCTGTTTGGGTCTTTGATCTGACAGCCACTTGGAGAGATGTCCTCCCCAGTTGACAGGAAAGGAAAAGGGAGAGGCCAACAGGGAAAAGATCCTGTGCCCTTCAGGAGCCCCTGAAATATTCACTGATGGCGTGAATGAATAACTACGAGGGTGGCCCCCTCCCACCCCCCGCCCAGCACTGACAGCCTCGACAGGGAGGGTCCACGCCCCACCCCAGGGGGCCACGTCCTTGGTGCTCCACCTGTATCTGTCTGATCCAATACATGCGGGAGTGAACGGAGGCGGAGTGAACGGAGGCATTGACCAAGAAGCGAGTCAGGGAAAGTCAAAGAGCTTTTGTGATGTCCTTTCCCCTGCCTCAGCCTTCTCAGCGCCCCCAGCACTTCAGAATCCCCTGCCAGGCCCCTTAGAGATGCCCACAGCCGGGCCCCCTTGCAGGCCAGCAGTGTCCAGACCTTACCCCTGTGCCCTCAGAACCCAGAACAACCAATTGCTCATTAAATAAATAATCGAGGGACGAATGCCACCTTCCCCCATGTGCTGATGCTACTGATGGGGCAGTGGAAGGAAGGGAGAGTGATTTGGCCAAGGCCACACGTGGCAAGGTCCAGGCAGAGCTGAGATTTGAACCTCAGCCCTGCAGGCAGTCCCCCCTTCCCCCACCCCATGCACTGAGCACTATTCCCACCTCCGGGCCTTTGTACGGGACCGGTCCACCCTCCAGGAATGCCGTGCCTGCCCTTGTCTGTGTTTGAGCGTGGAGGAGGCCGGGGAGCCCCCACCCCATTCCTGCTTGGCTGAATCTCACTGTGTGTCCTAAAGCAGGTGCTGTGTGCCTTCACTCCCCAGCTTGTAAATTGAATCTGGCCCCAGGGTGACTTTCCTCTCCCTGGGTGACAAGCCCGTTCTGTTCCCACACCACATCTGGGGCCTGGCACGAAGCTATGATTGGAGCAGAGGGCGAAGGTGACAATGGAGCTGGGTCAGAGTCCGGCAGCAGGGGGAAGAGCAGACCGCGCTCGGGCCGACGTGATGGGCAGTTGGCTGAGCACCCCCTTATTAGCCTCCTCAAAGGTGCCTGGCCCAGTCTGCCCTGCTCGGGAGACCCCAGGACGTGAGGCTCTAAGAATGGCCCAACACATCGACCCTCCGGCCTCCCACCGCAGCCCTGGGCCTCTCTCTCTGTCCGCACTGCTCCCATCCAGCTCTGGTCTCCTCCTCGCCCCCTCGCCCTCCAGACAGCCCCCTCCAGTCCCTCCCACCTGCCCATCCTGCACATGGCCGCGGCCCCTCAGCCCGGAACTCAAGGCCCCCCATAACCTGGGCCTGCCCATTCCTCTGGCCTCCTCCGACCTGAAAGACCCTGTCTGACTTCCCTCTGGCCCCAGCAGGGGAGGAAGGGCAGGGGAGCCACCCTAAGGAAAAGCTATGTCAAGGACATACATGATCAGACTTCTCCCAGAACCCCATGAAGTGGGTATGGAGAGCACTACTTCGTGCCGGAAGAAATGGAGGCCCAGAGAGGTTAATACATTTCCCTAAGGTCACACAGCAATCTTCCCAGGCGGTCTCGGTAAGTACCTGTCAACGCGCCTCCGCCCCTTCCTCTGCCGCTGGAGCGCAGTGCGTTGGTCACGTTCAGTGTTTTATCCCCAGGGCCTGGCACACGGTAGGTGTGCAATAAACAAATCTGTCCCCAGTTCGGATCCCCTGGTGGTGGGGGCTCTATCACCATCTCCAGAGGCAGCCCAGTCCACAGTGGGGAAGGAAGACGGGCTGAGGTTGTGTAGACTTGGATTTGAACTCAGGCTCTGCTACCAACTAGCTCCGTGACCTTGAATACATGGCTTACCCTCTCTGGGCCTCAGGATGAGGAGGATAGGAAGGCTTCCCCCAAGGGAACTTGGTAAAGATTAAAAGCCACGCCGCCTCTGGGCTTTAGTCGCCTCCTTACTGATCTCCCTGCTTCCACCCCTGCACCCCAGGGACAGTTTTCTCCACTGTTAGAAACTAAGTAGGCTCTTGTCTCTCGTCGGCTCCAAACCCACCCGCCTTGCTCAGAGAAAAAACAACGTCCTCACCATGAATAGGAGGCCCCACAAGAGCCGCCCTGACCCTTCTGCCTTAATTTTCACCCCCACCCCTCGCTTACTGATCTCCTTGCTGGTCCTCCGACCCTTCAGGCCGAGGCCTGCCTCAGGGCCTTTGCACTGACTGCTCTCTGTCTTCCATCCGGGCCTGTGATTAGCACCCCCGCCTCCTGTCTTTGCTGTGACACACAGCACCCGCTGCACCTTGTGCACGAGGCCTCACCCGCCATCCTGTTTACACTTGGGCCATACCCCAACCCCCACCCTGCTTTGTCTTCCCAACACGCTGGGCAGCTTTTGAGCCGCTCTCACGGTTTATGTATCTCTTTGATTGTTTACTGCCTTCCTTCTCCACTTGCAGGTAAGCTCCGTGAGACCAGGGATTATCTTATTTATTTATTTATTTATTTGTTTGTTTAGGGGGCCATCTTTTTTTTTTAAGATTTTATTTATTTATTTGAGAGAGAGAGATTGAGAGAGAGAGCACATGAGAGGGGGGAGGGTCAGAGGGAGAAGCAGACTCCCTGCTGAGCAGGGAGCCTGATGCGATGCGGGACTCCAACCAGGGACTCCAGGATCATGACCTGAGCTGAAGGCAGTCGCTTAACCAACTGGAGCCACCCAGGCGCCCTAGGGGGCCATCGTGATTGCCAATGTGTCCAATACACAGAGTAGCCCTTCGGTCAATGTTTGTTGAAGTCAAATTAATGCGGTGGAGCGCTGCCTGGCCCAGTACTCCCCACTACGTTATGTGCCTGGCTTCCTTCATTCCCTCCACCCCCCCTAGGGGGCGGGTGGTATTACTATCCCTGCCTGACAAATGTGAGACGGAGGCACAGAGAGGCAGGGTCACCGGGCTGATGTCACACAGCCACGGAGGGCAGAACTGGGATTTGAACCCAAGCAGTGTGGCCCCACAGTTTGACCCTTAACCAGCCAGGGCCATGGGGTAGCGCCTCTGGGCCCCTGCATTTGGTGCTTCCCAGGTGTGCTCCTTTCTGGGCAGGTGGTCCAGGAGACATAGGTTTGCCCTAGGGCAACTTGCGTAACCTCTCCCAGTCTGTCTCCACCTCCCTCCCCTTGTTCACCGGAGTATTTAACTCTTAGGGGAATATTATTATCATATTGTATTACATTATATACTGTATATTCATATATCTCACTGAACTGTCTTTTTTTTTTTAAGATTATTTATTTGAGAGAGAGAGCAAGAGAGCAGGGGGAGAGGCAGAGGGAGAGGGAGAGAGAATCCCAATCAGACTCCGTGCTGAGCTCGGAGCCCCACGCGGGGCTCGATCTCACCACCTGGAGATCATGACCCAAGCTGAAACCAAGAGGGGGATGCCCCACCGACTCTGCCACCCAGGTGCCCCTGAACTATCTTATTATAAGCAGATATTATTTTAAAAAATTTTTTAGAAGAGATTTTATTTATTTATTTGACTGAGAGACACAGCGAGAGAGGGAACACAAGTAGGGGGCGTGGGAGAGGGAGAAGCAGGCTTCCCGCGGAGCAGGGAGCCGGATGCGGGGCTCGATCCCAGGACCCCGGGATCATGACCTGAGCCCAAGGCAGATGCTTAACTGACTGAGCCACCCAGGCGCCCCATAAGCAGATTTTAAACCAGAGTCTCTCCCCGCTCCTGGGTGTTCACCCAAGAGCAACGAATGCTTATGTTCACACAAACATCTGTACTCGATGTTTATAGCGACACTGTTCGTAATCGCCCAAAACTGGGACCAACCCAGACGTCCTCCAACAGGTGAGCAGGTCACCAGCGGTCCGCCCACAACCACATGGATACCTCTCGAAGGCACGGCGCGGAGCGAAAGGAGCCAGACTCAGGAAGGCACATCTGTATAGTCCCATCCATAGGACGGCGGCCCCCATGGACGTCCACACCCCGATCCCCGGAGCTGTGACTATGGTACACTGCAGGGAAAAGGGGATCTCGCAGCTGCGATTCTGGTCAGGATTTCGAGATGGGGAGATTATCGGATGGCCCTAAATTTAATCATGAGGGTCCTTCTGAGAAGGAGGAGAGGAGCTGTGATCACAGAGGTCAGAGAGCAGAGAGTTTGGAAGATGCGAGTGGGTGGCTGGCTTTGGAGACGGACAAAGGAGCCATGAGCCACGGAATGCAAGCGGCTTCTAGGAGCTTCTAGAAGCTGGAAAGGCACAGAAGGACCCGATTCTCCCGAGCGCTTCTGGGAGGAACGGGGCCCTGCTGCCACGCAGATCTGAGCCCGTTAACACCGATTTCGGAATTCTGAGCTCTGCAAGTGTGGGGACATGGATTTGTATGGCTTGAGGCCACTCTCTGTGTATGTCATTTGTTGTAGCCACAACAGGGAACATGACATTTCGAAATGGCAAAGCTGTGTGGACAGAGACTAGATCCAGGGCAGTGGGGGTGGGGAGGGGGGCTGACCTCAAAGGGATGATGGGAACGGTTCTGATGGTGGTGATGGTTACACAAATCGTACATGTTCCTAAAATTCATAGAACTATACACTCCACCTTACACAGACACACAAATCAACTTTATGATTTTCTTTAAAAAGCCTCCTTCAGGGGCGCCTGGGTGGCTCAGTCGTTGGGCGTCTGCCTTCGGCTCAGGTCATGATCCCGGGGTCCTGGGATTGAGCCCCGCGTCAGGCTCCCTGCTCAGGGGGAAGCCTGCTTCTCCCTCTCCCACTCCCTCTGCTTGTGTTCCCTCTCTCACTATCTCTCTCTCTGTCAAAAAATAGATGAAATCTTTAAAAAAATAAAATAAAATAAAATAAAAAGCCTCCTTCATATAAATGCTTAATGTCCATTAGCCATTATTATAACAAAACATCCTGTTGGCCTATGTTACAGGCGTGCTTTGGATTTGCTGTGTGACCCGAGGCCACCCGCAAGCCCTCTCTGGTCTCATTTCAAGAATGAGCAGTGGCAGTGGGAACGGGAACTTCTTTTCCGGGGACATTCCTGTCTGATGTCCAAGGAAAGCTCTCCACCCCTGGGAGCTTTAGGCCTTATTGCCTGAGATGGGGCAAATTGATTCATGCAGCCCACAAATATTTACTGAGCACCTGCTCTACTCTGGGAGATACAAAAGTAAAGTGAAGTGACCAAAAAAACCTATTGCAGTTGGTGTTTGAATGGACAAAAATGAACCCAAAATGTTCTAATGTGTGTGCGCACGTGTGTTTTTTAAAGATTTCATTTTTAAGTAACTCCTACACTCCACGTGGGGCTCGAACTCACAACCCCGAGATCAAGAATTGCATGCTCCACCAACTGAGCCAGCTGGGCTCCCCTGAACCCCAAATGTTTTCAATGTGGTATGTCGGATGGTGATGGGGGAAGACAGAGCAGGTGGGGGATAGGGAGCATCTGGGGAAGGTTGCAGGTTTAGATCAATGGAACGGGAAGGAGTAACTGGGGGGACCGTGTGTGCAAAGGAGGTGACAGAATCCGCGGCTGGGATTCTGGGGTCTGCGTGGGGCTGGCGCTGCCCCCCCCTTCCTGGGAGCGGCCCCACCCTTCAGGAATGCAATCCGGCTGCAGGATGTCTCTTAGCAGCCCAGCTGGCTGTCCTGCTCCTGCTGACTCATGGCAGGCGCCTGTGGTCAACCTGCCTTTCTCTGGGGAACACTGCCAAGACTCCCTGAGCCTGAGCGGGTTCAGCGTGCCCCATTCCCAGAACGCACTGTGCAGCGCCTGGGCCAGCCACCATGCCTTTGTCTGGGTTGTTCTCCGTGGCAGGAGTACCTCTCCCTCACCTCCTGAAATTCCACTTGGAGCCCATCTGGACAACCAGCCTCATCTCTGGGCACCTCCATCCCAGTGGAATGACTCACGCGTTGGCCAGAGTACAGAGAAACAGGCTCTTTTCGCTTGCCTGCTCTTGGCAGGAGAGCAATTAGACTAACCTCTTTGGGAGATCACTTGGCAACATTTTAATGATGCAGACCACCTCAGCCAAAGCAGGAGACAACCCCCGTGTATGTGCCTCCTTACTCATCTCTGCATCCTATTTGCTTCTTTCGCAGCCCTTTCAACACCTAGTAACTAATTTCTTTGTCTAGTGACTTTTTTTTTTTTAAAGATTTTATTTATTTATTTGAGAGAGAGAGAATGAGAGACAGAGAGCCTGAGAGGGAAGAGGGTCAGAGGGAGAAGCAGACCCCCCGCCGAGCAGGGAGCCCGATGCGATGCGGGACTCGATCCAGGGACTCCAGGATCATGACCTGAGCCGAAGGCAGTCACTTAACCAACTGAGCCACCCAGGCGCCCCTGTCTAGTGACTTTTTAAAATCAGTCTCCCCCGCTCGCAGGGGCGCTAGGAGGGAGCAGAAATTCTCCTAACGTGTCCCACCTGCAAGAACCAGTGTCTGACATTGGACACTACTCCATTATATCTGCAAATGAACGTGACCCCCGGAAATTTATGGAATAGATCGGTGGCCTTGAGGGGGTGTCCAGTGAAATATACACCAGGATGTTTATTGCAAGATCATTTATAAGCAAGACTTGAAACAGCACAGGACTGGATGAATACATCAGGGCCCCACAAATATTGGAATCCAGCCATTCCAAAGGAGGTGTTTATTTGTTGAGAGGGATGGGGGTCACGTGTATATTTCTCAAAACCCAGCGCACTTCAGATTTGTGCCCTACACTGTATGTATACATCCTCTATTAAAAGAAAATCCCATCAGCAAATATGGGAATGTTTACGATGAAATATTCTGATGTCTGCAGCTTACTTCGGAAACATACCACAAATAAAAATGGATGGACAGATAGAAGGAGGCTCAGATACATGATAAGACACATATAATAAAATTTTAGGGGTCGTCGGTATAGAGATGTTTGCGGATAATCCTTCCAAGGTTTTTTATATGTTTGAACATTTTCACACTGAAAGATTGGAGGGATAAGCAGGTGGCATTTTTTTGGCAAGATGTCCCAGGTATTACAAATGGCTAAAGAAGGTATAAAGCAGTATCTTGATTCTGTTTTCAAAAGAAATAAGTAAGATGAGATACACGCATGAAGATTCATTTCTGGCAGGTAGGCATTAAAAGTGGTTACTCCAGGGATGGCTCTGGGGTAGTCGTGAGACTAGAATTTTCCGTTTCATGACTTCCCTACGTCTTGAATTCTGAACCGTAAGCATCGTGCCAGTGACCAACCTTGGTGGGTGGGACCAGAGACGTCTAGGGGTATGTGGGAGCCACAGATGGAAGAGCCCGGGACCCCCAAACACGTGGCCACGTGACCCAAAACACTTGCGGCTGGGATGTGAGCCCTCGATGAATTTCTACCACGTTGAGCGCCGCAAGTGGAAGCTAAGTCCGCCAGGCTTCCTTAGTACGGCGCATGCAGGCGCATGCGTCTTTTTCTTTCTCTTTAGAAAATCTAATTAGGAAAATAAATTCTTGGAACCTATCTCTATATCTTTTGATCATCTGAGTTTATTAATAAGTTAATGGTCTCTCCCAACAATGCCATTGCCAGCCTCAGGGAATCCCAGTACTACCAGTTTGGTGAGTAACCTAACTGCTTATAGAAGCACATACAGATATTCACAGTGTGACTGCTCTGATTTCTCCCCGGCTTCTCCGTCCTCCCCCTCCTCCTCCCCCTCCTCCTCTCCCCTCCTCCTCTCCCCCCTCCTCTTCCCCTCCTCCTCCCCCTCTGCCTCCTCCCCTTCCCCCTTTTCCTCCCTTCCTTCTAAAAAATATTGATTTCATACCTTACACCTTACTCTGCACCTTGGTTATTTTTTAGGTCGATCTACAGCTGTCTCGTCCTGTTCAAAAATAGCTGCAAGATATCCCACTTCCATCCTTTTAAAATCAGTTTCTCTTTGAAGAAATGTATGAGTCTTAAGTGAATTTTGACAAACGCATATCCTCCTGCCATGCCAACTCCTAGCAAGATGCAGAAGAGCCCATGGGGCGCCTGGGTGGCTCAGTTGGTTAAGCGACTGCCTTCGGCTCAGGTCATGATCCTGGAGTCCCGGGATCGAGTCCCACATCGGGCTCCCTGCTCGGCGGGGAGTCTGCTTCTCCCTCTGACCCTCTTCCCTCTCGTGCTCTCTGTCTCTCATTTTCTCTCTCTCAAATAAATAAATAAAACCTTAAAAAAAAAAAAAGATGCAGAAGAGCCCAGCATCCCAGAAAGTTTCCCGGTGGCTCCTCCAAATCTGTCCCCGCCCCTGCCCGAGAGGTGACCTCTGTCCCGAGTTTTCCTCAGAAATGGAGTTGTCTGGTCTTGGGTGTTCTACAACTTTCATCTTATAGAATGTGCTCCAGTGTCTGGTTTCTTTCGCTCAGCGTAACGTTCTTGACATTCATGGGTGTCTGTGTGTATATTAGAGGTTTTTTTCCTTTCTGTGGCTGAGTCGAATTCCACTGTATGAATAAATCACAGGGTGTGTATCCATTTCCCTGTTCTTGGCTGTTTCCAGATCAGGCTCTTATGCCTATAGGGGCTGCACCCATCCTGGTCTTTGGGTCTCGACTTGGGCAAATGACGGGGAATCGGAATTGCTCAGGCATAGGGTGGGGGTCATATCATTTGCATTACAGCAGCTACGCATTTGAAGTTCTGATGGGGTAAAATTCCCTCCCCAGTTCCCTTTCCCCTCCCTGGGCACTTCTTGCACATTTCAAATCCACCCAAACTTTTAAATAACTTTAAAAAATTTCTTTTGAGATGTATCACTTTGATATATCACTTCCCTAAGGCTAATAGTCATGGAGAAAATCTAGCTAAAGAAATTAATCACTCTCTTCAAATTCTCAGAGTCCTTTGTACTGCTGCCTGGGCTTTGTCCCTCAAAGACCAGCAGATTCATTGCGCCCCCATCGGCTCGCACGGCCCCCACCTCTCTGAGGCCCCCACGCCAGCATGGCCAGTGTTGTTCTGTTCCCACCACCAAGTTCTTCTTGTTCCCTACAATACTCTATGGTCCACCACTCCTCGTATCTCTGTGTGTGCCCTGCCTTTAGCCTGAGGCTCTTTGTGACTTTTCTTTCTTTCCTTTCTCTCTAACGCTTCCCCCCCTCCCTTCCAACATGCATTTATTAAGCTCCTACTATGTACCTCTCCTGGCCCTTGGGTCACTCACAGCCTGGAGCCATGCCAGCCGACAGAACTTTCCGGAATGATGGAAACAGTCCGTTCTGCACCTCCTGGGATGGCAGCTGCTGGCCCTGTGTGGGCCACTGAGCCCTTGAAAGGTGGCCATAGCAACAGGGGGCCCTTTTAATTGTATTTACTTATTATTGATTTCAGCTGCCACCCTGACACTCAATTCCAATGATCAGAAAGCTTTTTAGGCAGGTTGGGAACAACTCAGGCCTGAGGAGGGCCTTTCTCCAGCTGTGAGACCTAGAGGCAGGTCAAGTCTTCCTGATGGAAGACTAGTGTCATTGGAACAAAAGGCCACTTGGTCCCAAAGGCTTCGTGCGCAGAGCATGTCAAATATTTCATTCATAATTTTTTCTATCGGTTCCGTGTTGAAACGGTAGCGTTTCAGATATATCAGGTTAGACAAAATACAGAATTAAAATGATTTTGCCTGTGTCTGCCGCTTTTTTTTCTCTTTCTCTCTTTTTCTTAACGTGGCCGGGAGGAAACGTTTACCTCGGGGACTCACGCTGTGCATCTATGGGACCGCGTGGGTCTGGAGGGGGGACAGACCACAGACTCACTGGTCCGCTCGTGGAGGTGATGTCTGCAGAGGGACAGCTCTCCCCTGCAGTCTGAGGTCTCCTGTCTGAGCTCTTTCTCTAGGGGGTTCAGAGCGAGGCCCTGGGAGCGCATCTCTGCTGTACAAGTCCTCTCTGGGCCTCAGTGTGCCCATCTGGAAAATGGGAATCCCAACCTCGGCGGCCTCACAGGGCTGTTTCGAGGATCCAAGGATCTTAATCCACACAAAGCCCTCAAGGAGCCTGGCGCATGCTGAATGCTCAAGAAGGTTCTAATTATCACCATTCTTCACCCTGGCCCCACCCTTCCTGGCACCTGAGTTCCTGGCTCAGGAGGAGGGTCACGGGATTTGGAGAAGGAGGAAGAAAAAAACAAACCCTGACTCAGCAGAGAGTGCTGGGTCTGGCCTATCCCAGGGCATCACCCACTGCACCCATCTCACAGACGTGCAGCTCCAAGCGCCCCTGTCTGCCCCGCGGGTCCCCACCAGCGAGCGACGTGGCCAGTTGCCTGCTTGCGAACTTTGTGACTCGCATTCTTGCCTACAGTGGCAAAGTCCTGGGGCGGGGGGCCTGGTCCCGACCTCTCTCTTGGGGCCTCTGATCCAGGCCTCCCCAGCAACACCAGCATCTTCCTCCTTGCCCTGGCATTCGATGCCACCAGAGAGTCTGCCGGGGTGCCACTCTCCCTCCCATAGACCCCCACCCCCAGCACACTGAGCTGCTCAATCCTTTCCAAGCGGCTCCTGGGTGTTCCCATTCTCCAGCCCCGAAAGAGCACTTGGGAATGGAGACACATCCTGCCCTTTGCTCTCCAAGCCTGGGTCATCATCGGGGAGCCGGGTGGCTGTGAGTATCTCCCAAGGCACCTTATTTACTAGTGGCAGCCCAGAGTCCCCGCCCCTCTCTGCCTGCACAAATTCCACCCAGGTGGCGAGGTCCAATGTCCTATTATTTGTTCATTGCTTAGAACCTTTTTATTAGCGGCCCCCTTCTCCTTGGGAAAAAAGGCAGCTCTGTGACTGGCAGGGCGCTAGCCAATAAAATCTTTGAATGGCTCAGCCCTCCCCAAGGAAGGAGGGGGCCGGGATTTTAAAACCAGGGCTGGAGACCTCAGCCATAAACCGGCTGAGATCAGAAAGGGCCTTGCAGCAGGCTCTCCAAGATCAGAGGGAGGAAGGGAGGCGTGGCAACCGCAGGTCCAAATACCTGCTTGGCTTCCTCCGGCCTCGACTCTTTCCAGAAGGGGCTGGTGGTGGTGCAGCCCAGCGTGTGGACACTCCGGAAACGAGCCAGAGCACGGACCACCCACCAAGCCTCCCATCCGGGCTGGGGCTACCTCCCCTTGCTCATCCCCAGACTCCTTTCCTGCCCACCCATGCCAGCCAGGGTGCGAGAGTCAGGCAGCCTCGGTTCAGATCCTGGCGACATCCCACTTGGCAGCTGTGTGACCTCGGGCAACTCACTCAACCTCTCTGGGCTTCAGTTGTCTCAATCATAAACGGGATGACAATAGCTGACCATTTGTGTGCCGGTTAATCTCAGACAGTTGCTGGGAAGCGGCACCTAAGAAAGGACCAGAGGGATTCATGTCTCCCGGGCCTGTCTCCCCATTGGCTCCACCATGGTACGCTGAACACAACAGTCCGGGTCCCGCCTGCCCCCTGCTCTTAACGTTTTCCTTTTCAAATTTTGATTTTGCCCTTAATATCCCCCTTTTGTACATTGGTACCTACACCACAGCATGGAACACCACAGGACTTATAAAACGTGATGGATCGCAAACCCCGCGAACGAGAACGTTCTGAGCCCTGTGTCTCGCTGGTGTCTCTGGGCTCCTCCTCCCCACAACCACTATCCCCGTGAAATCCTCGTGTCGCAGAGTTTTGTCGCGCGTGACTGTATTCCCAAAGTAATATATGAGCTTTTCTGGATTTTGGGGGGGGGGGGGCCGTAAAAAAATGGAATCAGGTGGCAGATGGTGTCCTGCAAATTCTCTTGCCAGACATTAAGAGGCACTCCTGTGGCTGTGCATAATAATGGTCCCCATGGGAATTTTCCACTGCCTGTTGGTCCCCTCTGATCCACAGCTTGCCCCTCCTCTCCCTGCCTGCCCTGCCCCTTGCTCACCTGCCTTGCAGCCCTGACTCATCCTGCAAGCTTGCCTAATCTCCATTCATTCCTTGCCATCATTCTCTGAGACTCACTAGGGCCCCGGAGGTGGCCCAGGTCTGGCCCTATCTGTGAACAGTGCACAGTGTGGTGCGTAGGATGAGTTTGAAGCTGGGAGTGGGGTCAGGGACCCACCTGTGGCAGCCAAGAATCTGACATGGTGTGAGAAGGGTGTTTGCTAGACAAGGCAGAGAGAGGTCATCCCAGGCAAAGGAATGTTCGGATGCAAGGCCCAAAGGTGTGGGATCCAGGCCGGAGTGGGTGTGGAGGCAAGCAGGTGGGGCCCAGGCATTGAGGAAGGTGGGGACTGTGGGAACAGAGAGGAGCTCCCACAGAAGAAGCAGGGTGAGCGGCGGGACCTCAGCCCCACTCCCCTGTTTTAAACCAGAGCAGCTCTGTCTTGAACTCTATGATGTATTTCTGCTCCAGAAGAAAATTCCTCTGGGACAAAGAAATCTGTGTCTTAAAAGGTTTTAGAAACCATCACTATGAGTGCTAGTGAGCCACAGAAGGAACATGGCCAGGGGTAGATTTGGAGGTTAGAAAAGACCTCCCTGGGAATCCCCACAGAGGAACTGAATATGCAAAGGCACTGGGGCAGAGAACAGTGAGGTGTGGCCAAGGAATCTCAAGTACTGGGAGAGATGGAATACACGGGCAGGAGGCCAGACCACCAGGGCCTGGAAGGCCTTGGGGCTGGGGGGAGGGGAGGGACAACTCTGGGAAGGACTGGAGGCAGGGAGGCTGGGGTGAGGCTGGGGGAGGGGAGGGACAGGAGGCCTGGGGGCACAGGCAGGGGGAGGCATGGGCTGGAGAGTCCTGGCACAGGACAGTGGGGCTGGACACTGACAAGCTTACAGGAGGGAGAGGAAGGGAGAGGCAATGCCTGGGGGTGACCCGGGGACCCATGAGGCCATCCCGGAGATGGCAACCGGGGAGGAGGGACGATTCTGGGGAGGCGCTGAGCTCCCGCTCCCCTGGGGATGGTGCGTGCCTGAGCCGCCTGGGAGGGGCCCAGACGGAATGGTAAGGGTCCTCGTGAGGGGCATCCTCCTGGGCCCAGGGGTTCCAGAAGCTCATGGAGAAGAAAGTTTGAGGTGCCCTTAGGACTCCTTAGGGACCCACAGACATTCAGGTCCAGAGGTGTCTTACAGGTGAGGGGTTATTTACCCCCATTTTTTCAGATGGAGAAACTGAGGCTCAAGAGGGCACCTGACTGGATCAAGGTCACACACTGAGCAGGGGCTGGGGATTTGCTGGCCCACTGGATGTGGGGGAGCAGACAGGAGGGAGGCTCCCAGCTGCCCTGATGGGGGGTGAGGTCCCCCCAGAGGTGGAAGCCCAGGAGGGAAGCCCGTTGATCTCTGGAGGCAGAAATTGCAGAACCCAGGGGCCAGGAGAGCAGGAGACAAGAATGCCGAGTGGAGGATGCTGGGGCCTTCCTCAAGCAGGCCTGGGACAGGCTGGTGAGCACTCTCAGCCCGAGAGACCCAGGGCCGCTGGGAGGCTTGTCCACATCACACAGCCATCAGAATTCAACTCTCTGTGCCCTGGCTCCGGGCTGAGGGAGGGGAGGGCAGGGGAGGGACCAACTACAGCCTCGGGTGGCTGGAGGGGCCCAGAGGGCAGCAGAGACACTTGCCTGGCAGAGTGGAAGATACTGGGGGTGGCAGATCAATCTAAGCAGCTGGCTGTGTGATCCTGGGCGGGCCGCCTGCCCTCTCTGAGCCTCCACTTGCTCATGTGGAAATGGAGCTATGGGGAGGGGGTATCGCCAAGGCTGTTGAGGACAGGAGGGACCACAGACCCTGGGGTCAGACCCATCGGGTTCAGCTCTGTCGCGGGCTGCGTGACCATGGCCATGGCACTTTCGCTCTCAGCCTCAGTTTCCCCATCCGGAAAGCGGGTATGATAAAAGCGCCCAACTCATCCCCAGGACCAAAGAGGTCACGCTCAGGAGGTGGAGAGCGTCGTGCCCTAACCTCTCCTATGAGGGCTGCCGAGTCCGGGGCCCAACCTCCTGTCCTCGGAGCCCCCAGGGACACAGCCTCTGGCTCGGGGACCCAGCTGCATCCCCACCCCTGCCCATCTCTGCGCTCCCATCCTCCCTCGAGCAGAGCAGGTGGTTCTAACAGTGCCCCAGCCCTTAGAGCAGCGCCTCGTAGACCCGAGGCACTCAATAAATATTTCTTGAATGAATAAGTGAATGGATGAATGAATGAACCCTCTGAGATGAGATTAGCTTTTTGGCACATTTGCAAACTGAGACTCCGGGTAGGTTTGCCCGGAACCACTAGCCAAGAAGGTTCCAGTATGGAATTGGAATTGGAGCGGCCCTCGCGGACTCTGCCCCTGGCCACGGGGGAGATTCCTGAGACGTGTCCATCAGCTCTCCTCCCCTCCCCACCCTCGGAGAAGGGTGGCTCCCTCCCAACCTCTCCCCGCGGTTGGAGGCGTGGGTAGCAGCTGGGAGAACCGGCTGGGTGCTGCCCCTCCCCTTGGGCGTGGAGGGAGGCACCTGGCAGGCTCCTCGGGTGGCAGATGCCCCCGCCGCACATACTTGGCCCCCGAGCCGCCTGCTCCCTGCGCGTCCTCCCCTCCCTTCCCTCACCGGCCCGCCATGGACGGGCCCGCCGAGCCCCGGATCCCTGCGCTGTGGGACACGCATGAAAACAACATCTCGGAACTCAGGTGAGGCCCGGGCCTGGGCACGAGCCAGGAGATCTCCGCCCCTACCCCGCCGACCCCCTACCCTGGAGGAGGGGGCCTGGGGAAGAGCCAGGGGCCTCTGCTGCAGCCTCCTGCTGCCTCAGACCTGGCCAGGACCCAGCTGGCTTCTGGAAGGGAGTGGGGGACGGGGTTGTGCTGAGTTACCTGCTGGGATGCCTGAGGTGTCCCGGACCATTGCGGGGCCTCAGTTTCTCTGTCTTCCAAAGGTGTCTTCCTGACACAGGGCTGGATGAGAGTGGGAGTCAGGCTCACAGTAACTGCTCAGGAAACGTAAGGGCCTGCTGTCCCGTTTTCCTCCTGGACACCCCAGAGCCCCTTCACATGGGGGTGCTTTCCCTCATGGGGATTCGGAATATGGCACCTGCTCTGCTCGGGGGAGGATGGGAGCACAGAGGTGGGCAGGGGTGGGGATGCAGCTGGGTCCCCGAGCCAGAGGCTGTGTCCCTGGGGGCTCCGAGGACAGGAGGTTGGGCCCCGGACTCGGCAGCCCTCATAGGAGAGGTTAGGGCACGACGCTCTCCACCTCCTGAGCGTGACCTCTTTGGTCCTGGGGATGAGTTGGGCGCTTTTATCATACCCGCTTTCCGGATGGGGAAACTGAGGCTGAGAGCGAAAGTGCCATGGCCATGGTCACGCAGCCCGCGACAGAGCTGAACCCGATGGGTCTGACCCCAGGGTCTGTGGTCCCTCCTGTCCTCAACAGCCTTGGCGATACCCCCTCCCCATAGCTCCATTTCCACATGAGCAAGTGGAGGCTCAGAGAGGGCAGGCGGCCCGCCCAGGATCACACAGCCAGCTGCTTAGATTGATCTGCCACCCCCAGTATCTTCCACTCTGCCAGGCAAGTGTCTCTGCTGCCCTCTGGGCCCCTCCAGCCACCCGAGGCTGTAGTTGGTCCCTCCCCTGCCCTCCCCTCCCTCAGCCCGGAGCCAGGGCACAGAGAGTTGAATTCTGATGGCTGTGTGATGTGGACAAGCCTCCCAGCGGCCCTGGGTCTCTCGGGCTGAGAGTGCTCACCAGCCTGTCCCAGGCCTGCTTGAGGAAGGCCCCAGCATCCTCCACTCGGCATTCTTGTCTCCTGCTCTCCTGGCCCCTGGGTTCTGCAATTTCTGCCTCCAGAGATCAACGGGCTTCCCTCCTGGGCTTCCACCTCTGGGGGGACCTCACCCCCCATCAGGGCAGCTGGGAGCCTCCCTCCTGTCTGCTCCCCCACATCCAGTGGGCCAGCAAATCCCCAGCCCCTGCTCAGTGTGTGACCTTGATCCAGTCAGGTGCCCTCTTGAGCCTCAGTTTCTCCATCTGAAAAAATGGGGGTAAATAACCCCTCACCTGTAAGACACCTCTGGACCTGAATGTCTGTGGGTCCCTAAGGAGTCCTAAGGGCACCTCAAACTTTCTTCTCCATGAGCTTCTGGAACCCCTGGGCCCAGGAGGATGCCCCTCACGAGGACCCTTACCATTCCGTCTGGGCCCCTCCCAGGCGGCTCAGGCACGCACCATCCCCAGGGGAGCGGGAGCTCAGCGCCTCCCCAGAATCGTCCCTCCTCCCCGGTTGCCATCTCCGGGATGGCCTCATGGGTCCCCGGGTCACCCCCAGGCATTGCCTCTCCCTTCCTCTCCCTCCTGTAAGCTTGTCAGTGTCCAGCCCCACTGTCCTGTGCCAGGACTCTCCAGCCCATGCCTCCCCCTGCCTGTGCCCCCAGGCCTCCTGTCCCTCCCCTCCCCCAGCCTCACCCCAGCCTCCCTGCCTCCAGTCCTTCCCAGAGTTGTCCCTCCCCTCCCCCCAGCCCCAAGGCCTTCCAGGCCCTGGTGGTCTGGCCTCCTGCCCGTGTATTCCATCTCTCCCAGTACTTGAGATTCCTTGGCCACACCTCACTGTTCTCTGACCTTCCAGCCCCAACTCCACCCATCTCCTCACCCCTCAGAGACCATGAATCTGGCCACGAAGCCCAATTTTCCCACCAGAAACGACTTGTTTTTATAGGACAGAAGGAAGATGTGTACTTAGTTTTAAAAAAAAAAAAATGGAAGGGAGGAAAGACAATGTCTGAGCTGGCAAGTCCACGTAGAAAATAAGGACCCCCGTAACCCTCCTACCCATGAAGAGAACCACCATCGATAGTTTGGTGGAATTTTCCTAGAAGTTTTTGGTCATTTTTCCAGTATGTGCCAGAGAAAATTTGGTTGGATGAATAAATACAAAATTATTGCCATTTAAAATTCGATTTCCAAGGAGCGCCTGGGTGGCTCAGTCAGTTAAGTGTCTGCCTTTGGCTCAGGTCATGATTCCAGGGTTCTGGGATCGAGCCCCAAGTCGGGGTCCCTGGTCAGCAGGGAGTCTGCTTCTCCCTCTCCTTCTGCCTTCTCTCTCTCGTCTCGCAAATAAATAAATAAATAAATAAATAAATAAATAAATAAATAAAATCTTTTTTTTTTAAAGATTTTATTTATTTGACAGAGAGAGACACAGCCAGAGAGGGAACACAAGCAGGGGGAGTGGGAGAGGGAGAAGCAGGCTTCCCGCCGAGCAGGGAGCCCGACGCGGGGCTCGATCCCAGGACCCTGGGATCATGACCTGAGCTGAAGACAGACGCTTAACGACTGAGCCACCGAGGCGCCCCGATAACCTCCCATTTCAAGATCCTTAACTGCAAAGTCCCTTTTGCTATATGAGGTCATGCCACGGGTTCTAGGAATTCGGATATGGACATCATTGGGAACCTTTCTGAGCCTACCTCGATGAGTGTGGTTGTGATGACGAGCACAGAGACAGGCTCATTTTCCCTATGTTCTTTTTTCTTAAAGATTTTATTTATTTATTTGACACAGAGAGAGAGAGAGAACACAAGCAGGGGGAGGGGCAGAGAGAGAGGGAGAAGCAGATTCCCCGTGGAGCAGGGAACCCGATGCAGGACTCGATCCCACGACCCTGGGATCATGACCTGAGCCGAAGGCAGACGCTTAACGACTGAGCCACCCAGGTGCCCCAATAAATAAATCTTTTAAAAAATAAAATAAAATTCGATTTCTTGACCAATTACAGTCAGCTCTGTGTTGTTGCACATGGGAGGGATAGGGCACGTGAGACTCACATAACAGATGCGGAAAGGCAGCTCAGAGAGGTGGGATGAGCAGCCCAGGGTCGCGCAGCGTTGCCCACTCTCACTCTGACGGCGGGAAGAAGACAAACATCCTGGGGCAACGCACCCCTTTGGTTCATCTGCCCAAAGGCCCATGGCTAGGGTGCTGCGGTATGGGGAGCCTCCCCCAACCCCACCCCACCACAGATGAGTTTGAATCTTGCCTCGGCTACTTTCAGAATTAGCCTTGATGTGCCCATCTGTGCAAAGGGCTCCCTCGCAGGGAGCGGGGGAAATCAAGAGGGCTAGCTCTCCCTGTCTGGGGCTGATGGACTTCCCTGAGGTCAGGGTAGTGGGGGGGCTGAGCTGGGACACCTTTCCTGGCCCTCTGGGCTGGGCTGCCCTGCCCTTGTTCTGCCTTTAATGACTGTTTCTGGCTCTGAGGAGGTGACAACGTTGTCCCATCCCTCCCATGGGAACCTCCCCTGAACCCCGTCACCAGGTCCCCCCTGTCAGAACCAGAGGAGAAGCCCACCTGTGCCAGCCTCAAGTTCCAGAGGAGAGGGAGAGTTTAGGGGAACCAGAACACTCAGACCCTTGAGGGAGACTGGGAAGGAAACTTGGGGGGTCGCCCTGGGGGACAAGGACATCTGGGAAGACCCAGGGAGAGTTTAGAGGAGAATGTTGAAGGGAGAAAGAGGGCCTGGAGGCTGTGTCTGAGTGGGCAAGAGACCAGTTAGATAAGGTAGCCCAGAGACATAGAAATGTTTGCACCTCAGGGCCTTTGTACTGCCATTCCCCTGCCTGGTGTGCTCTTCCCCAGAGAGCCGGATGCTTCGGGGCCTCCCTCCACTGCAGCTGGCCCTGCTTCTCCTTAACCTCGGCCACCAAGGTCTCCAAACTTTTCACTCATTACCTTCTGACATCCTAAATGTTTTACTTCTTGATCTTGCTGACTGTCTGTCTCCTCATCAGACTGTCAACACCATGAAGACAGGGCTTGTTATATGTTTGTGCCCTCTTGTATCCCAGGGGAAGGGCCTGGAAGAGTTGCTGGGACTTAGGGGTTGCTCAGTAAATGCTGTGGATGGAGTGAGTGAATCATCACAGGGTGATGGGCAGTGAGCAACTGAGCAATGGTGGTTCCTGGAGAAATTGATTGGATCTCTTCAGAAGGTGGGGGTGGGGATGGGGAGATGCAAGGCCAGGTTGTAGAGAGCGACAGGCCTAGACTCCTGAGGAGGTGGCAAGGGGAACTGGAAGACAGAGTGGCTTCTTACCCAATGACAGGAGGGGAGGGACAGTAATGGGAATCACTGACCCCATCAACATGGATATGGGGGGCCTAGGCATCTGAAGGACAGGAAAGAGATTTGGAGGTGGGGGGGGAGAAGAAAGTGGAAAAGCCAGTGTCAGCTGGTGCTCCCTGGGAGCAGCAGGGATTATCCATCATCCCTCCATCCATTCATTTGTCCATCTCCCAAACATCCATCCATCTATCCATCCTCCAACCATCCATCCTTCATCCCTCCAACTATCTGGGGAGGCCTCCTCTGCAGAACTTGGCACTGCATCCACAGACAAGACAGGTAAGTAAACATGGCTTAGAGCTGCAGTCAACACAGGACCCACCATCCACATGTGGCCATTGAGCACTAGAAATATGGTTTGTGTGACCCAGGAAGCAAACATTTCCAGTTATATTTCATCTTAATTGACTCACTTGTAACTTTAAAAACAGAAACAGTGTCAAATACTTCCCTCTTAAGTGCAGCATTAATGCTTTGGTAAGATTACATTCCAATTTAACCCTTGGAAACTGAGCATTGCAATTGAGATAAAACATGTAAAATATCTCCCGAGTAATTTTTATATTGATTACACGTTGAAATGATGATATCAGATATACTGGATTGAGTAAAACATATTCCTCAAATTAATCTTATCGATGTCTCTCTTTTTAAAAAAAATGTGGCTACTCGAAGGTTTAAAATAACACGGGTGGGGGCGCCTGGGTGGCTCAGTTGGTTAAGCGACTGCCTTCGGCTCAGGTCATGATCCTGGAGTCCCGGGATCGAGTCCCGCATCGGGCTCCCTGCTCGGCAGGGAGTCTGCTTCTCCCTCTCCCGCTCCCCCCTCTCATGTGCTCTCTCTCTCTCTCTCAAATAAATAAATAAAATCTTAAAAAAATAAATAAATAACACGGGTGGCTGGCATACTAGTGGACTTGACTCTGCTCGCCTGGGGCAAATGCGGTCTGGTTGGTATCCTGCCTGTAGATCCTGGGCCTCTGTGGGAGGTCTGGGATGGCTTTTCCGTGACAAGGATGCCCCAGGAGGGGAAACTCTCCAGGTGAGCAACCTGAGCCTCCAAGCAGAGGGTCTGGTGGGAACAAAGGCCCCGATGCCAGAGAGACACCTGGAAGGGATGTTCTTTGTCGAAAGAGGGAACATCTGGGGATAGAAGGGGCATTTCTGGGCCCTGGGGTGGGAGCTCATACCTGTCCCTGGGGTATTAAGGGTAGCAGGGAGCGGTGCTAGGTCAGGATGGGCTAGGCTGGCCAGGACATGCCCCCTCCGCCCCAGCAAGCCCCCAGGAAGATGAATAGGTCGCTGGCGTGTGCCACTGACTGTGAGGGGAGCCCCTCTGGCCTCAGACGTCAGGGAAGGTCTCAAACGTGCCCCCCTGTTCTGCCCCCCCATCAATTCCTTGGTATTT
Source organism: Neomonachus schauinslandi (assembly GCF_002201575.2). Lineage (NCBI taxonomy): Eukaryota > Metazoa > Chordata > Mammalia > Carnivora > Phocidae > Neomonachus > Neomonachus schauinslandi. The sequence goes on from NC_058418.1 coordinate 7,546,292, forward strand.
CCCCAGGCCCCCACTGGGGCCCCAGGAAGCCCCAGGCTATGCCATTTTGTTCTTAGAGCTCAGATGTGGGCAAAGGGAGGTCACTGGGTCATGAGGTCATATTTCCACAGAATCGGGGCCATTGTCACCTCCAGAGCCTGACCTTTCCATTAAAAGCTAGTAATTGCGGGGAATTCTGGGAGAGCTGAGGACCAGGTCAGCTCTGGCGGCTTAGAGGCTGGGTTCCCAAGAGGGCGGAGGCTGGGGGCAGGGCTCCCAAATCCTGGAGTCAGGAATAAAGAATCCGAATGAGGTGGGGAGGGGGACAGTACAGGAGCTGGGGGTCCTGGCTCCTGGGTCTGAGGGAGGAGGGGGCTGGGAGCCAGGACTTCCTAGGTCTGATGAGGGAAGAGGCGGCTGGGGGCTGGGACTCCCGTCACCTAGACAGACACGAAACTGGGACACCAAGACACCTGGACCTAGGGAAGGCGTGGGCCATGGGCAAGGGATGCCCTTGTTCCCGTGGCTCTGGAGGGCCCCTTGGAGAGGGAAAAGAAGACATCACGCTGGGTGGGGTGGGAGGGCAGCTGACTCCTCAAAGGCAGCTGGTGCCCTCCCTCCAGTTTTCCCCTCTAATCAGCGGGCCCATCTCGGGGTGTGCAGCGTTGCAGAAACCTCGCTCTCTGCTCTCCACCCCGATTACCCCATCCCGGTGGAGGAGCCTGCCGCAGGGCCGATACTGCAGGCCTGACCCCACCCCGCACTCTCACCCGGGCGCCCCGCCCACCCGGCTCCGGGGGCGGGGCTGGCGCTGCGCTGAGGGGGACGGGGCCACGCCGGGTCTCCTCGCAGGGGTGGGGGGGAGTGGACGGTTGGGGACCCTCACTCGGGGTCCCTGAGCTGGCCAGACACTGAAGAGGGGCGCTGGCGGGGGACCTGAGAAGCTGGGTCTTTACCTGGTCACAAAAGAAGAGGGGTATGAGGGAGCACAGGTGTACAGAGATCGGGGATCCCCGGAGGTGGAGCCAGGTGATGACAATGTGGGAGAGCCCAAGGCTTGGGGCGCCTGGACCCCTGGGTCTGAGGGAGGAGGGGGCTGGGGGCCTGGAGTCCTGGATCTGGGAGGGGGTCGGGCATGGGGAGTTTAGCTTCCTTGTCCCCGTGGCTGGGGCAGACAGAGCCCAGAGAGCCTTCTGGGGTGGCGGTGTTGGATACGGGAGTGTTGGGCCCACAGGGACCTGCGTCTTCCAGTCCTCCTAGGTGCTCCCAGCAACATCCTCACCTGTCCCCAGGGCTCTCCTCTGCCGAGATGCCAGGACCAGCCAAACCCGCTGTGCCAGTCCCGCATCCCTGTGACCTCCCCCCTTCCCTGCAGTGGCTCCAGGAAGACCTGGGCCCAGCCCGAGGGCGAGGTCAGTGAGTAGGTGGGTGGGAGGCGGGCTCAGGCAGAACAGGATGCCCCAATTGCTGCTTCATCCTCCCGCCTGCCTGACCTGTCCTGCTCATCCCTGCTTCTTCCATCATCCTCCTGCCTTGGGCCAGGGGCGGCACCTTCACTTCCTTCTGGGGATGGTACTTCCTCTTTGGCCCTCAGTCCCCCAAAACCTGCTCCACCAAATATCTATCTTGCCCTTCCTGCTCCTGTGTCCCATTCGTTCGCTCAGCAACTCCTACAGAGCACCTGTTCTGGGCCAAGCACTGCGCCAAGTACTATACAGTGGGGAACCGAAGCTGAGGATGCGTTGCGGGGAACTCAGTAATGACCCCACACCCTGATGATCCCAGAACAGATCCGTGACCTCGCACCGCAAAAGGGGCTTTGCAGATGTGATCAAGTTAAGGGTCTTGAGATGGGGAGATGACCTTGGGTTACTTGGGCAGGTTCAATGCCATTATAAGGATCCTAGGAAGTGAAAGAGGGAGGTAGGAGGGTCCGAGTCAGAGAGAGATTTCCAGATGTTCCGCTGCTGGTTTGGGAGACGGAGGAAGGGGGAGTGAGCAGAGGGATGCAGGTGGCCTCCAGAAGCTGGAAAAGGCCCAGAAACGGAGTATCCTCTGCAGCCTCCAGAAGAGACCCAGCCCTGGGCACACTTTGCTTTTTAGCCTTGTAAGAACCACTTTGGACTTCTGATAAATGTGTGCTGTGTTAAACCTCTACATCTGTGGGAATTTGCTCTAGCAGCAACAGGAAACTGCTATCCTAGGAAAGGAAGACAACAAACAGCTAAAAATTACATCAATGGCGGGGAGTGACAAGCACTAGGGGAAAATTTAAGTCAGGTGATGTTGCTGGAACATGGACCAGGGGCTGTTTCCAGTGGGCGGTCAAGGCTCTAGGAGACTGGGAGCGGGGCCTGGAGTTGGATTGCAATTAAAAAAAATTTTTTTAATGTAACCTTCACACCCAACGTGGGGCTCAAACTCAGGACCCCGAGATCCAGAGTTGCACGCTCTACTGACTGAGCCAGCCGGGCACCCTGAATTGCAATCTTTTTTTTTTTTTTAAAGATTTTATTTATTTATCTGAGAGAGAGAGAATGAGAGAGAGAACAGGAGAGGAGAGAGGTTCAGAGGCAGAAGCAGACTCCCCGCTGAGCGGGGAGCCTGATGCGGGACTCGACCCTGGGACTCCAGGATCATGACCTGAGCCGAAGGCAGTCGCTTAACCAACTGAGCCACCCAGGTGCCCCCTGAATTGCAATCTTAACCCAAGGTGATAACATCTGCACAAGTGCTTGAAAGGGGTGAAGGAGGGAAGGGCAGAAGGGTCCGCAGGAGCAAAAGATCGGAGGTGAGACCGTGCCTGAATCAACAGGCAGAAGGGAAAGATGGTAAGAGCTGGGTGCAATCCCAGTTTCCCTCTGGGACCCGGGACTGCTTCCCCTGATGCGGCAGGCTCTCTCCCAGCTCAGGAAACCTACAGGCCTTGCACAATACAGAAACACAACCAGGGGTGCTGTAGTCATACCAAGATCCCTACTCATAGTTTGTTGTATCTGTGAATCACGTAGCACTTACTCAGTACCCAGTGATGTAGGAAAGAACATTAGGGTTCGAAGCCAACAGTCAAGAAAGAATTCTTTTTTTTTAAGGTTTTATTTATTTACTTGACAGAGGGAGGGAGAGAGAGAGAGAGACAGAGCACAAGCAGGGGGAGCAGCAGGGAGAGGGAGAAGCAGGCTCCCAGCTGAGCAGGGAGCCCCAAGAGGGACTCGTTCCCGGGACCCTGGGATCATGACCTGAGCTGAAGGCAGACGCTTAACGACTGAGCCACCCAGGTGCCCCAAGAAAGAATTCTTGAGACATCTTTGGTGCAAAAAGTGGTTTTATTAAAGCACGGGGACAGGACCCATCTGCCTTCTGCTCGGGTCATGATCTCCGGGTCCTGGGATCGAGCCCCAGGTCAGGTTCCCAGCTCAGCGGGGAGTCTCCTTCTCCCTCTGCCGCTCCCCCTCCTTGTGCTCTCTTTCTCTGTCAAATAAATAAGTAAAATCTTTAAACTTTTTTCATTACTTTTGAAAGTCATCTCTATCCCCAGTGCAGGACTCAAACTCACAATCCCGAGATCGAGAGCTCACGCTCCTCTGACTGAACCAGCCAGGCGCCCCCCTCAAGGAAAAAAGTTTTGCATATTGCCTAGCCCACAATAAATGCTTAATGAACAGTAGCTTGGGGTCACCAGTTCTCATCCTGGCTGCCCATCAGAATCCCTTTGGGAGGCCTTTAAAAGCCAGTCCCTAGGTCAAGGAAGTCAGAAGCTCCAGGGGCCCAAGTGTAACAGCCTGTCTCTCTTGTTGGTTGACGGTCCCTGGAAGAGGAATTGTGTTCACTCACCTCACCACCAGGGACTCCTACTGGGGGATAGGAGATGCTACTGGGAATAGTGGGTGGAGGCCAAGATGAGGCTCAACATCCCACAGCACACAAGAGGCCCCCACAACAGAGTCATCTGGTCCCAAATGTCAGCAGTGCCCAGGTGAGGAGACCTGCTGGAGACACACCTTCCAGTTTGGGGGAAAGACGGAGGCAAGTGGGTAGTCCAAGCTAAAGGAATCCGCAGAGAAAGAGATGAATCCAGAAGGTGGGGCATTCCATTCAGAACCATAGACCAGGCTCTTCAGCTCCTCAGATCAGAAGCAGCAAAAGGGAAGGACCGCATAAGTTATGCATTTCTCAAAGCTGTCTGAATTAAGATTTTTGCATTTCACACCATGTAAATTTCACCCCATTTAAAAAGCTACAACTGTGAACAAATGCTGAACTGGAGTGAATTAATATACTTGTTGAAGTGTTGGGTGAAATGCACTGATTTCTGCAACTCACTTTTAAATGAATCAAAAGAGAAGGTGCCCCTGGGTGGCTCAGTTGGTTAAGCGTCTGCTTTTGGCTCAGGTCATGATCTCAGGGTCCTGGAATCGAGCCCAGGCATGGGGCTCCCTGTTCAGCGGGGAGTCTGCTTCTCCCTCTGCGCATGCTTTCTCTCTCTCTCAAGTAAAATAAATAAAATCTTTTGTAAAAAAGATTTTATTTATTTATTTGACAGAGAGAGACACAGCGAGAGAGGGAACACAAGCAGGGGGAGAGGGAGAGGGAGAAGCAGGCTTCCCGCTGAGCAGGGACCCCGATGCGGACCTCGATCCCAGGACCCTGGGATCATGACCTGAGCGGAAGGCAGACGCTTAACGACTGAGCCACCCAGGCGCCCCAATAAAATCTTTTTAAAAATAAAATAAATCAATCAAAAGATTAGATGCATACTGTGATGTTGTGGTTTATAATAAGAAATATACGTGGGGCACCTGGCTTGCTCGGTTGGAAGAGCATGTGACTCTTGATCTCGGGGTTGTAAGTTCAAGCCCCACGTCGGGTGTAGAGATTACTAAAAAAAATTTTAAACTTAAAAAAAAAAAGAAATATATTTGGTCCCTGTTCCTGGCACAAAGCTCCTAAAACCCTTGGAATTTCCTAAGCAATAGCACCATGAAGGTGTTTTGATACTCATAATAAACCGTTTTCAACCACACCTGACCGTATGCTAATGAAGTGACTTTTGGAAAGGACCTATAAGGATGGGGATTGTTGCCTGGAGATGAGAGGAACTTTCATCCTACCGCCTCACCTCTGGGGAGGCGAGAGGGACTGGAGGTGGGATCAGTCGCCAGTGGCCAATGAGTTAATTAATCACACCTATATAAAGAAGCCTCCCTAAAAACCCAAAAGTTGGTGAACCCACGGAGATTGGGGAGAGAGTCCAGCCTGGAGAGAGCATGGACCCTCCATACCCTGTCCCCTTGCCTGGCCCTATGCATCTTTTCCATCTGCTGTTCCTGAGTTATAGCCTTTTATAATAAACTGTGAATCTAGTAAGTAAAATGTTTCTCTGAGTTCTGTGAGCTGCTCTAGCAAATAAATCCAACCTAAGGAGGAGTCATTAGAACCTCCGATCAGCTAGCAGAAGGTGACAGCCTGGATCATTGGTGTGTGAAGTTGGGGGAAGGGCAGTCTTGGAGGACTGAGCCCTTAACCTGTGGGTTCTGATGGTGTCTCCAGGGAGATTGTGTCAGAATTGAGTTGAATTATAGGGCACCAAGCTGGTGTTGAGAATTGCTTGGCATGGGGAAAAAACCCCCACACATCGGAATTGGAATTGGTGTCAGAATATTATATACCCAGGGCGGGCGCCTGGGTGGCTCAGTCGTTAAGCGTCTGCCTTCAGCTCAGGTCCTGATCCCAGGGTTCTGGGATCGAGGTCCGCATCGGGGTCCCTGCTCAGCGGGAAGCCTGCTTCTCCCTCTCCCACTCCCCCTGCTCATGTTCCCTTTCTCACTCTCTCTCTTTCTCTGTGTCAAATAAATAAAATCTTAAAAAAAAAAAAGAATATTATATACCCACTAGAACAGCTAAAATTTAAAAGACCAAGTGCTGGGGCACCTGGCTGGCTCCGTTGGTTGAGACTTCAACTCGATCTCAAGGCTGTGTGTTTGAGCCCCGCGTTAGGTGTGGCGATTACTCAAAAATAAAGTCTTGAAAAAAAAAGAAAGGCCAAGCACTAGCATGAATGTGGAGCCAATTAGAGCTTTCCTATACTGTCGGAGGGGGTACAAAATGATCCAGCCACCTTGGAAAACAGTTTGTTGATCTCTTAACAAGGCAAACATAGACTGATGTGACCCTCCGTCACGGTCCTGGTATTTACCCAAGAGAAGTGAAAATATTTGTCCATTCCAAGACTTGGACCTGAACGTTCACAGCCACTTCATTATAACGAAACTCTGGAAATAATGTAAACATCTATCAACAGGCAAATGGGTCAGGAGATTGGCCTATCCAGACCGGGGAATACTGCTCCACAGGGAGAAGGAAGGAACTGATACATGAAACAATGTTGGACAAACCTCAAAGTAATCCTGCTGAGCAAAAGAAGCCAGACAAAAAAATAGAACGTTCCATATGATTCCATTTATATAAAAGTCTAGAAAATGCAGACTGGTCTACAGGGACAGAAAGCAGGTGGGTGGGTGCCTGGGGACAGGGATTGGGCTGAAAAAGGGTAGGGAGGAGGAATTACAAAGGGGCACAGGAAACTTTTGCGGTGACAGAGGTGATCACTACCTTGATTGTAGCTGGGGCCTCACAGGGGCGCACAGACGTCAAAACTTCCCAAACTGTGCACTTTCGAACGTGCTCGGTTTATTGTATCACAGTAATGATCTCAGTAAAGCTGTAAATCGATAAATGAAAACCTACGCGTTGAACTGTGTACTTTAAAAATTGAGCCAGGCACTTTAAGAAGATGAGTTTTACCATATGGAATTGTGTGATTGCAGGTAAATTATACCTCAATAAACTTGACTTATAAAAATAAGATGGATACAAACTTGCAACTGATAGGTAAGTGAGTCCTGGAGATCCACTGCCCAGCACAGTGATTATAGACAGCAACATTGTGCCATAAACTTCAAAGTTGCTAAGAGACTGGATCTTTATTGTTCCCACCACAAAAAAGAAATGATAATAATGTGATGTGATAAAGGTGTTAGCTAACGCAATAATGGTAATCATACTGCAACATAAAAATGTAGCAAATGAACACACAGGTGCACCTTAAGCTTACACAATGTACATGTCAATTGTATCTCAGTTTAAAACAATGGATGGACAGATAGGCCCTAAAGCAAACAGAGTGAAACATTCTACACTGAATCTAAGGGGCGAGGGTGGGGCATTCAGTGTCTAATCCTTTTGATTCTTCTGCATGTTTGAAATATTTTATATTAAAATGTGGGTTCAGGGGTGCCCGGCTGGCTGAGTCGAGAGAGCATGTGACTCTCGATCTTAGGGTTATAGGTTTGAGCCCCACATGGGGTGTAGAGATTACTTAAAAATAAATAAAAAATAAAATGTGGGAGAAAGGAGGTAAAGGAAAACTGTTTCTTTCCTCACAGCGCACTGACAGATGTGGGCTGTTCCCAACACCCCCCCACCGCCCCAACCAATTCCCCATCTCTCTCCAGCTAGGTGTCCAACACTTCAATTCCATTCTGACGCTCACTACCCAGAGTCCCCGCAGACCCCACAGATGAAGGGCTCAGGCCCTCAAGATTGGCCCCCACTTCAGATCCCAGTCCCGGGTCCCAGGTTTGTCACCTGTATTTTTGACCAACCAGCTATAAATGGAAGGTTCCCTCCACTGCCCCCTTAGGTTCATTAATTCGCAATGGTAGCTCACAGAACTCAGGGAAACCCTTTTCTTTTTTCTTTTTCTTTTTTTATTTTTTTAAAGATTTTATTTATTTATCTGACAGAGAGAGAGACAGGAGAGAGGGAACACAAGTAGGGGAGTGGGAGAGGGAGAAGCAGGCTTCCCGCTGAGCGGGGAGCCCGATGCGGGGCTCGATCCCAGGACCTTGGGATCAATGACCTGAGCCGAAGGCAGCTGCTTAACCGACTGAGCCACCCAGGCGCCCCCCCTTTTCTTATGTTTATCAGTTCATCACAAAGGATTTTATGAAGGATCTAGATGATCGACCAGATGAAGAGGAGCAGGGGGTGAGGGGCAGAGGGTCCAGAGTGTAGGAGCTTCTGTGCTGTGAAGTTGGGGTACGCCACCCTCCCGCGATGTGGATGCATTCACCGACCCAGAAGCTCCTCGAATCCCTTTGCTCAGGGTTCTATGGAGGTTTCGCTACCTAGGCATGATTGGTTAAATCCCTACCCATGGGTGATTAACTTCTTTCCAGTCCCTCTTCCTGGAGGTTGAAAGTTCCAACCCTCTGGTCACTGAGTTGGCTCCTCTGGCCACCAGCCCAGCTCCTGAAGCTCTCTAGAAGTCACCTCTTTAGCATAAAGTCCGGTAAGGTTTAAAGGGGCCAATTAATAACAAAAGACCCTCTTCTGACCCCCATCACTCAGGAAATGCCATGGGCTTTAGAAGCTCTTGTACCAGGGCGCCTGGGTGGCTCAGTTGTTAAGCGTCTGCCTTCGGCTCAGGTCATGGTCCCAGGGGTCCTGGGATCGTGCCCCGCATCGGACTCCCTGGCATCGGGCTCCCTGCTCGGCTGGAAGCCTGCCTCTCCCACTCCCCCTGCTTGTGTTCCTTCTTTCGTTGTGTCTCTCTCTGTCAAATAAATAAATAAAATCCTAAAAAAAAGAAGAAGAAGAAGAAGAAGCAGCAGCAGCAGCAGCAGCAGCAGCAGCAGCAGCAGCTCTTGTGCCAGGAAACCAGATGAAGACCAAATATTTGTTTCTTATAGCTCAGTCTCACTGCGGGACTGCCCAATGGAAAAGAAACTGAAGAGATCTAACAACCAGATAAAACACGGTTAGCTAGGATCCTGGTTCATTTACTTATTTTCTTTCTTTCTTTTCTTTTTCTTTCTTTTTTTTTTTTTTTTAAGAAATCTCTACACCCAGCATGGGGTTTGAACTCTTAACCCCAAGATCAAGAGTTGCATGCTCCATGGACCATGCCAGCCAGGCGCCCCTAAGGGTCCTAGTTCAAACAAACCAGCTCAAGAGACCAGTGGGGACACTTGAATATGAAGGAGGGACTTAGTATTAAGGAATTACTCTCTTGTATAGTGGTTATGTGTGTGTGGGGGGGGCCTGTCCTTATGTTTTAGGCACACACACCAAATATTGTGGGATGAGACGTCATGTTGTCTGGGGTTTGCTTTAAAACACTTCAGCACTCAGGCAACAGCAATGTGGGATTTCCTAAATAATGCTGATTGGGAAGGAGCCAGGTGCAAAAGAGCACACACAATATGATTCCGTGTATAGAAAGTTCTAGAAGGAACAAAACCGACTCAACGGTACTGGAAGTCAGGTTGGAGGTGTTGGACCTGAAAATAAATAGCCACAGTGAGAGGCAAATAGAGTGTTTCTTTGGGATCAAAGAATTGTCTTTTAGGGGCCGCCTGGGTGGCTCAGTCGGTTAAGCGTCTGCCTTTGACTCCAGTCATGGATTGAGTCCCTGCATCAGGCTCCCTGCTCAGCAGGAGCCTGCTTCTCCCTCTGCCTCTGTCTCTCCCCCTGCTTGTGCTCTCTCGCTCTCTCAAGTAAATAGTTAAAATCTTAAAAAATTTCAGTTGGTACTAACAGACTGAGCCGCTTTTTTGTATCAATAAACGAAACTACTCCTAGTATGCACTCAGTAACTATTCTGCCTTCAAAAGATCCACAGCCAACATTCTGATGACCAAGATGCCCACATCTTGTTGCCTTCATAAACAATTGCTTGGAAGACAAGCCGTTTTGCCCTGTCCCAAGGTTTGGGCCCCGTTCAAACAAAGGTGGTGAAGCAGTTTCTCTGCAGTGGCCCCGCCCACTCTTTTTTGGGGGGTGGTTGGGGAGAGGGAGAGACAGACCCTTAAGCAGGCTCTACTCCCAGCATGTGAGCCTGACAGCGGGGCTCGATCCCACCACCCCGGGATCATGCCCTGAGCACAAACCGGATGCTTAACTGACTGAACCACCCAGGGGCCCCAGGAGCCCCAGGTTCTATTTTTAAATGGCTCCAGTCATGGCCATTTTTCACCATGGTTAATTTGGGGGAGGTGCTAATGCCCAGGGAGGGGGTATGTACACGTTACACTTCAGGATAGGATTCTAAGCCAACACGTGGGGAAAACACAGGGTTTGGTCAGGAGACAGAAGCAGGTGCAGTGGGAAGACTAAGCCAAAGCCTTTACTGGGGTTTATGCCGGAAAAGCAAGGCAGAGTGGGCTGAGTAGTTTGGGATTAGCTAATGCTTATAATTCTGGTGGGCTTTGGGATATGGGGTGGTCTCTGGTTGCCTGGTGCGTGGTCCTGGGTGATTTAAGGCAGGGGAAATAGTGGGTCAGCGTGAGGGTTGGCTAAAAAGAGTGTTTTGGGGGCTATGGGTTCAGGATGGGTCAGTTTGCATCGGAAAGGTGTGCTGGCAGGCGCATTGTTACCTTTAAGAGTCAGCGAGCCCAGTTGGGGGGTGCTGTGTTCCCTGGATCTGTAAGGCACTCCCAAATGTCAACATTAGATACAGAAAAATGTTTAAGTGATTAATATGCTTGTAAATGCGTGATCTCATGTGGCAAAAGGGACTCTGCAGGTGTGATTAAATTAAGGATCTTGAGATGGAGAGATGATCCTGGATTATCCAGGGGGGGTCCAACATGATCACAGGGGTCCCTGTAAGAGGGGGGCGCAGGGAGGTTTGACACACACACAGAAGAGGAGGAGGTGGTGTTTTGAAGACAGAGGCAGAGATTACCCTAGAAGCTGCAAGAGGCAAGGAAATAATGGATTCTCCCCTGGAGGCTCCAGTGGGAACCAGCCCACCTCGATTTAATACCGGAAGACTCATTTCAGACTTCCGGCCTCCAGAACTCTAAGAGAATAATTGTGTGTTGTTTGAAGTCACTTAGTTTGGGCAAAGTGTTGTAGAAGCTGTAGGAAACTAATATAGTTGGTCTATTTCAGGGTTGAACGAGAAGTAGGGAGCCAGCAATGGGAACATGCCTGGGACGGAGCAGACCAGGGTTAACTGTGATGCTCCCAGCCTCTGGCATCAGGGGCCCTGTCCCCTCCCCTACTGCTCCTCTCTCAGCACTAAGGTCAAGGGACTCTGGTCCTGGAACCTAAAGAGACACAACCCCAGTCTTATCTCAGATTCCGAGACTCTGCGCTGAGTCTCTTACAGAACAGTCACTGGCAGGTTGGGCGGACCTGTATCTCCCTCCTCAGGCCTGGAGATGGGAATCCTGAGATAAGACCAGGTCCCCCTTAACACCCCCGGAGGGGGGCTACCCAGAGGGGGATATAGGCATTTAGTCCCTCAGACCAGGGGTGTCCCAACTTGATTTCCAGAAACTGGGGTGCAGGTGGCATTCTTAGAAATCACCCCTTATTTTCATGTTCATGAAAACACTCAGGCTCAGGTTAGAACACCTGACAATTATGAAGGAGGAAAAGGAGGAAGAGAGTGCAGTCTTTATGGAGGGCCACATGGTGGTGTGGGGGGGGTGTCTATTAACATTAAATGTGCGCCCTCCTCCTTCAGAACGTCTACGTCTCTGGATCTCCCTAGAGAAGCACAGGAACCTGAACCCAAGGCCCGACTTGCAAGGATGCTCATCACCGTGTTTTTATCATGGCAAAAGGATTGGAAGTGACCCAGATGCTATCAGTATGACAATAATTAAATAAGCCAGGACTTTGTCAGTGTGGTGTGCCAAGTGCTTCAAATTACAAGCAGGTGCTAGGGACAGAATCAGCCCTCAGAGGCGTGTTAACTGACGAAGGAAAGTTACGGTACAATTCATACAGTATGATGTGCAAGGCTTAGGTGAAAAAAAAAAAAAAGCTGCAGAAGTATATACTGATAAAGGTTTAAATACGTGGGAAATATATGGGGATAAAATCTGCAAGGGGACACATCCAACAGACAACAGCGGGTCCCTAGGAAAGGCGTGGAGTGGCCAAAGGCGCTTCCTGTGCAAAGTCGAAGGGGCAAGATGAACCCCCAGGGGGTCTGGTCCTCCATCAAGTAATAACAAGGAGTGGGGCGCCCGGGTGGCTCAGTCGGTTAATTGTCTGCCTTTGGCTCAGGTCATGATCCCAGGATCCTGGGATCGAGTCCCTGCATCGGGCTCCCTGCTCAGTGGGGAGTCTGCTTCTCTCTCTGCCCCTCCCTCCTGCTCTGCTCTCTAGCTCTCAAATAAATAAATAAATAAAATCTTTAAAAAAAGGAAAAAAAGAAATAACGAGGAGTAACACTGAGACACATTAAGTTCCAGGTTTTATCCTTGTAAAACTGTGTTTTTAGCACCCTCTCTTTGTCTCTAATTTCATATATATAGATAAAATTTATATTTTTATATATACATATATAATCCACACTATATATATAATCCCCTCTATGTTGCATGTGTATATATATTATATATACAATAAATATACAGATATACTATATATACACATATATATTATCTATATATATATATACATATATGTAATCCTCTCTAGGAGAGGATGATACTGCCTATGTCGTTTAATATCTTACTGTTTTACACATTAGTTTAAACATAATATGCATTTGCTGTTCGGCTTCAAGCTCTTCATAAACACGACTTTTAATGCCTCCTTCAGAGTCTAGGGGTAGATTATAATTTACTTCCCAATTCCCTGTTTTTGGCCCTCTGGTTCATTCTGAGGTTTTCACTGGGATCATTATGTCTGTGCCCAGCACTGTTTTTGCATTTTGGATTAGTTTCACCCATCTCCAGACCGAATCCCTGACAGCCCAGAGGAAGTAAACACTCGTTCTGAAGATAGTTCTCTTTCTTTGTGCTCACAAAAAAACCAAACCAAACCATACCAAAAAACCACGTTTGTGTAAAGAGTTTGGAAATACAGATAAGCAAAAGACAAAAACAGAAACCATTGGCGATTCTGCCACCATTATTTGCTATAGACTTTTCCAGTAATTTAAAAATTATGAATAATTTTCCTTCTGTTTGTTGCTGAGAGCACAGTACAGACTTCACATCCTGCTTATTTTTACTTAATATACTATAAAACCTTTTTCCCATTTCATTTACAATGATTGCATGATATTTCATAATGCTACAGAACCTATAAAGTTTATTTTTTTTTTAAGATTTATTTATTTGACAGAGAGAGACACAGCGAGAGAGGGAACACAAGCAGGGGGAGTGGGAGAGGGAGAAGCAGGCTTCCCGCGGAGCAGGGAGCCTGATGCGGGACTCGATCCCAGGACCCCGGGATCATGACCTGACCCAAAGGCAGATGCTTAACCGACTGAGCCACCCAGGCGCCCCTATAAAGTTTATTATTATAAATATTTGCTATATCCAATTTGTGGGTTTAAAAGAAAAAGCAAAACCCTTACAAAGAATGCAATAGGGGAAATCATTGTGCATGAACTTTTGTGCAGATCTTATGTTCCGGGGACGTCCCAGGAATGGAATACCGGGAAAGAATGCCAAGTCATTTTCTAGAAAGGTTAAAATTTCTCCACTCGTTTGCAATAAGCACAGCCTAGCGGGATTTGTGCCTCTGTATTTTTGCTATCATTTAATGTTATCATTTTATTAGTGCTTTGCTAATACATAAGTTGAATGCACAGTTGAATCTCGTTTTCATTTATATATATATAAATATATATTATATATTCAATGAATCAAAAAATAGTTTTTGAGCACTTGCTACATGGCTAGGGTGGCTCAAGGCGCGGGGGTACAAAATAGACTCACGTTCTAGGGGATGTGGGGAGAGGCGATGGGCAGCCAACAAATTAATAAATAACTGGACTAGGTCATCTCAGAGAGCAATATGTACCATTAAGAGAGCTCATAATGAAAGTAAGTGTGTTCTCATGAGTTTGTAATCATAGTTCTGCCTGTGACTTACCTGTTCCCGCCCTTTGCCCATTTTATCAGCATAGCGGTTCTGCATCTTCTATTCCTTTCTTTCCCTCCCTCCCCCCAAGCTCAGCATTTTCTATTTCTTTACACTTTATCCCATCTATGGCAGAAACAATGGTAGTATCTTGCATTGAACATCTGCCCTGTGACAAAGATTCTACTAAATGTCTTACCCTCTTTATCTCAGGCAATTTTGCCAGGGACGTCTGTGTTTCCTTCACTTCACAGATAGAATTTGAGGTTCAGAGAGGTTAAGCAACTCTCCCAAAGCCACACAGCTTGGGTGGCACAGCTGAGGTTCCAATGCGACAGACCGGGCTCCTCCTCACCGGGCAATACTGTTCCCAAAAAGCCTGAGACACTTATTTGATCTTTGATATTTGATATTTGATATTATTTGATAATTTGCTTCCCTGGCAACAATAACATTTTTTTAAAGTTTTAAAATTAGGCTACAACGTACATATAAAAGGACGCAGTTCAGTCGTGGACAGCAGGGCAAATTAATTCTAAGTGGACACACCAATTATCCAGCACCCTGATTAAAAAAAAAATCCTGGCTCCCCATGACTCCTCATATCTGGTAATCATATTTTAATTGCCAGCTCTGAATTACTAAGAGGTATACCTACGAGATGCTTTGTCAAACCAGGGGAGGACCATCCGCACTGATCCTGCTCTTCTCCCTTTACGCTAAATGTGCGATAAAACCCACACCTTTCCATTCTTGCGTTCAGACCCCAGACTCTTGGTCTCATTCAAATTAATAGCAGATGTGCAAACACGCACGAGCATGAAGCCAGAAGGGGACCTGGGGACAATTGGACGGAGGTATGATGGTAGCAAGATCACGGGGAGCAGAGAAGCATGGTCCCCCAGAGGCTGTCGGGGATGTCATCGGCCAGTGGGGACCATCTCAGCCACAGCTTTGGAAGCTAAGGCGAGTGTCCCAGACAAACGGGGCTGGATGATATTCGGTGATTTTAACCCCATGTGATGTGGGTCCCAGATTGCAACAGGCAACCTCTGAGACACTCCCGGTAACCTCCAACGCCTCGCATTCAAAACTGCGTTAAATTTAAACAACTAAGTAACTGGTGGCGGTTCGAGGGCACCAACAAGCCCACTAAGGGTCGCCTGACACTCTAGGTGTGGGCAAGCCAACTCTTTTACTGTAAAGGGCCAGTTGAATATTTGAGATTTTGCGATCATATGATCTCTGTCACAACTACTCACCTCTGCTGTTTAGTGCAAAAAGAGCCATAGACAATGCATACAGAAATGGGCATGGCTGTGTTCCAATAAATCTTTATTTATAATAGCAGGCAGCGGGCTGGGTTTGGCCAGTGAGCCAAATTTGCCAACCCCTACTCTACAAGAATATTCCTTTTCTCCACTCTTATTATTATTTTTAAAGATTTTATTTATTTATTTGACAGAGAGAGACAGCGAGAGAGGGAACACAAGCAGGGGGAGTGGGAGACGGAGAAGCAGGCTTCCCTCGGAGCAGGGAGCCCGATGTGGGGCTTGATCCCAGGACCCTGGGATCATGACCTGAGCCGAAGGCAGACGCTTAACGACTGAGCCACCCAGGCGCCCCATGACTATTTATTATTGATGAAGTGTCCCCACTCTGTAAAGTTAGATGTCAAGTTGTTTTAAATCAATACGTTGAAATGACTATGTTTCAAGTAGAAAGACTATCCCAAAAGTTACTGCCCTGAAGGTCGTTGACTGTTTCTGTCCCTAAAATTTCATCATCTCCTTCTGGAACTCTGTCTTTCACTGACTGTATATACATTAGTCTCTCATATTCTCCCTCGAACAAGTCTGTCATTCTTCTGGTTCTCCCTTTAACATAGATCTTTGGAATATGCTTACTATGTATTTGTTTGAATTGGGTGTTTAACTGTTTTTTTTTTTTGAAAATTACACTTGGACAATACCTTCTGAAATAATGTGGCTTTTTTTTTTTTTAAGAAAGGCTTGAACTCATGACCCCAAGAGTCACATGTTCTACAGACTGAGCCAGACAGGCGACCCTGAAATAATGTTTAAAAGTATAGAAAGAAAATGTGTAGTGGGTGCCTGGGTGGCTCAGTCAGTTAAGCGACTGACTCTTGGTTTCAGCTCAGGTCATAATTTCAGGGTTATGGGATTGAGCTCCACGTTGGGGTCCGTGCTTAGCTTAGAGTCTGCTTGAGACCCTCTCTCCCCTTTCCTCTGCCCCTCCCCGCTGCTCTCTCTCTCTCCAAAATAAATCTTAAAAAAAAAAAAAAAAGAAAGAAAGAAAATGCATAGGATTACAAAAGAAACCAACTGGGGCGCCTGGGTGGCTCAATCGGTTAAGCGTCTGCCTTCGGCTCAGGTCATGATCCCAGGGTCCTGGGATCGAGTCCCGCATCGGGCTCCCTGCTCAGCAGGGACCCTGCTTCTCCCCTACCTGCCATTCCCCCTGCTTGTGCTTGCTCTCTATCTCTCTCTCTTGCTCTCTCTGTGTCAAATAAATAAATAAAATCTTTAAAAAAAATAAACCAACTAAAGCACAGTTATCAAAATATTCAAAAGATGCATTTTTGCTATAACACACATGCTTCTCTACTAACATAAGAAATAATGAGAACTGGCAGCAAGTCTAGTAATACTGTAATTTCAAAGTGGTGAGGACGGTAAAGAATATCCCAAATATCTGGGACAGCTGTGCTGTGATTTGGAAATATCTGTGATTTCTCTTGCTAGAATAATAGATTCCAGAAAAAAGAAAGTCCCACGTATTGCTAATGCTACTGAGGTTTATTACTTACATTCGTAATTGTATGAGTTATCCACTGCTGTGTAACAAGCCCCTGCAAAACTCAATGGCTTAAAACAGTAGCGATCAAAAAACAAACAATAGCGATAATTTACTTTGCTCTGGAACCTGCAATTTGGGCGGGGCTCAGCGGAGCTAGCTCATCATTGAACCACATGGCAACTCCTCTGGGAACTGGGGGGACCCACTTTCTTTTCTTTTTTTTTTTGTTTTAAAGATTTTATTTATTTGACAGAGAGAGACACAGCGAGGGAGGGAACACAAGCAGGGGGAGTGGGAGAGGGAAAAGCAGGCCTCCCGCGGAGCAGGGAGCCCAATGCGGGGCTCAATCCCAGGACTCTGGGATCATGACCTGAGCCGAAGGCAGATGCTTAACGACTGAGCCACCCAGGTGCCCCGCGGGGGACCCACTTTCAAGATGGCTCGCTCCCATGGCTGGCTGTTGACTAGCAGCTCAGCTGGGGGTGGGGGTTGGGAGTCCTCAGGTCGTTTCTGTGTGAGCTTCCCCATGGACCCTTGGGCTTCCTCACAACACAGAGGCTAAATTCTAAGAGAGTCTATCCCAAGAGGCAAGGTGGAGTGCACCGCACCTTTATCATCTAGCCTCAGAAATCGCATGGCGTTGCTTCCTTCGAGCCCTGTTGTCTGAGGGACTCACCCAGGTTCAAGGTGGAAGACACAGAGCTCATCTCCCAATGGGGAAGCAGAAAGGTCTGGAAGAGTATGTGAAATGGGAAGTACCATTGAGGTCATCTTTGGGAAATACAATCTGCCACAACATTGGGCAAAATGCTAGATTCCAGTGGGAGGTTACTGAGGAGAAGGATGTGATTCTTTTTGTCCAAGCTCATGGACTCCATGAATTCGATCTACAAACCTTTTATGGGTCCCTGGACCCCACACTAAGAACCCTTGAGCCAGAGGTAGGTGAGTTCACGCATGAAAACTTCTAGGAGGGTGGATGAGGCGTTATCTTATAAACAACAGCTCTAAGGTATGTCATTCATTTGTTCAAAAAATATTTATTGAGCTAGCTTCTGGGGATATGACTACAATCAAGACCAAGGCAGCCCTTGCTTGCCTGGTGCGTACAGTGGATGGAGGTGGGAGATATTTATACTCATACTACTTAGTATGATTACAAACCCAGGCAAGATGCTTTGAAAGAAAGGAGCCAGCTTGTATGAGAGTATATAACAAAGGAAATAACCTAGATTGTGGGGTCAAGGATGGCTGACCTGGGGTCTGGATATCCTACCTTGCTCCAAACCCTCCCATGGCTCCCTTCTGCCCAGAGAATAGAGTCCAAGCAATTGCACCTGGCATTCAAGATCTCTCATTTTTGGCCTTGCTTAAAATGCAGACATTTTATATTGTTACCAGTGTCAATTCTCTCCTTCCTTAGTCATAGAACCCCAATTTTATTTGAGGCAGAAATATGAATTACACACCTCTCTTGCAACTGGTGGGCAATGAGAATTAAGTGAAAGTTGTAGGGTGGAACTTCTAGGAAAGCTCCTTAAGAAGGATGATGACCGCTGGCATGCTCCCTTTTGCCCTGCTCTCTCCCAACACCACCACCTCCTTCCTCCGTCTTGGAACATAGGCATGACGGTTGGAGCTGCAGCAGCCTTCTTGGACCATGAGGCAACCTTGATGATGGCAGCCACATACATAAGATGGTGGAGCAGAAAGTTAGAGGAAGTTGGTCCTGATGGCTCTGTGGACTCCCCGTATCATCCCCAGACTGCTGCCTCCCAGACTTCTTTCATGTGAGTGCGAAATAAGCATCCATCTTGTTTAAGCCACTGCTATTTCTGGGCTACCATTAGCTACATAAGTTCTAACCAATGCACCTGTGGCTCTGTCTCATTTCCTCCCTCACTCCACATGACGCACACACACACCTGCATCTTATACTCCAGATGCTCCAAACTGCTCCCTGACCACTCACACCTCCTTGCCTTTGTACCTGTTGAGCCCTCGTTCTGGAAGGCCCTCCCATCTGTCTTCTTATCCATCTGGCAAATTCCAGGCCCCTCAAAGCCCAAGTGTCAACTCCTTTGTTTTCCTTAATGATGCACAAATCCTGCCCTGGTAGAAACATCTGCTCCCACCTCTGTTTGCCCACAACACTGGTGCAAATATTTATTTGCATCCTTAGCATTATCTAAGTTTTTCAAGTGATGATAAAAAATATAGAGAAACACAGTGTTTATGAACACTTTCTTCTTCTTCTTCTTCTTTTTTAAGATTTTATTTATTTATTTGACAGAGAGAGAGAGAGAAAGAAGAGGTCAAGCACAAGCAGGAGGAGCAGCAGAGGGAGAGGGAGAAGTAGGCTCCCCACTGAGCAGGGAGCCCGATGCGGGGCTCGATCCCAGGACCCTGGGATCGTGACCTGAGCCAAAGGCAGTTGCTTAACCGACTGAGCCACTTTCTTCTTCAAAAGGTTCCAGAGGTCTATTGCACAACATAGTGCCTACAGTTAACAATCTGGTATTGTGTACTTAAAACTTTGATAAGATTGTAGATCTTTTGTTAAGTATCCTTACCACAAAAACAAAAACAAACAAAGACAAACCATACACACAAAGGGACACAAGAAAACTCTCGGAGGTGATGGTATTATTACCTGGATTGTGGTGATGGTAACACAAGTGTATACATATGTTTAAACTCACCAAATTGTACACATTATGTGAAGTTTTTATATATCAGTTATACCTCAATAAAGCTGGAGAAAACTTAAGTGGGTTACTTGCACCAGAACAGAGGACAAAATTCAAATGCTATAGACTGCACATTTCATGACCACTCCCAAATGTGTTTTATAAGTTTGTTTTGTATCCCTGAATACTTTTTTTCTGAGCATGTATATGTATGTGCCTCAAAAAGTAACTTTGGATTATTGTTGCTTTCTGCTTTTTTTCTTTTGTAATAAGTATCACACTGCACTAAATGTTCTGTAACTTCGGTTTTTCAGTTGACAATACATCTTAGAACTCTTTCTCTGTCAGTCCATGACTCCTTCTCATTTTTAATTTTTTAAAGGTTTATTCATTTATTTTAGAGAGAGAGTGCATGTGAGAGTAGGGGGAGAGGCAGAGGGAAAGAATCTTTAAGCAGACTCCCCGCTGAGCATGGAACCCGATGACACAGGGCTCCATCCCATGACCCATGAGATCATGACCTGAGTTGAAACCAAGAGTCGGATGCCCAACCTACTGAGCCACCCAGGGGCCCTTCCTTTTCATTTTTTAAACAGTTGAATAATATTTCATAGGATGGATGCACCCCCTTTTATGAAGCCACTCCCTACCGATGAGCATTGAGGTAGCTTCCAATTTTTGTGGCTTTTACATTAATGATGATCAAAGACAAATAAATGGCAGACAGAGAGGGCCTGCACAATGGAGGTGTTGCTTCAGATTCTATAGACAAACCCACACAAATGTCTCTCTCCCTCACTAGATAAAATCCATCAGGCCAATCTGAATTTGTGGCATAGCCTTTGGGCACACCGCCTTCAGGCTTAAGGTCAAGCCCCAGCTTTGTCTTTTCCTAAGTGTGTATGGCCATGGGCCAGCGTCTTGAGCTCTCTGAGCCTCTATTTTCTCTTCTGTAAAATGGGCTGATAAAAATATCTACCTCTGAGGCCTATTAGGATGACATCAGAAGCCTGGTGAATGTTCAGAGTGGTATAAACACTCCAGCTGCTACTTTTCTTATCAAGCTAAACATACCCCCACCCTCCGACCCAGCCATCCCGCCCCTAGGTATTTACCCGAGTCATGACAACATAGATGCATGTCGAGACCTGTACAGAGCTTTGTTCATCATTGCCCCAAACAAAAAGACCCAATAGAAGATGGATACACCTCAGCAATAAAAAAGGAACAAAGTCTTGACACATCCAACAACAGGGATGCATTCCCAAATAGTTGTTCTGTGCAAATGGAGGCAGACTCTAAAGATATGAACTGTGTGACCACTCGTGTGAGGTTCTGCCATAAGTGAAATTGATGCATGGTGAAGACAGGCAGACTGATGGTCACCGGGGGGTTAGGGGGCTGATTGGGAAGGGGTGCAAGGAGATTTTCTGACTTCTGCACTGCAAGGAGACTTTCTGGAATGTTCTATATCTTCTTTGGGGTGGTGCTTGCATAAATGTATGCATTTGTTAAGACCCAGCCAACTGCACTCGTAAGATCTGTGAGTGTGACTGTATGTAAATTACACCTAGATAAAAATGAAGTAAAGGGGGCGCTGGTTGAGCATCTGCCTTCGGCTCAGGTCATGCTTCCAGGGTCCTGGGATCGAGCCCCATATCGGGCTCCCTGCTTCACGGGAAGCCTGCTTCTCCCTCTCCCTCTGCCCCTCCGCCTGCTCTCTCTCTCTCTCAGATAAACAAACTCTTCTTTAAAAAACATGAAGTAAAATAGTGGCATTAATACTGCTTTCCTTGCTGCTTCTTTCCTTGTGTCCCCGTCAACTGTCTCGCTGGGATGGAGGGTTGTAGTTGTCAAATGAGTGAATGAATGAGGGAAGGAGAAGGAGGGAGAGTAAATTAGGTTTGAGGCAACATAGTGGCTCGTGGAATATCTCTTGCTGAGCCCTTCACACCCCCGTGGCCCTCTGATTCTAAAATGGAGGAGGTGGGGCGCCTGGGTGGCTCAGTCGTTAAGCGTCTGCCTTCGGCTCGGGTCATGATCCCGGGGTCCTGGGATCGAGCCCCGCATCGGGCTCCCTGCTCCGCGGGAAGCCTGCTTCTCCCTCTGCCACTCCCCCTGCTTGTGTTCCCTCTCTCGCTGTGTCTCTCTCTGTCAAATAAATAAATAAAATCTTTAAAAAAAGAAAAATGGAGGAGGTGGCTGTACGCCCCGATCCTGGTCACCCTGGGCAAGGGCCCCTCCCAGCCCTATAGATGCTCAACAACTTGGCTCAGCAGACAAGACCTTCTGGCAACCTCACCCCTGCCCCCTGCCTGGGCTCTTCTCCCCTGTCACCCCAGGCTCACCCCTCCGATCACTAGACACAATTCCCAAGCGCCTCCTGTGCACAGGCACCAGGGAGAGAGCTGGAAACAAGATAAGCAACGATCCTGCCCTAATGGGCTCCACAAACAAACGTGCAGGCAGAACTAAACACAGTGAAAAACTGGGCTAAGGACCCGGAGAAGGCCAGAATTGGGGCTGCAGCTTTGGTGGCCAGAGATGGCCCCTCTGGGAAGGTCACATGTGGGCAGAGAGCCCTGGTTGAAGCAAGGAGGCCAGCCAGGTGGAGATCTAAGGAAAGGGCATTCCCTAGAGAAAAAGAGCCAGTGCAAAGGCCCTGGGGGCAGTTTCCTATTTACACTGTGTGATTCAAGGAACAGGAATGAGGCCTATGTGGCCGGAGGTGGGTGAGGGAGGGGAAGAGGACCAGACATGAGGGCAGAGAAATATTGAGGGGAAAACCATTTAAGGCCTCATGGGCCATGGGTAAGGAGCCAAAGGGCTTTTACTCTGAGTGGGATGGAAGCTGCAGGAGAGTTGGGAGCAGAGGGGGGTGTGAGCTGACTTAGGTGTTAGCAGGTTTTCCTGGCTGCCATGGCAAGAAGAGACTGTGGGTATATGTGTGTGGGGCCAAAGGAGGGAGGCCCCTGGGGAGGGTACTGCAATAGTCCGAGCAAACTGTGATGGTGGGAGCAGAGGTGGTGAGAGGTGGTCAGGCTCTGGGAATATTTTGAAAGCAGAGCCAGCTGACGGATTGGGTGTGGGCGTGTGAGAAAAAGGCAGGATTTGACAATGACTGTGAGGTTTTGGGTGCGAGCCACTGAACTGAGGGAGGCAGTGGGTGGGGCGGGTGGAAGTCTCCTAAATGTTCCAAGCTGTCTCACACCTCCAGACCTTTGTGCACTCCATCCCCCTGGCCTGGAATGTCCTCCCTTCTCCACTTCCCACCCCCGTCCTCAGCCTCGCCCCTGCTCCTGTTATAGCTGAGCCCAAATACCATCCTTCCCGGAAGCTTCTCTTTCAGTGACCCTGGCTCAGTGCTGAGTGGGTGACTCTCGAGTGACTGGGCAGGGGCCGTGGCTTTAATCCAGCAGCAAATGCGTCAACAGGAAATGACCTCGAATTCTTTTCTTCATTCAGCAGATATTTACTGTGGCAGAAACTCTCACAGGCACTGGGGAAACAGCAGGGAACAAGAGAGACAAGTCCCCTGCCCTCAGGGGGCTCCACTGGGAGAGACAACAATAACCAAAGCAAAGAAGTAAAGATCTAGCATGTCACATCGTGAGGGAGAAAAAAAGAGGGATTCCGTACGTGAGATGAGGGGGAGGATGCAGTTATTAATAAGGTGATCAGGGAGGGCTTCACTGAGAAGGTAACATTTGAGCATAAACTGAAAGGAGGTAAAGAAGGAGACAAGTGGATATCGAGGAAGAGAAAACAGCAAGTGCAAAAGCCCTGTGGTAGGACTGAGCTTAGAATATGGGAGAAACCTGGAAGTTCATCCGGCCAGAGCACTTGAGGAGGGGGGCAGAGAGAGTAGGAGCTGAGGTTCAGAGGGAATGGAGGGAGTCGGGACAATCTTCAGGGCCTTGAGGGCCACTGTAAAGGTTGCTTTTACTCTGAATAAGTGGGAGCCACGGAAGGGTTCTGAGCAGAGGAGGGACGGGATCGGATTCAAGTTTCAACAGGATCACCATAGTTGCAGCAAGAATAATTGACATTTGTCGAGCACTTCCTGTTAACCAGGAAATGTGTGAAGTGCTTTGTACAAATGATGTTGGCAGAAGGCCCCTCTGTCTATCCAGTTGTCTAAGACACCCTGGTGAGCAATCTAGACACTTCTTTCTCCCTCAGGCCCTGTGCCCAAACCATCACCAAGATTGGTCCAGCCCCCTGTCCAAATAGTTTTCAACAGCTTAGAATTCACACACCACGCAACTGGCCCCCTTAAGCTGTACAATTCAGTGGTCTTTAGTATATTCACCGAGTTGTGCAACCATCCCCACCATTCATTTTAGCAGGTGTTCGCCGTCCCCAGTGAGAAATCCCTTAGCTCCTCCCTTCCCAAGGCAACCACTAACTTACTTTCTATCTGATTTGCCTATTCTGGACATTTCCTACAAATGGAATCCTACAAGATGTGGCCACTCGTGCCTGGCTTCTTTCACTCAGCACAGAGGGGTCGATGTTCATTCATGTTGCAGCGCCCAGCCCGAATTCACTCCCTTTGGTGGCGGAATGATGCTCCATTGTCCGGATCCACCACGCTCCGTCTGCCCGCTGCCCAGCTGACGGGCACCAGGGCTGCTCCGAATCATGCTGCTGGGAACACGCACACACAGGTGTTCGTGTCGCTCCTCGTGGGTAGATACCTCGCAGGGGGGCTGCCGGACCGCCGAGGAATTCTGTGTTTAACGTCCGAGGCGCCGTCAGACCATCTTCTAAAGCGACTGCACGGTTTCCACCAGCCGTGTGTGAGGGCTCCAATTTCTCCACATCCTCCTTGACGCCTGTGTTTGTCCTGAAGCCACCTTGCTCCTCTCCACTCCCACCTCCAGTAGCGTCCTGGGCCTGCCACCGTCTCTCACCTGCAACTGGAAGTGGCCCCATCCCCGGGCTCCCGGTTTCCACCCTGTCTTTCCTCACACCATCGGCAGAGGGAGCCTGTTAGCCCCGAGGTCAGATCCCTGGGGCTCAGCTCAAGATTCTTCCCTAACTCCTCATTGGCTGAGAATAAACCCCAAGTCCTCACCCTCTGGCCCAGTGAGCCGGCTCCTGCTCACTTCTCTGACATTACTCCTGTCCCTACTTCCCAACCAATTCAGACCCAGCCGCACCAGCCCCCTATTCACTTCTTGATGCCTCAAGGACTGTCCAGCCTCACAGTCAACACCCCCCCTTCCTGCCACCCCGTGCTATTCCCTCTGCCCCAGTACTCTTTGCCCTGCTCTCTTCCCAACTCCTTTTTTTTTTAAAAGATTTTATTTATTTATTTGAAAGAGAGAGAGCATGAGCTGTGGGGAGGGGCAGAGGGAGAAGCAGATTCCCTGCTGAGCAGGGAGCCTGTCGCGGGGTTCGATCTCAGAATCCTGAGATCATGACCTGAGCCGAAGGCAGACTCTTAACTGCTTAACCAACTGATTCACCCAGGCACCTCTCTCTTCCCAACTCTTTCCTTCCCCTCTCAGAACCGGGCTTTACTGTCACCTTTCTAGAAAAGCCTCCTCTGACTCCTCTGAAGCGTAAGTCACACCCCCCATCCTCCCCCTCAATGCATTTGGCAGAGTTTAAAGTCGGATGTCTGTGGGACCGTTTGCCCAGTGGCTACCTCCACCCTAGGCGGGTTTCCATGAAGATGGGCGAGCATCAGTGCCTGGCCCACGAAGAAAGCAAACTAAAGGGGCGCCTGGGTGGCTCAGTCTTTAAGCGTCTGCCTTCAGCTCAGGTCATGATCTCGGGGTCCTGGGATCGAGCCCCAGTCGGGCTCCCTGCTCGGCGGGAAGCCTGCTTCTCCCTCTCCCACTCCCCCTGCTTGTGTTTCCTCTCTCGCTGTGTCTCTCTCTGTCAAATAAATAAATAAAATATTTAAAAAAAAAAAGCAAACTAAACTATTTGTTCTCACTTCACCCTCCTCAACAACCACCTCCTACCTTCCTCTTTGCATATGCAGTTACCTCTGCCCAAACACACTGTTCCTTCTCCTTTTCTCTAGCTGACTCCCAGGTGGCCTCAGGTTCATGTCACTTTTCTCTTGACAATATTTCAGTTTTTACTGTGACACAGGGAATGAATGAATGAATGAATGAACGATTTTCTTGTGATCGGGACATACATATAGACACAGGGCAGCAGTTCTCAAACCTTCACACTCTTTAAATTATGAAGGACCCCAAAGGGCTATTATTTATGGGGGTTATGTCTATCAATATTTACCATGTTAGAAGTTAAAACTGATAAATGTTCGCAATGTTTATTATTGCATTTTAAAAATAACAATAATAGGGGTGCCTGGGTGGCTCAGTTGGTTAAGCATCTGCTCAGGTCATGATCTCGGGATCCTGGGATCGAGTCCCGCGTCAGGCTCCCTGTTCTGCAGGGAGCCTCCTTCTCCTTCTGCCTCTGCCTCTCTCTCTCTGTCTCTCATGAAGGAAAAATAAATAAAATCTTTTAAAAAGGGGCGCCTGGGTGGCTCAGTCGGTTAAGCATCTGCTTTGGCTCCGGTCATGATCCCAGGGTCCTGGGATCGAGCCCCGCGTCGGGCTCCCTGCTCCGCGGGAAGCCTGCTTCTCTCTCTCCCGCTCCCCCTGCTTGTGCTCCCTCTCTCGCTGTGTCTCTCTCTGTCAAATAAATAAATAAAATCTTTTTTAAAAATCTTAAAAAAAACCCTCCTACTGCTAATAAATAAACAAAATAACAATAATAAACCCATTGCAGTTAACATATAAACCTATGTTAATACAAACAGTAAGTTTTCCAAACAAACAAATGAACAAATGAGTGATGGGGCGCCTGGCTGACTCAGTCAGAAGAGCATGAGACTCTTGATCTCAGGGTCATGAGTTCGAGCCCCACACTGAGGGTAGAGATTACTTAAATAAATAAATAAATAAATAAATAATTTTTTTAAATAATAAAAAAAAATTGGGTGCCTGGGTGGCTCAGTCGTTAAGCATCTGCCTTCAACTCAGGTCATGATCTCAGGGTCCTGGGATCGAGCCCCGCATCGGGCTCCCAGCTCAGTGGGAGGCCTGCTTCTCCCTCTCCCAGTCCTCCTGCTTGTGTTCCCTCTTTTGCTGTGTCTCTCTCTGTTGGATAAATAAATAAAATCTTTTAAAAAAATAAAATAAAATAACAATAATAGGGGTGCCTGGGTGGCTCAGTTGGTTAAGCATCTGCTCAGGTCATGATCTCGGGATCCTGAGATTGAGTCCCGCGTCAGGCTCCCTGTTCTGCAGGGAGCCTGCTTCTCCTTCTGCCTCTGCCTCTCTCTCTCTCTCTGTCTCTCATGAAGAAAAAATAAATAAAATCTTAAAAAAAAAAAAACTCCTGCTAATAGATAAAATAACAATAATAAACCCATTGCAGTTAACGTATAAACCTATGTTAATACAAACAGTAAGTTTTCCAAATAAACAAACAAACAAATGAGTGATGGGGCACCTGGCTGACTCAGTCGGAAGAGCATGAGACTCTTGATCTCAGGGTCGTGAGTTCGAGCCCCACATTGGGGGTAGAGATTACTTAAATAAATAAATAAATAAATAATTTTTTTAAATAATAAAAAAAATTGGGCACCTGGGTGGCTCAGTCAGTTGAGCATCTGCCTTCGGCTCAGGTCATGATCTCAGGGTCCTGAGACTGAGTCCCACCTGGGGCTCTCTGCTTCACGGGGAGTCTGCTTCTCCCTCTTACTCTCCTTCTGTGTTCTCCCTCTCTCTTTCCAAATACATAAATAAAATCTTTTTTAAAAAAAATAATAAAAATTAGTGAGAAGAGTGGCATTGTTTTTACCATTTTACAGCTACATCTGTAATGTCTGGCTCAACAGGAAGATTTGCTCCTTGTACCTGCTTGTGTTTACTCACGATAGTGCACCCCGTGTGGCTTCTAAAACCCCAGTGTACACTCATGGATATTTCCCCCACACGGTCGGGCAGGCACTCCGCTATGTTCTAGCTTATTCTATTTTATGTCCCAAGAAAACTCTGGTCACAAGCCACAAGTTTGATGTCACAGCTCAGTAATGGCTCACAGCTCAGTTTGAAAAACTCTAGCGGAGGACCTTTCCGTAAGCCCCTGTGACGACCCTGCCTCTGAAGGGCAGGGAACGGGCTTGACTCGTTCGTTGCTGCAAGCCCAAATTCTGGCATAGGGTCTGGCTCAGCACATAGTAGGCATTGAACAAATGTTTGTGGACTGAATAAATGAAGAGTGAGCCAGGAACAGGGCTAGGACTGCAACCCCGTCTGTGCCGTTCTCTAGGACTCAAAAATTCTGTCCACATTGTTCTCCAAAGACCCAGGCACCTGCTACTGCTGCGTCTCCGGGAGGCGATGAACCCGAGCCGCCCTTCTGGCTGAACCAGAACTACACTTCCCACAAGTCTCAGGGCTGGGACTACACTTCCCATAAGCCCCTGCTCTCGCCAGGTTCTGTGCCCTTCAGCCACCGGGGCAGTTAATTGCATCTTCAGAGTTCCCTCCCCAACCCTCAGTTTCGTTCTCTCTACCCGCCTCCTAGTCATTTCACCTTCCAGCCTTGGTCCCGGCGCCCTCTAACCCCCACCCCTCCTCGCGCGATGAACCTGCCTCAGTTTCCCCAAGTGAGACCCCCGAGAGGCGGCCCCTGCCCTTCCCCGCCCCCTCCCCCGCCCCACCGCCACAATGGGGAGGGCTGTGCGCCGCGGGGTGCGTGAGCCGCGCGTCAGTGCTGCGCCCCTAGGGGCGGCGGGGGCGGGGGTCTTGGGCCCCCCGCTGGGGGGCGGGGCGGGCGCGCAGGGGACCGGAGGGGCCTGGGTCGCCGCCGCCGTGCGCTAGGAGGCTGCGTCTGGGCGGCGCAGCTCCGGCCCGGCCTCACGCGGGAGGGACGCAGCGCAGGTGCACCCGGACGGCGGGGACGTCCGCGCGCGGGGTGGGAGTCCGTGCTTCCGGTGTGTCTGCAGCTCGGGGTGCTGTGGGGTGGGGTGTGAACCCCCCGACGGCGGCGGCCTGGCACGTGACGTGTGCCTCCTTGTCTGTCTTCGTCTGTGTCCCTGTCGGACCGAGTTCCAGTCCCCAACTCTGCCACTGCCGGGCTGTGTGCCTTGGGGCAGGTGACCTCACCTCGCCCTGACTCAGTTTCCTCATCTGTACGATGGGGCTGATAAAAGTCCCTGTCTCAGAGGGCTGTTGTGTAAAGCGCTGGGAACACTGCCTGGCGCGGAGTAATTGCTCAGAAGAATAAATAAATAAAATAAACTATGACTGTGTATCTTTTGTATGAAGCCAGCGTCTCTGGCTATGTCATGGCTGCGTAACCTCGTAGGGAGTGTGGGTATTTGTGATGTGTGCGTTTTTGTAAGCGTAGCGCTTGCCTGCCTCTTGGTATGTGGCCTGTGTCCCTGCGTGTGTTTACGGATGTGATGTGTGGAAATGATAGCTGATGTGTCCTTGTGACCTTGTATGAAACGTGTGCATATTTGTAACGTGTCTGTCCATGTGTTTAGGTATGTGACGTATCTTTGTGTCCAAGTATCCGATATGTGTGTGTGTGTGTGTGTTTATGTATAAAGCGTATGACTGAGTAGATTTATAAGTGATATGTTCTGTACGGGTTGGTGTGCGATGTATTTGTGTGTGTTTGTACAGCTTTGTATGCACGTGTAATTCTTTGAATGCGTTGTGTCTATGACCATGTATGAGTTGTGACTGGCGACGTGTGACTGGGTATGTGACATGTGTCTGGGCCTTCAGGTGAGTCCAGTGTGGGTCTGTGGGAGAGATGTGTATCTCTCGCGTGCCTGTGAATATGTGTGTGTTGTGTGTGTTTGTGACATACACGTCTCTCCATGCATCTGCTGTGTGTATATTCGTGCATGTGACACGTGTATGTATGGGAGTGCGTGTCGTGTGTGTGTGTGTGTCTGTGAAAGGGGTGTCTGTGGGTATGTGTGTGTTGTGAGTGCCTGCATATCCGTGTATGTGATGCTGCTATCAGTGGGTGTTCTTTGTTGCCCGTTCGTGGAATGTCTGTGTGTTGTGACTGTGTGCCTCGGCATGTCACCGTGGTGTCCGCGTGGATCTTTGTCTGTGGCCTGGGTGTCTGTGTATTCGGGGCTTTACTTTGTGGCATGTGTGGGTCTTTGTGAAGCTTTGCCGTTCCCGTGTGACGGGGTGCATCTGTGCCGGGGGCCGGCCTGCCTGTGCGTGCCCAGTGCAGCCCGTCGTCCCTGCGTCTTTGTGTGTGACGTGTACGTGTCCCCGTCTGCCGATGGCTGTCCACCTTTGTATGAGATGTGCTTGTCTATGAGGGTCTCTGCGACGTGTGTCAGGCGTGTGCAGCCTGCGTGTGCCCGCTTGACATCTGCATCTCGGCGTGGAGCACACGTGTCCATGCTGGTGGCGTGTCACAGCAGTGTCCGGGGCCACGCACTGTGGGCCCTGCGCCCCCCCCACAAGGGTCTGCTGGTCCCTGTCTGTCCCTCCTCCTCCCCTCCCTCCTGGCAGCCAATGCTACTGGGGAGCCAGTTGCCATGACGACGCTCCATCCTCCCTCCATCCTCCCTCCTCCCACCCTTCCTCTGACAGGCTCTCTGCTCCCCCAATCCTGGCTGCCCTCGGGGGCGGGGCCCTCATTCTCCCCCCCCATCCTACCCTCTCCCCCCCCACCCCAGCAACCCCGGCTCCCCAGCTCCTCTCCTCTGTCCGCCTCTCCATCCCTTCATCTGTCTGTCCCTTCAAAGAGGGGGAGGGGGGTACCTGAGACAGTAAGCAGCCCCTCCCTCCCCCTGTCCTGCGTCTCCTGCCCCTCTCCTGGGCCGGGGGGAGGCCAGGGTCGCGCGGGTCCCCATGGCTGGGGGCTGAGGGCCCGCCCCCCCCTCCTCCCCAGCCGCCACCACCTCCACCTCCCTTCCATCCTCGACAAGATGCCTGCCCCCGGCGCCCTCATCCTCCTCGCGGCCGTCTCCGCCTCCGGCTGCCTGGCGTCCCCGGCCCACCCCGGTGAGTGTGTCCGGCCATCCGGCTGTCCGGCGGCCCCCACCCCCACCCCGGGCCTGCCCGGGGGTCGGTTCGCGGCGCTCCGGCTCCATCACCTGCGTGCGCGTCTCCCCGCAGCCGAGCCGGGGCCTGGGGAGCCGCGGGGACTGTGCCTCTGTCAGCAGGGCCTGTGGGAGGGAGGAAGGCTGGGGGCTGGGTGGGAAGGGGGTCCGTTTGGGCAACATGTGTGTGTGCACACGCATGTGTGTGTGCAGGTGTGTGCAGGGAGCCGGGAAGGACGGGGCCTCTGGGAGAATTGGGGGCAGAGGGGAGGAATACTATTTCTAAGGGGGACACAGCAGAGGAGGCTGCCTCTAGCTTTGGGGGAGACCCAGGGCTTGCGGAGTTCCCTTCTCAGGGGCTTGGGCTGGGGACAGAGGACATGAGTGTGCTCCACGAGTCCCTAAAAGAGACAGGCCTCAACCCCCGTAACTAGGGGGTTCCAGCGCGGGGCAAGAATCTTCTCCCCGCCTGCAGTTAGGGGGCTCATCCTCTTGCCCAAATAGGGGGTAATGAGACTGTCCGTTGGAGCGTATTTTAAATTCTGAGAGCTCCAGCCTCCACTATTACACCTCCTTCCTTCAATCCTCACTGGAATTCATCCAAGCCTGCGGTGCGGTGATGGGGGGGGTCCCAGATTGGGGAGAGAGGAGGGACCCCACCCCCAACCCAACCACCTGAGAAGGCCTCAAACTACAACTCCCACAATGCCCTAGGCCATCCGGCTCCGCTGCCAAGGAGGCCCTGGTTGCAGAGCATTATGGGAGTTGTAGTCAATCCTGGCCAGGATGGGAGGGGCATGGAGTCTGGGAGCTTGGGGCTTGAAGCCGGGACCCCAGCCCAGCCCTGTGCCCGCAGATGGATTCGCCCTGGGCCGGGCCCCTCTGGCTCCTCCCTACGCCGTGGTCCTCATTTCCTGCTCCGGCCTGCTTGCCTTCATCTTTCTCCTCCTCACCTGTCTGTGTTGCAAACGGGGTGATGTCGGCTTCAAGGTGAGGTGCATGCGGGGATTCAAGTGGGGAGGAAGACTCCAGCAAGGCCTTTGCCCCCCAACCCAGGTAGCTGGGGGGGGAGGGGGGCAGTAAGTCTGAGAGCACCTTCTGGCCTGAAGTTCCGGCAAGATCCGGAGTCTTGGGATGAAAATCGGGCGACAGTTATAAGAAAGACGGGGAGACACACTGACGAGAAGGGTGATGGTGTGTCTCAGCCCTGTGTTCTCCCACCCCTCACCTCTCCCGGCCCCAGGAGTTTGAGAACCCTGAAGGGGAGGATTGCTCCGGGGAGTACACTCCCCCGGCCGAGGAGACCTCCTCCTCACAGTCGCTGCCTGATGTCTACATTCTCCCGCTGGCTGAGGTCTCCCTGCCGATGCCTGCCCCGCAGCCCTCCCACTCAGGTACTCTCCACACCTTGACTAGGATCCCACGGTCCCACGGGACAGAGTGGCAAGCCCTGAGAGTCTTGCCTCAGGGGCCAGGGAGCTGAGGTCCCCCCGCAGCCAAGGGGAAAGGCAGAGGTGGGAGCCGCAGAATCTTGGAAGCGGCCTATAGGGAGCAGAGATCATCTTGATGGAAGCCATCGCTTAATCCAAAACCAGATTGGGGGATTCTTGTGGGGCAGTCAGTGGTGAGGTCAGCCTAGATCTCAATCCCAGAGGCAGCCAATGGCAGGCTGAAGTCAAGTCACAGGATCTCGAAACGCCAAAGGGAAGGACGGATTGGATGCTGGGAACTTGTGGGCAGCCAATGAGGAGGCTGAGATCCATCAGGGAATGTTGGGGCAGCCAATGAAAAGAGATTGGTATCTGCTTTGACCCCAGTCCCCACTGAGTTGGAGGGTGGGGGTTGTAAGTGGCACTTGGAAGGGGAGAGAGGCTAAGGGGCCTCCCCTTTTTGCCCCCCCCCCCCCCCCCCCCCCCCCACGCCCTGCCCCCCCCCCTGGGCCTTAGCCGTCAGCACCTCAGCTACTTACAAGAGATTGGGAGTGGCTGGTTTGGGAAGGTGAGTGGGGCTGGGGGTGGGAGGGAGGGGGTCCGTACAATCCAGGGCTGTGCTCCTGTTCTGTGTCCATCCCCCATCCCCACCCCGCTCCCACCACTTCTCATCTGTCCCCCAGCCCACCCAGCGCCCTCGCCTCTGTCCACCTCTCACCTGCTCCCACCTACCCCATCCCCCCACATCTGTCAGTCAGCGCCTCCCTCCTCACTCCATTGACCACTCTGCCTCGCCACCTGGCTCTCCACGCGTCCGTCTGTCCATCCTTCCATCCGTCTCTGCATCCATCGGACTCTGGGCCCGTGAGTCTCTCACCCTGCATCTGTTTGGCGAGGGGGGGGGGGGCGGCGGCAGACAAGGGTGGTGGGATCTGAAAAGAGAGGCTGGAAAGAAGGGGGAGGCTGGAGCCATGCAGTGGGGTGGCGGTGGTCCTGGGGCTGGGGCTGGGGAGACTGCAGGCACTGACTCCTCGGTCCCCCCTGACCAGGTGATCCTGGGAGAGATTTTCTCCGACTACACCCCAGCCCAGGTGGTGGTGAAGGAGCTCCGAGCCAGCGCAGGCCCCCTGGAGCAGCGCAAGTTCATCTCCGAAGCACAGCCCTACAGGTATTGGGGACTTTTCAACGGATGTGGGCCCTGGAGGCCCCAAGATACGGGTTTGCACCTCAGGGAGGTGACATTTGGGAGTGGGAGGAGTCTAGTGTGGGGTCAACCCTGGTTTGAATCCTGGATCTACTTCTTCCTGGCTGTGCGACTTGACGGTCAGGTTCCTTCTTGGTGCAGAGCCAGGGGCCGGATGACGAGGGGGAGGGGAGGACACAGAAGCTGAGCTAGAGGCCCACCCCTCTCCACTCTGAACCTCAGAATCTTCATCTAGGAAGTGAGTCCGGGAAGCCCAAACATCCTCACGTAGAAGACAGCTGAGAGGATGTGAGGTTTTGTGTTAAGCACTGGGTACATAGGGGTTGTTCCCTTCCTCAGGCCCTTGCTTGTGGGTGAGGAAGGCATCACGGACTGGGGCCCTGAGCAGACACCCAAAATGGCCCCAAGGAGCTTTGTCACCTCACCTCCCACCTCTACTGGATTGTTAGGTCTGGGAAGGCAAGACCCTGTCCCGCCCCTGCTTGGTCTCCCCTCCCCTCTAAGGGCTTCTAGACAAGAACTAGATAAACATTTGCTACCTCAATGCCTCATGAGGTAGTAATTGCCCCGTCATCGAAAGGATATGTATACAGAGAACCTTTTTCAAACATTTATAAAAGTGGAACCTACCCTGAGGGATACAGACACTGGACTTTATCTCTCATGCTTTACAACCTCCCATGGCTCCCTATTGCCTGCAGGACAAAGTCCCATGCCTCTGTGCAGCCCACACACCCTGCAGAGCCTGCCCCTGTTCCCTTCCCGCCACTGAGCCCCTTGGCCCAGCCATCCTGGCCTCTTCACTGATCCTTTCCCATAACAGTCTCTTTCCTGCCTCAGGACTTTTGTCCTTGCTGTTCCCTCTGTCTAGAATATCATTCCTGGCTACTCAGCCACAGCTCCAGATAGTGGGCTCCCTTCCCCTCCTTAGGTCTGTGGTCAGAAAGGCCTGCCCTTACACAAACACACACACACACACACACACACACACACACACACAAGGAGGGCCCTGGGATGCTCCAGCACACCAATTCGTGCGTTTTCTTCATAACACGTATACTTCATAGGCTTACTTGCTTATTTGCCTGCCTCTCCCTAGACCCCTGCTGGCAACCGCTAGCCACATATGGCTATTTAAATTTATGTTAAATAACACGAAATCGAATGAAAAATTCATTTCTTCAGCTACACGCAGCACATTTCAAGTGCTCAGTAGCCACATATGGCCAGTGGCTCCCATGTGAGACAGCTCAGATCTAGAACATTTCCACCTTCACAGAAGATTCTGCTGGAGAGCGCAGGATGACACTGGCAGTTCGGGGTGGGGGGGGAGGAGAGGGGGGTGTCCGTCCTCCCTTTGTAGACGTTTGCTGAGCGAGCCAGCAACCTGGGATCAAGTTCCCACGCCACCACTGTTACCAGCTGTGGGCCCCTGGGCGAATCGCTTTACCTCTCTGAGCCTCTATTTCCTCTGGATTCAAAGGGAAAAGGCATCCTGCCCAGCACGGTGGCCGGGGAGGATTTGATAGCAGAAGCGGCCGGCCTTGGCTCAGATTAGTAGGCGTGCAGTGCACCCAAGCATTCTTCCACATCCGCCAACCTCAATCCCACCTTCAGAACTCCAGCTGTATGTCAAGTTCCCAGGACACGCCGGGTGCTTTATGACTAGTTGGTTTCATGATTCTTGGACCAGGCAGGGGTGCGAGGCACAGTTCTCCCAGGTGGAGAAGGTTGGAACACAGGCAGCGAGCCCTGGCCCCTGGCACCAGCCCCACGGCACACCGGTGGCCCGGTGGCCCCTGCCCCCGGCCAGACCCGAGTGGGACAATTACTCACTGTACCTGGGGCCAAGCCTGGCATGTTTTCACCTTCCTACAGACCCCCAGGCCGGGTATCAGGGCAAAATCCTGCAGTGTGCCCATTTTTATTGCGCCCCTGTCCAGGCACTGGGGATGCGGCCACCTGAACGGAAAGCCCCCAATTCTTGTCCTAGTGGGGCCCCCTAGTGGAGGAGATACGCAATAAACGAAGAAGGAAATTTTAAGAAGAAAATGTCCGAGACTGACAAGTGCCAGGAGGAAATAAGGCAGCACGTGACAGAGGGGAGCTCTGGAGGATCCTGGGGGAGGTGGGGTTGGCTGGGAGGGATCAGTCGCGCAGGCGTGGTGGGAAGCATGTTCCAGGCAGAGGGAAGAGCAGCTGCAAAGGTGGGAAGGCAGGAAAATGTGGGGCCATGTGAAAATCAGTGTGTGGACATGGGAACGGAAAAGCAGTAATAATAGCGAGGATCTTCCACTGTGTGGCGGCTCCTCTCTGGTCTCATTAAATTCCTCCCTACAACCGTCTGGGGGAGTTGCTATGACTGTGCCCATTTTACAGCTGAGGAAAATCGAGGCGGGAAGAGGTGAAGTGATTTCTCTGGGGTTACACACCTGCCAAAGGTGGACTCAGGGGGCACCCGGCTGGCTCAGTGGGAGCATGTGACTCTTTTTTTTTCTTAAGATTTATATATTAGAGAGAGAGAGAGAGCATATGAGCAGAGAGGGGCAGAGGGAGAGGGAGAGAGAGAATCCCAAGCAGGCTCCACGCCCAGCACAGAGCCCCGATGCGGAGCTCCATCCCACAACCCTGAGATCTCCGCCTGAGCTGAAACCAAGAGTCGGTCGCTTAACCCACTGAGCCACCCAGACGCCCCAGAGCATGCGACTCTTGATCTCGGGGCCGTGAGTTCGAGCCCTACGTTGGGGGTAGAGATGACTTAAAAAAAAAAAAAAAGGTGGACTCAGGATTCAACCCTCCCCTGGCCCCCCAGCCTGACTCTTACCCACAGTGTGAGGATAAAGGAGGGGGCTTGAGGGCACTGAGGTTTCTTGGGGAAATGTTGAAGCTGAGGCCTGAGGGATGAGGGATGAGGAGGACTCTGCTGAGTGCAGGGCTCGTTACCGAGGGAAGTGTAAGTGCAAAAGCCTGGAGCCTCAGCGGGTGCCTGTGTGTTTGGGGAGATGCGCAGGGCGGGGCGGGGAGAAGCGATGCTGAGGAAGGGCAGGAAAGACCCAGGAGCGAGCCTTGCTCTGTCCCTGGCTGCCGGGGGAGCCACGGAGGGCTGTGAGCAGGCGAGTGGCGTGTCACAGGCTGACCTGCAAGGGAGAGACCGGAGGCAGGGAGGCCGGGAGGAGGCTGAGAAGAGAGTCCAGGAGGTGAGGAGGAGGCTCCAGCCAGGCTGTGGGGAGGGAAGGGGCTGGGGGGGCGGTGAGGTGAAGAGGAAGGGGAGCAAGGAGGCACCTGGGGGTCTGGCCTGGGAACTGGGGGATAGTGGGGCGGTCCTGAGATGGGGACCAGGGGAAGGAGGGTGTGCATTGAGGGGGGAAAGAGTGTGGGGGTGTGGCCGGGAGTCGGGAGGTGGAAGAGAGATTTTGGTGTCGCGGGGATCCTGGGGCGGGACAGGGGTCTGCGGTGGGATGGACAAGGCTGTTTCCTGACCCTGCCGCTCCCCGACCCCCCCAGGAGCCTGCAGCACCCCAACGTCCTCCAGTGCCTGGGCGTCTGTGTGGAGACACTGCCCTTTCTGCTGATTATGGAGTTCTGTCAACTGGTGAGGGTCTGCGGAGGGAGGGCAGGGCGGCGGGCTGGACGGGCTGGGGGCTGTCAGCAAGCCTGGGGTCCTGGGAATCTTTGGCAATAACACGTGTGACGTGCGCTAAGGTCTCTGGAGAGCTTACTGGAGATGAGCTTTTGCTCAGAGGGCGGGCAGTGAACTAGCATGCGAGGTGGGTTATGTTGTTATGCCCTTCTAAGCAGCAGGGGAAACTGAGGCTCAGAGGGGCTGCCCGCTGAGTGCAGAGGCCGCCCCCCCATCCTCGCCTCGGATAGGCTGGATGTGTGGGTCCCTGGAAGGGGGGATGGTACTGACCCCACCCTCCCCTCCCTCCCAGGGGGACCTGAAACGTTACCTCCGGGCCCAGCGGCCCCCTGAGGGCCTGTCCCCCGAGCTGCCCCCTCGAGACCTGCGGACGCTGCAGAGGATGGGCCTGGAGATCGCCCGCGGGCTGGCACATCTCCACTCCCACAACTACGTGCACAGGTGGCTGCCGGGGGGCCACGGGGAAGAGTGTGGGGGGGGTACTACGTAGGGGAAGGAGGCGAGGCTATGGCGGGTGGGAGGTAGGGCCGCAAGGAAGGGGCTCAACGAGGAGAGAAAGCCAGAGAGTGGCAGAGTCAGGAGGGGAGGAGTCCTGGAGGGGAGGAGTCAGAAGAGGAGAGGGAGGAGTCAGGAGAGGGGGGCGGAATCGGGAGAGGAGGAGTCATAGGGGAGGGGGAGGAGCCCTGGAGGGGAGAGGGAGGAGTTAGAAGGGGCGGAATCGAGAGGGGAGGAGTCATAGAGAAAAGGGGGAGGAGCCCTGCCGCGGAGGGGTCACAAGGGGAGAGGGAGGAGTCAGAAGAGGAGGTGGCATGGGGAGGCGGGGCAGGGGAAGAGGAGCAAAGCAAGGAGGGGAGAAGGGGCGGAGCCTGCAAGGTGGGCGGAGTGTAGGCGAGGCGGGCAGTCCGTCCAAGGCTGTGTCCCCTTCTCGCCTCACATCCTTGCCGGCCCCCAGCGACTTGGCCCTGCGCAACTGCCTGCTGACCTCCGACCTCACCGTGCGCATCGGAGACTATGGGCTAGCCCACAGCAACTACAAGGTGGGGCTGCCCTCCATCAGGGCGGGGGGCGGGGGAGGGCCCCGACCCGCCTGACCCCGCTCCGGCCCGCCCCCCAGGAGGACTACTACCTGACCCCGGAGCGCCTGTGGATCCCGCTGCGCTGGGCGGCGCCCGAGCTCCTTGGGGAGCTGCATGGGACCTTCATGGTGGTGGACCAGAGCCGCGAGAGCAACATCTGGTGAGGGGGTCCCCCCACCCCGGGGCCGCGCGGAGTCGAGGGCGGGAAGGAAGGTGGAAGGGTCACAGGTCCTATGGCTGTGGAAATGGAGGCCGGGGGGGCGGGGGGGTAGGCCCCCAGGCGGGGCAGGGCAGGGCTCTGACCCCTCTCCGCCCTCTGCTCCCCACAGGTCCCTGGGGGTGACCCTGTGGGAGCTCTTTGAGTTTGGGGCACAGCCCTACCGCCATCTGTCCGACGAGGAGGTCCTCGCCTTCGTGGTCCGCCAGCAGCACGTCAAGCTGGCCCGGCCGAGGCTCAAGCTGCCCTATGCGGACTACTGGTGAGGGCAGGGCCTGACCTCCGACCCCTGGCCCTCCCATCCCACCCCAGGATGTCCCAGAGCCCCTCACCTCTTCGCACCCCACCCACAGTCTCAGCACTCGCTACACCCCACACCTTTTGCTGTTGGAAGCATCTGCTGCTTGGGAAGGGGTGACACTGAGGCGGGGAGTGGCAGACCTGGTACTTGAACCTGAGTTTCTCCACTCGTAAAAGACCCCTGCTGCTTGCTTGTCTCTGATTCCAGAACTCACAGCCCAAACAGGAAGGCCACCTAACCATCATTTCCTCACATCTGCCTTGCTGTCCCCTCTTCTAGGTCTCTGCCCCCCCCCCCCCCCCCCCCCCCCCCCCCCCACCCGCACACACCTTGGGTCTCTCCCTGCCCCCTCCACACGCACACTGGGACTCTACTCACCTGCGCCTCCTCCCTGTCCCCCAGGTACGATATCCTGCAGTCCTGCTGGAGGCCACCTGCCCAGCGCCCTTCGGCTTCTGATCTCCAACTGCAGCTCACCTACCTGCTCTCTGAGCGTCCCCCACGGCCCCCGCCCCCGCCTCCCCCACCCCGAGACGGTCCCTTCCCCTGGCCCTGGCCCCCGCAGCACAGCGTGCCCCGCCCAGGGACCCTCTCCTCTCCATTCCCCCTTCTGGATGGCTTCCCTGGGGCTGACCCCGACGATGTGCTCACGGTCACTGAGAGCAGCCGTGGCCTCAACCTTGAGTGCCTGTGGGAGAAGGCGCGGCGGGGGGCCGGCCGCGGTGGGGGGGCGCCCCCTTGGCAGCCGGCATCCGCGCCCCCGGCCCCCCATGCCAACCCCTCCAACCCTTTCTATGAGGCGCTGTCCACGCCCAGCGTGCTGCCGGTCATCAGCGCCCGCAGCCCCTCGGTGAGCAGCGAGTACTACATCCGCCTGGAGGAGCACGGCTCCCCGCCTGAGCCCCTCTTCCCCAATGACTGGGACCCCCTGGACCCAGGAGTGCCTGCCCCCCAGGCCTCCCAGGCCCCTTCCGAGGTCCCCCAGCTGGTGTCCGAGACCTGGGCCTCCCCCCTCTTCCCTGCAGCTCGGCCCTTCCCAGCCCAGTCCTCGGCATCAGGCAGCTTCCTCCTGAGCGGCTGGGACCCCGAGGGCCGAGGTGCCGGGGAGACCCTGGCGGGAGACCCTGCCGAGGTGCTGGGGGAGCGGGGTACCGCCCCGTGGGCAGAAGAGGAGGAAGAGGAGGAGGAGGGCAGCTCCCCGGGGGAAGACAGCAGCAGCCTTGGGGGTGGCCCCAGCCGCCGAGGCCCCCTGCCCTGTCCCCTGTGCAGCCGAGAGGGGGCCTGCTCCTGCCTGCCCCTGGAGCGGGGGGACGCCGTTGCTGGCTGGGGGGGCCACCCTGCTCTTGGCTGCCCCCATCCCCCAGAGGACGACTCGTCCCTGCGGGCAGAGAGGGGCTCCCTAGCCGACCTGCCCCTGGCCCCCCCCCCCCCCCCCCCCCCCCCCCCCCCCGCCGCCACCTCCCCGGGCCCCCGCGGACCCAGCCGTGTCCCCCGACCCTCCCTCGGCCGTGGCCAGTCCCGGCTCAGGCCTGTCGTCTCCGGGCCCCAAGCCGGGGGACAGCGGCTACGAGACCGAGACCCCTTTTTCCCCCGAGGGAGCCTTCCCAGGCGGGGGGGCAGCCGAGGAGGAAGGGGTCCCTCGACCGCGGGCTCCCCCCGAGCCCCCCGACCCGGGAGCGCCCCGGCCACCCCCAGACCCGGGTCCCCACCCACTGCCGGGGACCCGGGAGAAGCCGACCTTCGTAGTTCAAGTGAGCACCGAGCAGCTGCTGATGTCCCTGCGGGAGGACGTGACAAGGAACCTCCTGGGGGAGAAGGGGGCAAACCCCCGAGAGACGGGACCCAGGAAGATGGGGAGAGGCCTCGGGAACAGAGAGAAAGCCCAGGGCCCGAGCAGGGACCCCACAGTCCTGGGCAGCGGGAAGAAAGCCCCAAGCCCGAACAAGGACCCGAGCCTCCCCATGAACGGGGTGACAGTGTTGGAGAACGGGAGACAGAGAGCCCTGGGCATCGAGGAGAAGGTGGCGGAGAATGGGGGCCCAGGGACCCCAGAGAGAGAAGAGAAAGTGCTGGAGAAAGTGCTGGAGAATGGGGAGGTGACACCCCCAAGGAGGGAGGAGAAAGTGTTGGAGAATGGGGAGCTGAGGTCCCCCGAGAGAGAAGGGAATGTGCTGGCGAATGGGGGGCTGACACCCTCAAAGATCGAGGAGAAGGTGTCAGAGAATGGGGGCCTGAGACTCCCCAGGAACACGGGGAGGCTGCCAGAGACTGGGCCTCGGAGAGCCCCAGGGCCCTGGGAGAAGGCGCCCGAGAGTGGGGTGCCAGCCCCAGAGACCTCGCTGGAGAGAGCCCCCGAGCCCGGCGCAGTGGCCTTGTCCCGGAACGGCGGGGAGACAGCCCCTGGCCCCACTGGCCCAGCCCCCAGGAGCGGGGTGCTGGAACCCGGGACCGAGAGGAGAGCCCCCGAGACTGGGGGGGCACCGAGAGCCCCCGGGGTTGGGAGGCTGGACCTCGGGAGTGGGGCCCGAGCCCCAGTGGGCATGGGGATGGCCCCCGGCGGCGGCCTCGGAAGCGGCGTGGACGCAAAGGCCGGATGGGTAGACAGCACGAGGCCACAACCGCCCCCGCCCCCGCCGCCGCCGTCGGAAGCACAGCCGAGGTGGCCGGAGCCAGCGCCACAGAGAGCCAGGCCGGAGGTGGCCTCCTCCGAGGGAGAGCCCGGGGCCCCAGACAGCAGGGCCGGCGGAGACACAGCACCCAGCACAGACGGGGACCCCCCCAAGCCCGAGAGGAAGGGCCCCGAGATGCCACGACTGTTCTTGGACTTGGGACCTCCTCAGGGGAACAGCGAGCAGATCAAAGGTGAGGAGGCCGCTGGGAGCAGGGGGGCGAGGTTGGGGGCCGAGGCCTGGCTGCTTCCCAGGTGCACAGCTGAGCTGAGAATCTTGGGCTCCTGGGGAGCACACAGGTCAGGCCGGCCGTAACGAGAGCAGACCATGGAGCCGCACCGCCTGGGCTCAGATCCGGGCTCTGCCCCCTTCTCGAGCTCTGTGGCCCTGGACAAATGACCTTACTTCTCTGTGCCTCAGTTTCCCGCCAAAAGTGGATGATGAGGATAGCTAACCTACCTAACAGAGCTGAGAGGCTTCAAAATGTTAAGACTTCTGAAGACTCTAGCCCAGCCTGGCACACTCAAGCTCCTGCTTTTATTGCAATTCCGTTAGACCCAGGGTCTCAAACTCGGACGCTCCCTGGGGGCCAGACAGTATTGGGAGATGAAGGAAGTCGCCTGGGAGAGGTTGAGGGGCAGGGGTCAGGAAAGGAAATGCGGCCACTTTTTTCAGCTCCAGTCAGGAATGCCCACCTGGCATTGCCAAACGTGCTGCTTTTCCCTTTTAAACCAGAGTTCTGCGTGTTTTAATGGTTGAAGCCAATTCACGCGAACCTTCTCTGTGTGCCGGGCCGAGCTGCCCAAAGCTGGGACCCAGGGAGCTTCAGACTCTGCCCTGCACCGCCCCCCCCCCATGCTATTGGTGACCTGAAAACTAGAAATGCCTTTTCTGGAAACAGTTTTGGTAGGAACACAAAATGTTTTGTCGCAGAGGGGGATTGATTTAAGAGAAAGATGAATGGCCCCTGGTTAGAGGTGGACATAGGGACTGTGGTTCCACCCGAATCACCCAGAGGCCTGATTTCCTTAAACAGTGGTATGGAAGTTCTCAATGGGCGCTGGTTTATATTGGCAATCTCACAGTCCCCCTTGAGGGAAAGGGTATCAGATCTGTTTGCCAGAGGAGACTGCAGCTCAGGAGGGAAGGGTCAGGAAGGGGGCTGGGCACAGAACTTTCTTTCCTTCGAGCCCATGGTATTAGTACACTATCACTTCTTTGAGATTGTTATGGGGAATTTGCAACCAGCTGTGTCAGGAAAGGCCCCAGACAGCATGAAAATATCAGGGATGAGCAGTTAAGATGCCTCAGAGGATGGAGGGGGGGTGGTGTGGGGAGGGTGTTGCTGGGTGGGAAGATGCTGGGAATAGCCTGCTTAAAAAAAAAAAAGTGCATGAACTCCTACTCATCCTTCAAGACCCCACTCAAATTTCCCCTTCCCTGGGAAGCCTTCCTGATTTCCAAAGGCTATCACCCTGTCCTTCCTGAGAGCTCCTTGAGAGCTCCCTCACAGCCCCCAACCCCATCGCCCTGAGATGGATGGTCAAGGAAGGCCTCAAGGAGGTGACTTTTGAGCAGATGTGAAGGAAGTAAGCTGGGTGGACATCTGGGGGAAGGGTGTTTCGGGTGGAGGGCACTGAGATGGGCACTAACTTGGCATGCTCGGGGAAAAGCAAAAGGCCAGTGAAGCTGGAATGGAATGAACGAAGGGAGGAGAGTGACCCGATCCACACCCAGTCTTTCTCCCTGCTCTGCCCTGACCCTCCTGTCATCCCTACCATTGCCCCGCACAGGGCCCATCACACCATTTACTTCTGCACTAATGGAGGAATGAGTGGCCTCCGTTAATTTCCCAGTGAGGAGACAGAGGCTCAGAGAGGTGGATCTGCTTGCCCCGGGGCACACAGCAAACGAGCAGGGTAGGCTTGGTATTTGAAGCCAGGTTTCCTCCTCCAGTGACTTGGAGTCCTTATCTTCCAGCAGGCTGAGATCAGGGAGTCTTAGGGCAGGGAAAAACACCTGGAGATGGTTAGACACCCCAATTTAGTCTGGCAGTTGAGGGCCAGAGAGGGAAAGTACCTTGGTCAACATCACATAGCAGGGAACATTCAGTCATTAATCCCACTAGTATTGCCTGAGTACTTCTGTGTGCTTGGGGATGCAGCCAGAACGAGCCCAAGTCCAGTCTGTTCCATGGCAAGGCAAACATGAATCACATGACCACAGAAATACAGCTACATGCTGAGCTCATCTGCTTGGAAGGAGCGGTGCTTGGTGCTATGGGGTGCAGAGCGGGTGGCCCTGCCTGACCTTCTGGGAGAACTGAAGGCTTAAAGCCCAGGCCAGAGCTAGGGGAGGAAGAGGACTCGAATTAGAAAAGGAACTTCCAGGCAGAAGGAACAGCCTATGCAAAGGCTCAGAGGTGGGAGGAATAGGGGGGTGGCCCAAGTGGCTGGCTGGAGGTCAAGTCAGAATGAGGTGAGGAAGAGAGCCCGGGGAGGTCAGCAGGGCCAGGGCACTCGGGCGTGGGGGGCGGCAGAGAGAAGTTGGGGCTCTGTGATGTGGACACTGGGGAGTCGTGGAGAGCGTTAACCCCTGGAGTAGGGGGAAGATCTCTCCTAGTCTGCGTGGAGAAAGGCCCCAGAGCAGCCCTTTGGTTCACAAGAGGGGAAACTGAGGCCCATACTGTGGCCTGAGATTACTTGAGGACACACAGCTGGGCAGGAGGGCATGCCTCAGTTTCTCCGGGAGCAGGGGCTCACCGGGTCTCTCCCCTCGCAGCCAAGCTCTCGCGGCTCTCTCTGGCGCTGCCGCCGCTCACGCTCACGCCGTTCCCGGGGCCGGGC
Source organism: Neomonachus schauinslandi (assembly GCF_002201575.2). Lineage (NCBI taxonomy): Eukaryota > Metazoa > Chordata > Mammalia > Carnivora > Phocidae > Neomonachus > Neomonachus schauinslandi. The sequence continues at coordinate 7,590,128 of NC_058418.1, forward strand.
CCGCGGCGACCCCCGTGGGAGGGCGCGGACGCCGGGGCGGCTGGCGGGGAGGCCGGCGGGGCGGGGGCGCCGGGGCCGCCGGAGGAGGACGGGGAGGACGAGGACGAGGACGAGGAGGAGGACGAGGAGGCGGCGGCGGCGGGCGCGGCGGCGGGGCCGCGGGGCCCCGGGAGGGCGCGGGCAGCCCCGGTGCCCGTCGTGGTGAGCAGCGCCGACGCGGACGCGGCCCGCCCGTTGCGGGGGCTGCTCAAGTCTCCGCGCGGGGCCGACGAGCCCGAGGACAGCGAGCTGGAGAGGAAGCGCAAGATGGTCTCCTTCCACGGGGACGTGACCGTCTACCTCTTCGACCAGGTGAGCGGCCCGGGGTGGGGCCCGGGAGGGGCGGGGCCAGCCGGGTGGGGGCGGGGCTGGGGAGAGTGAGGCCCGGGGAACAGGGCAGGCCTTGGAGGCCTTGAGTGTCGGGGTTGGCGTCTGGGAATGGGGCGAGGCCTGGAGTGAGGGGTAGGGTGCGGTCTGTGGGGAGGGCGCTGGTGGGCATGGGTTGGGGGGGCTGCAGGGTGAGACTGGATCTGGAAGGACGGCGGGGGGATACCTGGTAATCAGGCAGGAGCCCGGAGAGGCTAGGGAGAAAATGCTGAGAAGATTGGGGCGTGGTCTAGAGGGCGGGGGCGGGGCTCAGGTGAAGTTCGGGGCGGGGTCTGTCGACCAGCGCTGTCGTGGTAGAGGCTAAGGGCCGGCTCAGGATGAAGCGGATTTTACCCGCTAGGGGCGGGCCCTGGCGAGGCTGCAGGTAGGGCTTAAGAGATGCGGCTTGTAGTGTTAAAATAAGTGCAGGGGCGGGTTCAGAGATGGACAGAGCTAATGAACTGCGGCGGGGCTTAGAGAGATGGGAGGATCGTGTTAAGGGTAACTAGGGCTGAGAGGATAGTGTTGACAAGAAAAAGGAAGGGCGGGATGATGCTTCTGGACTGGGGCCTAGATGGGTGTGGATGGGTCTAGATGAATCTGGAGCGGGGCACACCGGGCTGAGGTCCTGAGATGTGAGTCATGAACAGGGTCCTGGGCCCCTGAAGCAAAGGCAGGGTTTGGAGGGCTGGAGCGGGGCCACTTCAGAGGACGGGGCTTAGGGGCTTGGGGGAAGATCGGGGTGCGCAGGATGGGCTAGGGGTTTGGAGGACCAGAGGAGTAAGTAGTTCTGCGCCCCGAACTTGGACGCCTGTGGCCGAGATATCGGAAGGAGTTAGGGGTCATGGAGACAAGGCGGGACCTACGGAGACGGTATTGGGTTAGGGGGCTCCCATGGAAGCATCGCGTTAAGGAGCAAGGAGAGAATTCCTGCGGGGGGCGGGGCTTAGCTGTGGGCGGGACTCCGCGGTCGGGGGAGGAGCATCGGGCCGGGGTGGGGTTAAGGCTGACCTGAGGTTTCGAAGGCCGATCAGGGGCTCCAGCCACCTCTTCAGAGACTGCGATTGTAAATTGGGATGCCTGAAGCCCCAGAAGTGTTAGCGGGCTTTGTCGCTCGCTGGGAATACAGTGGGTGGGATTGACGGTTCGCCCCCTAACCCACCTCCACAGGAGACGCCAACCAACGAGCTGAGCGTCCAGGGCCCCCCCGAGGGGGACACGGACCCGTCAACGCCCCCAGCGCCCCCGACGCCTCCCCACCCCGCCACCCCCGGAGATGGGTTTCCCAGCAACGACAGCGGCTTTGGTGAGGGGCTGGGCGGGGCCTGGAGGCGGGGCAGGGCTGGGGCGGGGCCTGGAGAGGGACAGGACTTAGTCGGGGTCTGGAGGGGGACAGAGGTGAGGCGGGGTCTGGAGACCGGGCCTGGAGGTGGGCAGAGCTGGGGCGTGGCCGGGAAGCGGGGCGGAGCTGGGGCGGGGCCTGGAAGCGGGGCGGTGCTGGGGCGGGGTCTGGAGGCGGGGCAGAGTTGAGGCGGGGCCCACGGTGTAGACAGCTGGAGACAGGTGACTGCGGAGGGGCGGGGTTGGACGGCTGGAGCAGAAGGTGAGCAGCTCCAGAAGTGTCTGGAGGATCTGACCGCGTCTTCCCCTCTTCTTCCTCACTACCCCCGCCCCCGCCGTTAGGAGGCAGTTTCGAATGGGCGGAGGATTTCCCCCCCCCCCCCCCCCCCGGCCCCCCCCTGTGCTTCTCCCGCTTCTCCGTCTCGCCTGCGCTGGAGACCCCGGGGCCCCCCGCCCGGGCCCCCGACGCCCGGCCCGCAGGTACAGTGCTTCAGACCCTCGGGCCTGCCCCCACTTCTGCCTGTCTTCCTCTGTCCCCATCTGTCTCCCCACTTTCTTGTCCCCATCCCTGAATTTCCCTGCCTCTCTCTCCTCAGTCCCTCCCCCTTCCCTCTAAGTCAACCCTGGCTGCTCAGCATTGAAACCTCACCCAATTCGAACCAGCTCAGACTAGGCAGTGTCCTGATAGACCAGGGCAGTCACGTCCCTTCCCTGAGCCTCAGTTTCCCTTTCTGTAAGGATCCCCTCAGAGTCTTGCCCGTCTTTGCACCGTCTCTTGCCTGGCACTTGTCAGATCCTGATCCCACATCCGTTTGGGGGCACAGGCTGATCGGAGGCCGACAAGGGGGGAGGAAAGCAGTGTGCTCAGAGCTGGTTAGTTGAAGCGGAGCAGAGAGAACATGGTCAGGGAGTCCATAGCAATAACAACAACGTCATTACTACTAATAGTAACAGGCACTTACAGAGGCCCTACACTGTGCTTGCCCACCTGAACCCAGAGAATCCTGCCGCGACTCTGGCTCTCTGCTGCGTCCTGCCGCCGCTCTGGAGAATACCCCTGGATGCAGAGCTTGCGCTGGGCTGGGCGGGCGCAGGTGTTCCCGGAGGATAGAGCTGAGAAGGTGGAAGGGGCAACCCGCCCCTTTCAGGGGGGTTGCATTCCTGCTCCCCCAAATCGTGCCCAAGTCCAGTTGTTGGCCCTGCCCCTCCTCGGCTCTGTGACTTAGAGCAAGTCACTTTCCCTCTCTGTGCCTCAGTGTCCTCATCTGTAGAATGGGGATGATCACAGTATCTAACTCATAAGATTCTTGAGGGGATTGAATGGTTTCATCCTACACACATACACACACACACACACACACACACACAGCACAGCCTGGTCATGCGCAGTGGTCTCTAGCTGGTAGCTCTCACTGCACCTAATGAAGTAGATACTCACTGCGCACTGGCTAAGTGCAGGTGCTGTGCTGGGCACGGGGGATTCTGTGCTGAGCAAGATCCATGAGCCCCACTCCACCCTACCCCACCCACAGACACTGACCCCACAGTCTCGCAGTAAATAAGTGCAAACTCAGGGCTGCTGGAGAAGCAGAGGACAAGGGGAAAGGGCTTCATCTGTTTGGCAATGCCCCTTCATCAGGTCCTTGAAGGGCTGGCCGTTCTGAACTGGGTGACTGGGAAGGGGGCAGCGCGCTAGCAGATGGAACAGCTTGCACAAGGGCCTGAGGCAGGAGAGAACGTGGCCAGTTCAGAGAATAGAAGGGAGGCGGGTGCGTCTGGGGGTTACATAGGGGGGGGGGGTCAAGGGGGGAGGGCGGACAATGTAGGGCTTTAGGGTGGGCTGAAGAGAGGGACTTTGTCCTGGGGGCACTAGGGAGCCATGGGCCAGCTGTGACCAGGGGAAGGGCGGCAGCAGCCTCTCCCTCCGGGGCCACGTGGGGGCCGACCGGAGGCTGGGAGGCTGGACAGGAGGCCGGCGCCATGGTCCAGGAGGGAGCGGAGAGTACAGGCGGGGTTTGGGCAGGAAGGACAGGGCCGAGGGCAGACTCTTCACTTGGCTCCAGCCTCAGATTCCACCTCAAATGTCACTTCCTCCCAGAGGTCTTCTCTGAGGCACCCATGAGGACAGGGAGGGTGGGTTCCAGGGCATGGGGACACCACCAGGTGGTGAGTCAGGGCTGAGGCCGGCGGGGCTAGCTAGCCTGCCAAGATGACTTCACCTGTAACCACTAGGAGAGGAGAGGGAAGGCCCAATCATGTGAAACCCCAAATCCCTTCACTCTGCCGGCAGATACTCTTGCTACAGCCGGGCAGGGAAGCCGCTGAGCCTTTCTGTCTCCCACGACCCTGGCGTGGGGTGCAGGCCGGGCCCCCTTCCACACAGACTCCTATGCTTGGCGTGGCTCTGCCCACTTACCCCGTGTCCACTGGGTGCTGAGTGATGCCACATACCCCAGCATCTCTCCACTTCTTAGAAGAGGACACGAGGGGCATGCTCCCCTTTTAAAAAGAGGGAAACTGAGTCTCAAGGACAGGAGCGAGGGCCACGACTTGACCCAGGCCACTCAGGTAGGAACTGTGGGAGGCAGCGTGAGGGTGCCCACTGTGTGGCCCGCGGTGAGATCGTCCAGCCCACAGACCTTGGCTGTCTGGATCTGTGGAATGGGCGGCGGCTTTCTTTCCACTGGGATACGAGGGGTCATGGGACAGTTTGGTGGGAGGGCCAGGCCAGGCCCTGTGCTGGACGCTGGGGATGCAGCAGTGACCAAACACAGTCCTGTCCTCCCTGAGCTTACGTTCTAGGGAGGCAAGCAGACAGGAAGCTGGCTGACAGTGACTGGGATTGTCCCACGGGAAAAGCATGAAGAATAATAGCCATAGTGCAATGAGACAGAAGGACTTGGGGTCGGGGTGGGGACATGAGGGGGCGACTCCTTGACCGAGAAGGGCCGGGGAAGGCCTCTGAGGAGGGGGCCTGCCTTACATGGGAAGGGGTAAGGAAAGGGCTTTCCAGGTGGTTGGAACAGCCATGCAAAGGCCCTGGGGTAGGATGTGCTTGGAGCCAAGGAGGAATGGCAAGGAGGCCGGCGTGGCTGGGGGGGAGTGAGTGAGGGGGATGGGGGTAGGTGAGGACAGAATTGGGACAGAGCAGATCATGTGGGGCCCTGTGGGCCCCGGGTGAGGGCTTTGCTTTCGCTCTGAGAGAGACAGAAGCCATGAGCCTGTCTGCCCAGTAATTCACCTCCTCTGTCCTCAGGCCCCGTGGAGAACTGACTCCCCGACGACCGCACCCCCCTGCACCCCCAGAAGAGGGGTTGAGAGTAGAATCCTCTGTGGACGACGGAGCCACTGCCACCACCACAGACAGCGCCTCTGGGGAGGCTCCTGAGGCTGGGCCCTCCCCCTCCCCCACCATGTGCCAAACGGGAGGCCCTGGCCCCCCCCCCCCTAGCCCCCCGGACGGCTCCCCTGAGCCCCCCGACCCCCTCGGTGCCAAATGAGGCAGGAAGCCCCTCATCCTTCCCTGGAGAGCCGCCTTTCTTGGAACTGAACTGAACTCTTTCGGGCCTGGAGCCCCTCGGCACAGCGGAGGCCCCTCCTCGCCCACTCCTGGCCCCAGAGAGGGGCTGCAGGCTTCGGGGACCTGGGCCCCCCATCTCGCGTCTCCCCTCCCCGCCCCAGCCCGGCCCCTGGAGGGGCCTCTGGTTCAAACCTTCGCGTGGCATTTTCACATTATTTAAAAAAGACAAAAACAACTTTTTGGAGGAACGCGGGGCCTGTGCGTGTTTCGGGGGCAAAGAGGGCAGGGTCCGGAAGAAGTCGCGGACCGCCGCCCACTTCACAGATGAGAACATCGAGGCTCAGGCGGGCGGAAGCGCCGCGGCTTCGCTTCTCTGGCTCCCGGAGCCATCTGCGGCTGGCAGTGCTGACCTGGGCTAAGAGGCCGCGGGGGGTGGCCAGAGGCCGTCGGAGGGTCAGGGCTGGGGACGGGGTGACCTCCCGGCACCCACGTGGCTTCTGCCACATTCCCCACACCTCAGAGCAGTGCTGCCCTGTGCCTGGGCGGCCGGCCGCTACCTCCACGCCTACGGTGGCTGTGCCTCAGTTTACCTGTGTCTGCACGTGAGCGCCCACCTCCCAGGAGACTCTCATCTCTCCACCTGGCCTGAGTTCTGGGGCACTCTTCCTAATTCGACTTCTATTTCTTTGTGTTTCTCCATCTGTACATGTTTCATCTCTGTGCCTCCCTGACGCCTGCCTGTCTTTCTGCCTTGTCTGTTTGTCCCGATTTTTCTCCCTTTCTCCGGGGCTCCCGACTGATTCTGCCTCCCCATCTTTTTCCTCTGACTGGGTCTGTTGTATGTCTGATCTCCTGGCTTCAACCTGTCCCCCCATCCCCTGGGTACCACATTCATTTGCATGTTTGTGGGGCTCACTTTGGATGAGAGCAGAGGGAAGGGGCCGAGAGTGGGGACCCAGCTGGGATCCTGTCGACTCCTGGCTTAGGAATTGAGGTGATGAAGGCATTAGGGTCACTTGTTAAATCCGGGGGATGGAGAAAGGGAGAGTGAGGATTAGATTCTGCCTCTTCTCAGAGGCACTGTGGGCAGGTGGGGTGGTGCTTGAGCTGATCTTAGGACACACCTGCCCAGGGTGGGTGCTGATGGAGCCAAGACTGGCAGGGTAGTGAGGGCCAGGACTCCCGGGTCTGAGGGAGGAGGTGGCTGGGGACCAGGACCCCTGGGTCTGAGAGAGGAGGCGCTGGGGGCAGGACCCCTGGGTCTGAGGGGGGAGGGGGCTGGGGGCGGGACCCCTGGGTCTGAGGGAGGAGGGGCTGGGGGCCTGGATTCCTGGGTCTGAGGGAGGAGGCGCTGGAGGCAGGACCCCTGGGTCTGAGGGAGGAGGGCTGAATTCTTAGTTCACTAGGGCTGCTGTTAACAAAGTACCACAAATCAGGAGGCTTAAGCCACAGACGGCACCTCAGCTCTGGAGGCTAGAATCCAAGATCAAGGATCAGTTCCTTCTGAGGCTGTGAAGGACTCTGTTACAGGACTTGCCCCACTTCCGGTGGTCGGCCGGCAATCTTTGGTGCTCCTTAGTGTGTAGAAGCATCACCCCAATCTCTGCCTTTGCCTTCACAAGCTTTCTCCCCGTGTGCGTGTGTCTGTGGGTCCAAAATTTCTCTTTGTGTAAGGACACTAGCCATATTGGATTAGTGCCCACATTAATGACCTCATCTTACCTGATTATCTGCAATGATCCGATTTCTAAATAAGACCACGTTCTGAGGTACCAGGGGTTAGCACTTCAACATACTGATTTCAGGCCAGTGTGATTCAACCTGTAACAAGGAGGCTGGGGATTTGGGGTCCTGGGAGAGGTGGGAGCTAGAATTCTCAGACTTTGGGGAGGAGATGGATTTGGGGCAAAACTGAAGGACAACTTTGAGGTGACAAGTCTGGTTTGAACGTCCCACAGGCAATTCCAGCTTAAGTTGGCCAAACCAGAGCCACCAAGCCCCACCCCCACCCCCACAATTCCCTCTCTGACCGTCCCGATAAATGGCATTGCCATTCACCAGTTGCTCAAGCCAGAATCGCAGAGTTGGTCCAGCATTCAGTAAATCCTGCTGGCTCCTCTTCGCGGGTCCACTTCTCTCCACCCCCTCAGCCCCAGGGTAAAACTGCACAGCGACCTAACTCCCCTCCCTGCAGCTCACCCCCTCCTTTCCAAATTATTCTCTTGCAGCAGGCAGAGGCCCCTCCTACAGCCTCCATCCAAATACGTCATTTGCCTTCTCCGCACCCTTGGATGGCTTCCATGAACTAAAAATACATCCGAAGTCCCTACCATGGCGGATTGGGCTCCAAATGATCAGGCCTATGCATCCCCTCTGACTCCCACGTCTTACCAACTTCCCTCCTCAATCACACCGTACAGGACACAAGCCTGCCATCCATTACTCCAACACACCAAGCCTTTTCCTGCCTCTGCTCCTGCTGTTCCCTGTGCCTGCAATGCCCTTCCAGGGCATCTTTGCTGAGCCAACTACTTCCCCCGCTAGTGGGCACTCAGTACCTATGGGTTCACTCCCTGGAGGAGGGCAGGATAAGGTGAGGGAGTGGTGGGACCCTCTATTTACCCAGAGACCTCATTTCTCCCTGGGCTGATGACCCCAATTTCCCTGGAAAGTTTGGAATAGAGAATCCCACTGCCTCATTTGGGAACTCCACTTCCCATCAGTGCCTGGGGGTTAAAGTGGCCAGGGCCTCTTTCCCCAACCTGCACGCAAGGTAGGAGACCGGGCTAAAGTAAACCCCGCATTGGAGCCTTGGGAAACTACAACTCCCAGGAGGCCTCGAGACTGGTTCTCCTGCGGGCAGGGCAGGCAAGCGGCTGCGCCAGCAAGCTGCACAGCTTGCTGGGAATCGTAGTCCAAGGGTCTTGCGGGGAGAGGAGCGCCACCTCCGAGGACGGCAGTGTTGCCATAGCGCTCCGGGAGAGGGGGCAGCGTGCTGGCAGCAGGTGAATGCCTGGGGCCCAGGGCAGAGCCAGGCCCAAGGCCCAAGATTCCCACACCACCAGGAGCACTCAATTAGGGGTTCGACCCTTTGAAGACACAGCATGTGGGAGGGAGGAAATGCAATTGGGCACCCCTGCGGGGGCAGGCTTCCAGTTCCGGGTGGTCCTGGGACCTGTCCAAAGTCCTGGTTTCGCGCACTCAAGTCCCCACTGCAGATTTGGGCATAGGTGACCCGGGGTCTCCCAACCTGCCAACCCACCCCCCTCAGGATCTCTGTGCCTTTGTCCTTTGGGGACACCAAGCATATCCCAAGCTGGAGGGCCAAGGGAAACAGACCTGGACCTGGGGCTCAGGGGTACCCCACCCCTCAAGCCTTCGCCCTCAGGGAAAGGAGACCACACACTTCAGAGGCTGATTCCCAGGACAGGAGACATAACGCGGGTTCCCAGAGCTATCCTTGCTTGGTGTAAAATGTCCTCCAGAAGACCAGCCACTGGTGGCTAAGAAATGGGCCAGATGGCCCCACAGTCCCCTACCCCCACCCACCGCTCCCATCCAGCCCCCGTCTGACACCAGCTACCTCTTGCCGAGCCCCGGGGACAGCCCAGCGGCAAGGCCTTCCGCCTTCTCTTTTCTGGGCTCATCCGCCCCATGTGCTCCCCCAAGTAGGTCCCCCCACAACTCGATCAGCTCTCTAGTTTTCACACTCAAAGCGCCGGCCCAGCTTGCAACCCCATCAGCTACTATCTGCCGCCCCTCCCGGACCACGAGCCGGGTGAGAGCAACGAGGGAGGACCGGCACCTGCCCGGCTCCTGGCTGTCAAGTCGCGTCTGGAATGAATGCTAGGCCTCGCCCCCAAACCTCTGCCTGCCCGCACGCTCAGTGCCATGCAATTCTAACTCCACACCGACTGCTGCCACACTGAACGTCTCCCTTACTCCAGCCCTGCAGGCTCGGGGTGAAACCCGAAGGGACGGACGTGGGAGGCCCCCGCTCGGCTGCAGCCTCCACCGGCATCTGTCCCTCACGCACGGGGACAGCCCGCAGCAGAGACCGGTGGCTCCTGGCCCCGCTCATGCATGGGCTGCCCGGAGGGCTACGCCAGGCACCTCAGCCCTGTCAACCCTGAGAAAGGAGGGGTCCCAGGCCGCGAGTGGTTAAATAATTAATAAGATTACCAACAGTGTGTTAATTACAAATAACGAGAGAGGAGCTAGAGGTGGTGAATTTTCCAAACAGAGAACCAGGATTGGAGAACCAGGATCCGCAGCCCCGGGGCCCAGGGGTCCGGCCACCCGGGTGGGGCAACTCCGTAATAAATAATGGGGTTGGGGGGCGGGGGGTCAGGGCTGCTCCTGCTTCTTCTTGACAGAAATCCGCTTCTTCCTTGCTGCCAGCATCTCATAGAAGGGGTCCACACTCACGGCTGCCCTGCAGAAGGGGAGGGTACCAGGGTGAGGGCCAAGGAGCCCAGGCCCCGGCCCCCTCCCTGCCCGAGGACCCCAGAGCCTGGGCTCACTGGATGGACTTGATCCACTCCTCCTTCTCCTCCTGGGTCGGGGCCGAGATCCGGTACACCATGTGGTTCCCCTCAACCACCCGGCCATCCGCCTCCGTTTTACAGGCTTTGATGAGCTGCCCCTTGTTGTTGGGGATGTAAAGCTCAAAGCAGTTCTGGGGAGACACGAGAGCAGAGGAACGGCGGGTAGGAGTGGCCCTGGGACCAGAGGCGGCCCCCCACCGCGGAAGGCAGGGATACGGAGAGGGCCTTACCGGTTTTCGGGGGTCATCCACTTCTCGGATGCTCAGATTCTCCAGGGGGATAATTCCGCGGGGTTCCTTGTCCTTAAGGAACAAGTGGGACAGGACTCAGACTCCCCAGTTCTTGCCCAGCCCCTCCTCCAGAACCCCAGCAACGTCTGTGGTTCGAGCCACCGATTCGTGGTACTCTGTCACAGCAGTCCTAGTGCACTGATGCAGCCCTCCTCCCTCAGACCCGGGAGTCCCGGCCCCAGCCCCCTTCTCCCTCAGACCCGGGAGTCCCAGCCCCAGCCCCCTCCTCCCTCAGACCCGGGAGTCCCGGCCCCAGCCCCCTCCTCCCTCAGACCCAGGAGTCCCTGCCCCCAGCCCCCTCCTCCCTCAGACCCAGATATCCTGGCCCCCAGGCCCTCAGACCCAGATGTCCCGGCCCTCAGGCCCTCCTCCCTCAGACCCTGGGCACCTGACCCCCAGCCCCTCCTCCCAGCGCCCCAGAGCGAAGCCCAGCCCTGCCCTCACCGTGGTGTACTCAAAATAGTAGAGGCAGTTGTCTGTGAGGATAAACCAGCGCCGCTTCCACGTCTTCACCCGGCCCCCTGAAAGGGAAGGGGTGGGAGGGGGCCTGGGCTCAACAGGGGGACAGGGCCTCTGGGAGGACAGGGAGGGGACTGAGAGGCAGAGCGAGCGCAGGGAAGGCGGGGCTGGCGGGGCTTAGGACAAAGCAGTGCGTGGGAAGAGAGACAAGCAGGGACAGGAGATTTTTTGGGCCCCAGGAGCCCGCCCACCCCCAGCATGGGGTTGCACGCTTTCTAAGCCTGTCTGTCTGTCAGCCCGGTGGGGGCCCCCCCCCCCAGAGTCCAAGTCCCCAGCCCCCTCCTGTGGGCCCGAGGCCGGGGCAGCCCCCTCCCCTGATGTCAGGCCGGGCAGCAAGGACAGGCAGCGTACCTACCTCCTGGGGCAGACAGCGAGAAAGCAGGCAGGACCAGGCGAGGAGAGGGGAAGGCAGGAGAATGGGGTGCCCCCAGAAGCCGCAGGCAACGGAAACAGGGTGGGCAAGGGCAGGAAAGCACAGGGGGTGGGACAGACACGGAAACAGCAGAGAGGAACACGCAGAGATGGAGGAAGGGAGGAAGGGGGGAAGAGAAGGAAGAAAACCAGTTACATCGACATGACCCTCTCCCTCCCCGGGAGGCTGCAGATCAGTGCCCGGCTCCAGCCCGCCCCCCAGGACAGGTCCTCGGTCAGGAGGGCCCCCCACTGCCACGGGGAAGAGATCGTCCCAAAGGGAGAAGACAAAACCCTCGGTTGCTTGGCCCGAAGTGGCGGGGTGACCTCAGGACCACCTCTTGCCCTCTCGGGACCCCAGTCCGCAAACCCATTTGCATCCACACCTTCCTGCTTCAAGGTGACTTGCTCTGGGGTTCCCTGTAGTCCCCGAAGGATCAGACCGTCACAGCAGAATGGCTTTCATTAAGCATCTCTGTGACCACGGCCTCCAACCACCCTCTGCTACGCGTCAGCATTTGAAGGAGGAGGTGCCTCTCTCTCTGACCGCACGGAGTGGAAAGCTACACTCGGTCGGAGATCTGGGGCCAAGGCCACCCCTGCCCGGGGACTACTGCACAGTGACTGAGCCTCAGTGTCCTCTTCCGGGAAATGGGAAGCATCCCCGCAGATGCAAAGGTCTGCCGGCAAGCCCGCTTTCCTGCCCTCTCCCGGCTCGGGGCACCAGAGGCCTCTATGGAATCTAAGGATCCCCCAACCCATCTGCCTCCCCTTGGAGCTGATGCAGGTATCTGTCCCCACCCCCACCCCCAGCCACCCACTGCCTTTCCGCTCAAAGGCCGCATCGAGCACTCCCATGGCACCTACCATTACGGCGCAGGGCCCCCAGCCAGCAGCTTGCAACCTCGGCTCTGCCCCGGAAGGCGGCCGGGGAGCTTTCAACATGACTGACAGCCCATCCTGCCCCAGAAATCCTGGCTTTGTGAGTCTGTGGCTTGGCCGTCAAGGTTTTAAAAGCTCCCTGGTGAATCTCTCCCGTGAAGCCACAGATGAGAACCCCTCCCAAACCTCAGATAACCCCCACGAAAGGGGCACCTGCTTGACCCCTGCTAACTTCTCCGGAATCTGCCGCCGCTCCGTGTTTCCGGGTGGATCGGCCCCACCCCACCCATTCCATTCCAGCTGGGGACTCTGCATTCATAAGCACAGAGCCTGGCATTTAGTCAGTGCTCCCTAACGCCTACCCTATGCCCACAGGTATTTATGGGGCCCTTCCTCTGTGCCCGTGCTCGGGCCCAGCACACAGGCCTAATCTTGTTTTCAGCCCCATTTTGCTGATGTGGCAACTTAAGGTTCAGAGAGATCAAATCATTTGCCTAAGATCATACAGCAGGTGCGCATGGCAGCCAAGTCCAGAGCCCGGGGCCCCCTAACTTCCCCCTGCAGAGGCAGCCAGCGGGGTCAGGAGGGGACGTACCCAGCTTAAGGAGCCAGCCCTCCCGATCCGGGTTGAAGAAGGTGTGGGTCAGGTCATTCCCATCATCCTCAGGAATCTTGAAGGGCTCATTTCGGATGCTGTCGTAGAGGTTCTGGGGGGCGAAGGTGCAGTCAGCAACTCCAGGTCCCAGGGACCCTCCCGGGGTGACCTGGCCATGGTGGGGGTGCTCCAACAGCCAGGGAGGCAATGGGACCACGGGAGGAGCGGCCCTGGGAGGAGGCAGAAGGGTGGAGGGAGCCCCGGGGAGCAGAGAAAGGAGGAGAGAAAGAAAAGATGCAGCGTTGCAGCGGCCTGCAAAGTTCTTGAGAGAGACGGACAGACGGGAGAATCAGATGGACCGAGATCCCAAAAAAGCCAGAGAGCCAGAGAGAGAGAGAAAAGAGAAACAGAGAGATGAAGACTGAGGTAGGCCCGGGAGCGAAGGAAGAGAAAAGAACCAGACAGGTAAGCATGACCGCACTCGCCAGCTCGGGCAGCGGGAGACACACGGGGAGGAGGGCCCGGGGCACGGAGAGGGACGGCGCTGGGCAGGCGGGCGGGGTGGGGACTATAGGGAGGGGAAGAGGGGGCCTGACCCTGAGCAGCTCCTCGGGCAGGTCCCCACCCTCGTTGATGCCCCGGTTCATGGCCACGAAGCGCTCCAGGCCCGGCTTGTCCCGGACGTTGGGATTGTGAAGGCTGGTGTTCAGCATGATCACGGCGAAGGACAGCACGTAGCACGTGTCTGCATCAGACAGTCAGGTGGTGATGACATAGGTAGGTGGGCCCCCGGCCCCTCCTTCCCAGGCCCCAGGAGTCCGGGCCCCCACCTGTGGACTGGAAGACCCCGGGGTTGCATAGGCAGTACCGCTGGGCAAAGGCCTCCATCATCCGGTCAATCTTCTGGGCCTCTCCGGGGAGGCGAAAGCTCCAGAGAAATTGCCTGCGTTAGAGAGGAGCTGGGGGTGGGTGCCAGGACTGGAAGAACCCCCCTCCCCGCTCTCGGTCCGTGTGTCAGGAGCCAGCCAGTAACAGCCTCGTGGCCTCAGCAGTTGTCTCGGGTATGGATCCAAGCTGACCCATAAGCACTGGCCGTGGGACTCTGGGCGAATTTATACAGAAAAAAACCTTTCTTTCTTTCAAGTTTGCTAAACAAGTCTGCCAGGGGCTTCTTTTGCCACACAAAAGGAGGGTCTAGAGACAGCAATGCCAACATAGTGGCAAGCACAACCCAAAGAGAGAGAAAATTGACCTTCTGACACCAGCTGAACACCTGGATACAGCTATGCCTGAAGCAGGCCCCACCACGGACTTCTGTGTTCCATGAGACAATCGAGTCCCTAGTTTTTGTTTCTGTTTTTATTCTGAGTAGGGTTCAGCAGTTGTAAAGAGAGCCCTGGCAGGTACATCCCTGCCCTTCCAACCCCATCCCTCTCACCTGAGGGCCTGCACCAGATTGAGGTCAGTAAATTCATGCAGATCCACAAAGGCATGGAGCACTGCCAGGTTCAGCTCTTCCCTGAAGGGTGGACAGAGACAGAGTCATGCACAGGAAGGAGTCTGGGGAGGCTGGGGTGGGAGTGGACTGGAGGGGAATGCTGGGGGCAGAGTGGCTGCCTCTGGAGCCGGTGAAAATTTGAGCCTGGCCCCATCACAGGCCTGGCACCGGGACAGGAGGACTCAGAACACGCTCTTGGGAAGACCATCTGCTGCAAGGTCATCCCTGGTCTAGCTGAACCTTTGTCGTCAAGGGAAACCCAGCAAACGTGCTCTACCTGCTATCACCTCCCTGCTGACCCCCAGGTTCTGCAGATGTCCAGAAATGGCCTCCATCTACCCCAGGCAGTTGCCCCGCAGCCCAGCTGTCCACCGAACAATCCCCACACCACCAGCTGTCCCCAGATGGTCCCTGGACATCTACAGAGGGCTACCACCTCCCCGCGATGTTCAGACAGTCCCCCACATACCCCAGATGTCCCCACAATCCCCAGACGACCAGACAGTCCTGATACAAGCCAGATGTCCCCACAATCCCTCAGCAACCCAGACATCCCAATGGTCCTGTGCACCTCACATGTTCAGATCACCCCCGATGTCCACAAATCCCTAGGTACCCCAAATGTCCACAGAAAATCCTCATGCCCCAGACGTCCATGGGTCCCCATGCTCCCTGACAATCGCCATACTCCCTAGCTGTCTATGTAGTTCCCATGCATGCCAGTTGTCTACACGATGCTCACACCCCCACAATGCTCACAGTTGTTCTCCGCTGTCTCCACACCTAAGTGGATGGGCCTCGACTTTCCAGGTGTCCACAGATTCCCATGCCCCCCCCCCCCGATGATCAGACAGCCCCAAGTTCAGGCTTCCACAGACCCCTCCATCAGTTCATTTCTGTCACAATCCAGTCAGAAGGCTGGTCTATCAGGGCCTCTCCTCGGGAGAGGAAGTTGGCAGTAAGGGCAGGAGCTGGGCGCAGGGGACTATGGGAGCTAGGTGGGGTCTCACCTCTCCCCCAGGTAGTCCCCGATGGCTGTCTTGTTCAGGCCCTCGCCCTTGTACAGGAAGCGGGCGATCTCCTCGGGTGTGTTCTGCAGAAGTTCATTCTCCACCAAAAACTGGATCCCCTGGTGGGTGGAGGCCGGGTCTCAGCCCTGAAAGCCAGAAAGCCCTGCCCCCCACCTCCCCAGGGACCTCAGCATCCACACCCACCCCCGCCCTCAACAGAACTGGCCAGGTTTTGTTTTCAGGCTTCACTCAGGTCCTTAAATACCGGCCCTCCCACCTCAGAGCCTTTGCACCTACTGTGCCCTCTGCCTTTGCCTGGTTAGTCGAGCACCAAGAGCAGGGTCCCGCAAGGAACAGGAGCCCAATGAGTTTGTTGAATGTCTGACAAACTGCAACTGCTCTGGCCCAGAAGAATAACATCTGAAACTGTTCGCAGACAGCAGTACATCAAGGGCTGTGAGGGCCAAGCCTCACGCCGGATGGGGTGTTCTCTGGCTCGCCCTGTGCCATGAAACCTACATCTGACTCTGGAGTGTGGTATCCACGTCTTGGGGCTCGCCGAGGGCAAGGTAAGGTCAAGTCCTCTCTGGGGCTCCAGCGCGGCCCACAGCACAGGGGCAAGCCTGAGAGGGCCTCAGAGAATGGGAATGACGAAATGAACAAACACCTTTCTCCACCTGGTGAACACGGACTCGTCCTTCAAACTGGACCTGACTGTCCTCTCCTCAAGGAAGCCCTCCCTAACTTTACAAGGCTCCCACCGTGAGGGTCCACAGCCCTGGCAGCTCTCTGAAGTGGCCCTGGTCAAACCTCCTTTGTGCATGTCACCATCCATGTTCCCTGCCAGACTCGAGCTCCTCCTGAGCCCCTAGGTGGCCCCACAAGAGGGTCCAGAAATATGAACAGAAAGGGGAAGAGAGCCTCCCAGTCAGAGGACACAGCACGCGCAAAGGTCAGGAAGGTAGAATGCCCGGTGAGTGTTCAGAGAACAAATGGACAGCCTATATCTGAATGTGGGGATTAGGACCACATTCCTAGTAGATCTTTAACTAGCACACTTCTGGAACCTAAAGGTGCCAGACCCCCACCCCCCCCCACCCCCGGGCCTGAAAATCGGCCTGATGGATCCCAGCCCTATGGCCCAAGCACCTTCTTGGGATCCATGTTGAACTTCTTCCTGCCCATTGCCATCTTCCGGTTCCGTTGCAAGGTCTTACTGCAGGAGAGAGCAGGGGATGGAGGCTCAATGCCTGGGCATCCCTGGCCTGGCCCCATTACCCCCAAGTTCCCCACCCCAGCCCTCACCTGCCCTCATTGGCCTCCAGACCCTCCACCTCGCTCATGGCTTCACTGAGCTCCTCCCGAAGGCGCTGGATCTCCACCAGCAGCTCTTGCTTCCGCCGCCGAATGTTCTCCAGCTCCATCCGCTCCTCCGGTGTCAGGTCTGGGGGCTCTGAGGGTAGGGTCAGGGGTTGGAGGTCAGTTCTGGGGACTGGGAGCCTGGATTCCTGCAATCTGGGGGAGGACAGGGCTGGGGCCGGCAGGACCAGATTGCAGGGGAGGATGAGGATGAGCGTTGGGCCTCCACTGTCTGCTGGAAGAAGAGGCTGGGGGTCTAGATTCCTCAACCCCGGGGAGGAAGGCCTGCGGATGTGGACACTTAAGTCCTGGGGGAGGAGGGGGAGGCTAGGGGTCAGGACTCCTGAGTTTGAGGGAAAAGGGGGCTGGGAGGCCAAACTGGTGGGTCCATTACTTGGAAGGGGGCTGAGGCCTTGGTTTTCTGCCTCCATTCCTGGCGAGGTAACTGGGAGCTTGGGTGTCGGGACTCCTGGGTCCGTGGAAAGTAACTACGGCTGGGAAAGCTGTGGACAGCTCGTAAGAGTTGGGGTTGGGGGCGGGGCATCGAAGGCCCCCGCCCCCGCCTTAGCGGGATCTCTGCAGCCCCCAAGATTTCTCCCCACCCAACCGCCCCAGAAGCCCCCCTCCCGGCTCCCAGCAGGCACTGGGCTCGCCCGGCCCTTCCAGCGGGAATGGTTCCGCCCCGGCCTCGCCTCCACCGCTCCATCCCGCCCCCTCCCGCCGCCACCGGAAACAGGCTCGGCCCAAACAATGGCCTGGAACGCCCTGCTCTCGGGCCCCGCCGGAAGCCCGTCCCGCGCCCCACAAAAGCTAGGCGACGACGGGGCCGAAAGGCTCCGCGCGGCGCGCGCCGGGAGGGATGTTCGCGGCGGAACGTTGGGGTCGAAACGCTCCATCCGCTCCCAGCCGGCCCCGCCCCTCCCTGACCTACCATAGACACCGTCCTCCATGGCGGCTAGGAAGGCCCGCGGGGAGTCCGGGGCGGTCCCGCCGGTCGGGCCTGGATCCGCGTTGGCCCGCGGGCTCGGATGAGCCCGCTCAAACGCCCCGGGAGCCACCGCCGCCTCCTCAGCGCCAGTCCTCAGCGCTGAAAGGACTCTCCCTTCGCCTCCCAACCGCCCCGCCAGTAGGGACCGCCCCTCGTTTTGACACCGTCCAATCCACGGAGGGCCCTCTCGTCTGCTCCGCCCCCGACCCCGAAGGATCGTCCTCCAGGGCCAATAGGCACACAAGGAGCAGACGTAGCACTGTCCGGCCGGAGCTAGACGGCCCGTGGGGCCAATCGGAGTGCGGCCAGAGAGCCGGGCCCCGCCTCCGAAACAAAAGATGGCATTTGGCTGGTGTGCCCGCCAATGAGAAGGCTCGGAAAGGAGTCGCATGGAGGTGGGACAATGCGCGAGCAGAGAGGATTGCGCCTGCGCAAGGGCACGGGGAGGATGCTAGTCCAATCCAGCCCCGCCTCTAGTGATAGGTTGCTGGGGAGCGGTACTTTGTTAGTCTCGTTGCCGGGGGGCGGCGCCACAACTGTCTGCTGTTTCCGGGAGCCACACCTCCTTGGCTGGCCAAGCAGGCTTTTGACCGCAGCGGTTGCCAGGCAACTGGGAACGGCTTTGGCGCGTCTTTTGGCCTCTGTCCTTCTGGTTCTGGCCCCTCTGATCTCCAGATCCTTTCCTTAACCCCTCTCAGGACTTTCCCGTCCACTTCAGCCTCTTGAGAGTCAAGGAGTGGTGAAACAAAAGACTTATTCTTTCTACGCTATTGGGGGTCTGTCATGGAGAATGGGACGTTAGGGGAAGGCCAAATATAGTGAAGGCTCCGCCTCCCTGGCGCCTTCTGCCTCTCAGGCCCCTCCCCCTCTTCCTCAAGCCCCTCCCCCTATAACAACTCCCTTTACTCAACATCCTTCCACCTCTCTGGTTCCTTCCTCGCTCTCAAAGTCCCTTCCCTCCTCTGTGACTCCCCTCACTTCAGGTCCCCGCTCTTCTTAAACTCCTCCCCGCTCTCGGAGTCTCCCCACCCCGCTCCGCCCCAGCCTCTGATTTCCATTCCTTGCCGAAAAGGCAAGTGCCGGCCGCTGGCCCGGATGGAGTACCTGGGCATCCCTGTCATGGGCGGGTCCCTAACTGGGTCTCAGGTGGTGTCTGGGCCTTGTCCTCATTTGCCGTCCCTGGCCAGGCAGGTGGGGGACAGACTCAGGGCCAGGACCTGGTTAAGCTGACAGATTAGACACGGAGCCTCTTAATCCCCTCCCTGACCTTTATGAGCGGCCCAGGTCTTGTCCTTCCCAGTGGGAAGTTACGCTGTACCAGCTTTGCCCCACTCTCTTTCCTTCCAAACAGAACCCTCTTCCTGTCCCTTCACCCCCAACTTAACATCCTTCTCCATGTGTTTCCATTACCCCCGTCCCTACCCCCAGACACCTGCACTGGGAGAACAACTAGCTAATTAATCCCATCCGGTTATTAAGTGGGGATTTTGAAGGATAAAGGGAGGTGGGGAAGCCAGATGCAGGGACCTGGGTTGTTGCCGCACTGGGGCAAGCTAATGGGCAATGTCAGTGCCTGCCCGCAGTCCTGGGACACAGGTGGGAATGTGTCCTCCTCCCTGGCACTGGCTCCTTCTGCAGTTGGCTCCCAGCCTGCTGGGCACTTAGATAGCAGTATGGTGGGGGTTGGAGGACAGGCGTGACAAACCATGCCCCAGAAGCACACTCACAGACACATCACCCAGGGCTCCCACTGATTTGATCTGGGGCACAATTCTCCCCCTGAACACATACTTTCACCTGGCATTCAGAGCTACGTTTTCCTTCCTCTGCCCCCTAAGCGGGACCGGCGGGGGGGGTGGGGTGGGGGGATTCTGGCTATTAGCCACAGCCCACACTACCCCTTGCCTGCCGTGTTGGTCACACATCCAAGTTCAGAGCTGGCCTCCGAGAGTCTCTCCCGTCCCAGTTGCTCCTGGAAGGCCATGCGTTCCAGCACCAGGGAGAGCTGGGAAATCTGTAGGACCCTCACCCCCACCCCCAGCTGTCCTCTTCAGTGAAGTGAGGAATCATCCTAGTGGCAAGGTCCTTGGAGAACTTCAAGTTTCCAGTGCCCCATTTTTACAGATGGGGAAATTGAGGGAAGAAGGAGGGGAATGATTTGCCCAAAACCACGCAGTAAATTGCGGCAGAGTTGGGATTTAGAGCAAAGCTTCCTGGATCCTCGTAAAGGACTCTATTCCAATTAGCTCAAGCTCAGTTTCTAATCCTTTTGTATGAACCACAGGAAAATATAGACAGATATCTGTATTTATATTATATATATATAATACACATATTTGAAACATCTTTAAGAAAGAGACACACATTGCTAGGTGTAGGATTCCAGAGCATCGTAGACTCATCAGCCTTGGGCCTCTCCTTCCCTTGCCCAATAACCAGCCCTGTTATCCACAGGGTCTTGCCTGGGCCCTCCCTTTCTAGGTCAGCCCAGAAATGCTGCCGATCAAGTCCCAAGTCCACCTCCCTAGAACTGCCAAGTTCTAGGAGCTGATTAGACCTTCCAGGTTTTAATAATGGACAACCCTTGATCCCTGGAGCCTTGATTCCTTTTGGCATTACAGAACCACAAAGAATCATCGAGATTCTCAACTCCACTGGGCAAACTGGAACCGGCAAATCTCAGTCATCTAGCATCGCCACTCCTTCCTTGACTCTGTGATCACTCTAGAGCCACAGAATCCTGATTCCTTTGGACATTCTAGAATGGCACTTAAAAAAAAAGAAAACAAACCCCATGGATCATAAGGAAGTATTGATTATCCCTTTGGTTTGATGTTCTACAGCCAGTGGTCTGGAGTTATCTAATATCAAGAACTCCCAAGCTGTCACTGTCGCCCTTCCAGACCCACAGACACTCTTTCGTTTTGTGCATTCTAGAAACATGACTATTTCATTTCCTCAGTAGCTCAACATTCTAGCTTCAACGTGTTCTAGAACCACCAGTGCTTGCCTCTGTGGTCAATCTAGATTCACAGAATCTTAACTCTTGGGTCTTCTGGAACCACAGGGTCTTTTCTTGACCTGTAGTCAACAATCTTTGTCATTGGTTAATAAAGATAGTCTTGAATTCTTGGGGCATTCCATAACCCTCCCTCCTTACATGGTCTAGAAAAAAATGATTTGCTACTTGGTTAGCTGAGTCGAGAAGCAACAGTCCCTTGAATCTTAGGTCAATCCAGACCTGCAAACTCTTAATCTCTGTTCCGTCCCTGGAGACAGTATATACCACTGATTCCTGACCCTGCTCGACAAACCAACCGAGCCACATTAGAGGAATCTAGAACCACCAGTCCTTGCCTCTTGGGTGGTCCAGAATTCTGGATCCCTCAGCTCTGGGGAGACTCAGGAATCAGGCTGATAAAGGGGTCTTAGGAGGGAGCATGGGCCGCAGAGGAATTAAGACCCAGTATGTCTGTGGTGGGTCCACTAGGCATGGCAGAACCTCACCAGCTAATAATTTACCCAGCAGGTCTGTCGGGCTTGGGAAACACCTGCCCCCATCCCAGGAGAGGGCCCTAACTCTCCATCTTGCTATCTCTGGGAAAGGGGTACAAATAGGGAGACACCAGCTGGGCATCACGGGGGCAGGGTCAGTGCCAGGGTTGGTGTGAGTACTTGGGGGCTGGCAGTCCCATCTTCTGCCTCCACCCCATCCCCCTCCTTGGCCTCCTCTTCCTCCTCTTCCTCCTGGCAGCAGCTCAGTGCAAGTTCATTCTCATAACAAAATGCAGCCAGAGAGCCGGGGAAACTAGATTTGGGGCTGTGGGAAGCCCGCTCTGCCTGTTCATCCAACTCCTTGGCGCTGCAGACTGGTGTCCCTGGGACCTCGTAAGTGCGGTGGAAGTGGCGATAGTCAACCTCGTACTGGGAGCCACGCTGGAAGAGGACTGGCTCAAAACGATGGCCCCAGAGCAGCTCACCAGGGAGGTAGGAGGAGCGACACTGTGTGGTCATGGCCGTGGCCTCCACCATGCCTTCGAGAATGACCACCAGCTCAAAGTCAGCCCGGGCCAGCTCGGCACGTCCTAGTTCATACAGAGGACTGGCAGAGTCGATCTCGTGCACGATGGTGATGGGAGACACAAGGAAGATTCGATCGGTGCCACCATCAAAGCCCACGTCCACATCCTGATGATCCAGTGGTATGTACTCACCCTCCGGGGTCACACGAGGCTGCAGCAAGAGGAGAGGGGCCAAAGACAGCCAGCAGGGAGCATAGAGATGAATGGAGACAGAGATGACGAGATAAAGGAACGGAGATGCCAAGGAAGGGGAGAGCAGAAACAGGCAGGGGTGGTGGGGTGAGAATATGGACCCAGAGAGAGGGGAATGGAGGCCCAGAGAGAGGAGCATGGAGGTCCAGAGAAAGGGGGGGGACAGAACCAGAGATAAAGAGTGAGGGACAGAGACTCAAAGAGTTTGGGGATAGAAACGCAAGAGAGAAAAAGAGAGGGGACAGAGGGGCAGAATGACATTGGTATCAAGTTACAGAAATCAGCAAAGCAGAGACGAAGTTAAAGAGACAACAGAGGTAGGAGTAATATCCAAGCAGCAATTGGAGAAGGAGGAGAGGGACAGAAAAATGATTTTCAATATATGGCCATTGAGCTATAAATAAGGATGACAACCTAGGTCCCACACTCTGTATTCTACCACAGCCTCAGGCTAGCCCCTGGCTTATCTATCCCCCAACCCAACTAGAAGCCCCTCTGTCCCATTGTGCGCGCGTGTGTGTGTGTGTGTGTGTGTGTGAGTTTGTATGTGTGAGTGTATGTGTGTATGTGTGTGTGGGAGGGGACAATGCAGTCCCCAGGCCAGGTATTGGTAGTTCCCCCCACCTTCCCCCATTGGTTCCATGCCCAACCTCCCAAACCATGTCAGCGCCCCACAGACTTCTGGGAGAGAGAGATCTCTCCCACTCATGAATCCAGGAGCCCCCAGATGCTGCTGGGAGTTGTAGTTCTCACCACCATTCCGTCCTCCCTCTCACCAAAGTCCAACCTCACCCCAGGGTTCTTAAGTGTCTTTACTTGGGCCAGGACAACTACTGCCCTAGAATTTGGGCAGTTTGACCACAATTCTAGAGAAACACTAGGGCGCCTCCCTCAGGGCACCAGAGGGAGCTGCTACCCCAGGCGCCAATGGGGGTCGTAGCCGGTTTGGTTTTTGTTTGTTTGTTTTGGCGGTAAGGTACAATTCAAGGGTGTTTTCCAGCCCTGTACTTCCCTGAGCAGGAGGCTGGTGGGGCCAACTGGGCCACTGACACGGGGAATGAAGTCTCCCGCAAATGCTGCGGGAACCCGTGCCCAGAGGCCATGGAGAATTGCGTTCCACAGCTCTTCTGCAGATGTGACCTGCGCCCCATCCTTGGGCCTACATCTCCCACAACCTCATAGGGGCCTGGCCTCAAGTCACAGGCCACTCTCGGTACCGCTGTGTGGGCTGGTAACTGAAAACCCGAGCCATGGTTTACACCACCCACAAACTACATCGTCCGCTCAGACCATCCCTTCGGAATACTTTCCCTACCCACAGAGGCTTCTGGGAATTGTACTTTAGAGCCTTTACACGGCAGACGCGGCCTTCTCAGGTCTAGATATCCCACAACCCCACTGGGGGCCCATCCTCAAGCCACAGGAACCTCTTTATGTCTCAAAATCTGTTTCAAGCCAAGGTCTCCAGTTAGCACTGGTCACAGACCTCTCTCTTGGGTTTCCATCTCCTACAACTGATCCAGGAAGGAGCCTCAGTCCACAAAGGCGGGGGGGAGGGGGGGCGACAGGGTTCCTGCCCGCGAGACTGCTGGGAATTGTAGTCCAC
The DNA here is from genome assembly GCF_002201575.2 of Neomonachus schauinslandi. Classification (NCBI taxonomy): domain Eukaryota; kingdom Metazoa; phylum Chordata; class Mammalia; order Carnivora; family Phocidae; genus Neomonachus; species Neomonachus schauinslandi. Next base: position 7,613,373 of record NC_058418.1, read on the forward strand.
GCACCGGCCAGGCCAGCCACACACCCCAACCTCAGGCCTCCATCTCCCACCATTCCCCCCGCGACAGGTCCCTCCCTCCTGCCCCGGCCTGGCCCTTGCAGCCCGGCGGCCCGCACCTGCAGCAGCTGGGCCCGCACGTGGGCCTCGACCAGGTGGCTGCGGCGGAGGTTCCCGACGCGCCACATGAGGCAGAGGCGGCGGTCGCGCAGCGCCACGACGGCGTTCTCGCTGAACACGAGCGTCTCGTTGCGCTTCTTGGGCTTGGCCATCTTGGCCATGACGGCGCCCACGACGAAGGCGTCGAGCACGCAGCCGGCGATGCACTGCAGCACCACGGCGGCCACGGCGGCCGGGCACTCCTCGGTGACGCTGCGCACGCCGTAGCCGATGGACGTCTGCGTCTCCAGCGCGAAGAGGAAGGCGGCCAGGAAGCTGGCCACCTGTGAGAAGCAGGGCGCGGGCGGCGGCGGGGCGGCCAGGTCGCCGTGCAGCGAGGCGATGAGCCAGAAGGCCAGGCCGAAGAGCAGCCAGGAGGCGAGGAAGGAGCAGGAGAAGAGCAGGCACATCCAGCGCCAGCGCACGTCCACGCACGTGGTGAACAGGTCGCTCAGGTAGCGCGCGCCCTGGCCGCCCAGGTTCACGAAGCGCACGTTGCAGTGCCCGTCCTTCTTGACGAAGCGCCCGCGGCGCCGCCCGGCCGGCGACGGCGCCCACCCGTTGCGGCACAGCCCCGGCCCGGCCTCCTCCTCATCGCCGGCGCGGCCCTCCCCTGGCTCCAGGGCGCCGCTAAGGCGGCGCAGGGCCCAGGCCAGGCCCATTGGGCGGGGGCACCCCCTCCACTTGGCCTAGTGGGGGGCGGGCGCCCCGAACCTGCGGAGACGAGAGACGGGCAGCAACGTCAGGGGTGCCAGGAATGGTGGGCTCCTCAGCCAGGCGTGTTCCCTGGGCCGCGGTGGCCTCATCTGGCAAATGGGCGGCATATCACTCACCCTGGAAGTCGGAACAGTACAGCATCGAGGACCATATTATAGGAGATGCTTGTGTAGCAACGAAGTCATGGCCGTGACAATATTATGGCAAGCACCACAGTAATTAGAGCACACATCTGCACGGCGCCAGACACCGTTCTGAGCGCTTTACAGGAATTTACATATTTGAGCCCAACACCGTTATTATTCCCATCTTATAGATGAGAAAACGGAGGCACAAAACGTTTAACTTGCCCAAGGTCAGAGTTGAGTAAACTAGGATTTGAGTGTCACCAATCCAGAGTCCATAGAGTGGTGACTGTTTCTCAACTTGGAATCTGCATGGAGAGATGAACCCAAGCCATCTATGGCTCGAAAACAGGCTCAGAAAGCAGAAGCAACAAAGGAAAAATGGTGGGTGAATTGAACTTCATCAAAATTAAAGACTTTTGAAGGGCACCTGGCTGGCTCAGTCCCTGGAGCGTGGGACTCTCCATCTTGGGGTTGTGAGTTCAAGCCCCATATGGGGTATAGAGATTGCTTAAAAATAAAATCTTTAAAAGAAAAAAACTTTTGGGCTTCAAAGGACACTATCAAGAAAGTGAAAAAACAAGCCACCAATAGGAGAAATTGTTTGCAAATCATATATAAGAAGTTTTTTATCTAAAATATCTAAACGGGCGCCTGGATGGCTCAGTTGGTTAAGCGTCTGCCTTCAGCTCAGGTCATGATCTTGGGGTCCTGGGATGGAGGCCCACATCAGAGTCCCTGCTCAGTGGGGAGTCTGCTTCTCCCTCTCCCTCTGCCCCCCACTCGTGCTCGCTTGCTCTCAAATAAATTTTTTTAAATCTTAAAAAAATAAAATATCTAAACACCCCTGACAACTCAATAATAAAGACACCACAATTTAAAAATAGGCAAAGGAGGGGCACCTGGGTGGCTCAGTTGGTTAAGCATCCAACTCTTGGATTCAGCTCAGGTTGTGATCTTGGGTCTTGAGATTGAGCTTTGCGTCAGGCTCCGCGCTCAGTGCGGAGTCTGCTTAAGACTCTCTCTCTCCCTCTGTCCCTCCCTCCTGTGCTCTCCCTCTCAAATCAACCAATCAATCTTAAAAAAAATTCACAAAGGATCCGAGGAGACACTTCTCTAAGAAAAATATACAAGTAGCCAATAAGATAAGCTCATAAAGCACCTAAAAAGATGCTCGATGTCATTAGCCATCAGGGAAATGCAAATCAAAACCACGAAACGCTGTTTTCCATCCACTCGGAAAGATAACCTGTGTTGACAAGGATGTGGAGAAGTTGGCACCATCGTACATTACTTACTGGTGGAATGTAAAATGGTGCAGATGCTGGGAAAAATAGTCTGGCAGTTCCTTAAATGGTTAAACATAGCTACCCTATGACCCAGCAATTCCACTTCTAGGTATCCCCCCAGGACAAAACAAACGTCCACACAAACCACTGGTACACAAATGTTCATGACCATGTTATTAGAGATAGCCAACAGATGGAAACAACCCAAATAGCCATCAGTTGACGAATGAATAACTAAACGTGATATATCCACACAGTGACGTGCTACCCAGCAAGAAAACAAAGCGCTGACACGCTACAACATGGATGAACTTTGAAAACATCATGCTAAGTGAAGGAAGCCAGATACAGAAGACCACATATTGGGGCACCTGGGTGACTCAGTTGATTAAGAATCTGACTCTTGGTTTTGGCTCAGGTCTGATCTCAGGGTCGTGAGAGTGAGCCCCAGGTCGGGCTCACTGAGGACGGCATCTACTTAAGACATTCCCTCTCCCCCACCTCTCTCAAATAAATAAATAAATGTTGGGGCACCTGGGTGGCTCAGTCATTAAAAGTCTGCCTTCGGCTCAGGTCATGATCCCAGGGTCCTGGGATCGAGCCCCGCATTGGGCTCCCTGCTTGGCGGGAAGCCTGCTTCTCCCTCTCCCCCTGCTTGTGTTCCCTCTCTCGCTGTCTCTCTCTCTGTCAAATAAATAAATAAAATCTTAAAAAAAAAATCTTTAAAAAAAAAAGGACCACATATTGTATACTTTCATTTATATGTCCAGATGGGCAAATCTGTACAACATTGAGAAAGGAGACTAGTTGTACCTAGGGCTGGGAGGTGGGGGGATTGGGGAGTGATAGCCAGAGGACACAGGTCTTCCTGTTGGGGTGATGAGTGTTTGAAAACTGATTGTGGTGATGGCAGCACAACTCCATGAAAATACTAAAAAACACTGAATTGTATACTTTAGCGTGTGGGTTGTATTCTAGGGCTCGAACGCATGACCTCGAGATCAAGAGTCGCATACTCCACTGACTGAGCCAGCCAGGCGCCCTTTTTTAAACTCCTATTTTAATGAATAGTTACAACCACCACCACCAAAAACAAAACAAAACAAAACAAAACCCCACAAAAAACCAAACCAAAACAAAACCCAAGCTCAGCCCTGACCCTCAGATCTTAGGCAAATCTAAGTAGTTTCTTCAACTGTAAAAGGGGGGAAATTGGACTTCTTCAAGGTCAGGAAGTCTCCCATTTAGATCAAGGGCCCAATCCTGGCTCAGTGGCTGACCCACTATGTGCCCTGGGGCCACTGGCTTCCTTTTCTGGAGACTTGTCTGTGGAAAGAGCCTGGGTTTTTGAATCAGGCAGTTCTGGGTTGAATCCGAGCTCTGTCACTTCCTAACTGTAGGACTGGTGGCAAGTCCCATCCCTGCCTGAACCTCAGCTCCCTTCTCTGGGAAGTAGAATCTCGGCTGCTCAACAGGGTGGAGAAGAGAGGAGGGAAAGCACAATGCATGGACCCGGGGACTTCATAACCCCCTACCCCAGCAGCTGCAGAGGCGGCTAGAGTTTAGTTATGTGGCAGTCAGTCCCATCAGTATTCACCAAGCACCCATGTACTGTGTGGCCCCTGCACCAAGCTCTGGGATCCCCATGGGCTTCTTGGCAGGGCCAGGGGTGCTCAAACTGAGAGGGCTGTTAGTCGTTAAGTTCAACATCAGTGGGTCCCCACATTACCCTCCCCGCCTCACTAAGCTCTGCACCTGGACAGCTTTGCCGTGTTGCATTCTAAGGATGCAAAGTTGCAGCTCAGATCAGAGTGGACTGGCCCTGACCGTGCTGAGCACCGACACCGTGCCCCAACCTTGACTCTTTTCTCACCCTCAACAACCCTGGGAGTTGGGAGATCATTCTTCCAGAAAGGGGTTAACTGAAGCTAATGGTTGAAGGGCCCAGGTTTGAATCCAAGCTCTGTATTTGCATTTGCAGCCCTCTCTTCCCCAGAAGTCCCCACTATGTGCTGGTCCCATCAGGAGCCACCAACAGGGTAGGGGAGGTGGTCCGCAGGCTGGGTCCTTCCATACCCGCTCACCCATCTCTAACCACAACCCTTGGATGCGTGGGGCGGAGGGCTGTTTTTCACAGAAAAGTGAACTGAGGCACTGAGGTCTTTGTCTCAGGCACCCATCCAGGCTTCTCAGGTGCCAGAGCCTGGGCGACGACCCACGGACAACCTTATCAGGGTTCCTGATCAGGTTCCTGAGCACCTACTAAGTCCTGGGCCTTGTACGGGCCCAGGGGATGCCTGCAGCCCGCCCACTGGACTCCGCCAGACCCCACTGCTCACCTCACCTTGACTGTCCAGGACACTGGGAGGTCAAGATCACTGCCCCACTTCACAGGCTGGGGAACAGGGTAGGAGACCTGGCCAGACCCACGCAGTGCTGAGGCCGGGGTGCCGGTTTGGGTCCTGAGCCTTTCCAATGCAGGCTTCTGCCTCATCAATCCCCCCACTTCAGCCCGGTGAGGCGGAAACGGCTGTGTCCATTTCACAAAGTTGATGGGGTTCTTCACCTCCAGAGGGCCCTGTCTGCATCCAACATGGCCCAGCTCACAGAGGGTGGATGGGACACGGGTTCAAGGCCTCCTCCCCCCGCCCCGCCCCTGCGAAGGCAGGACAGGAGGGAAAAGGATCCAGAGTCTCAAGTCCTCCCCCTGACCTGCCAGAGCAGCTTAATGTTTCCATATAAAGGAGACACGGGGCTTAAGGTGTATCAACTTGGTGTCAAAGTCACTGTCTAATCTGAGGCCAAGAAGCTCCACCCCCAGGCCCCAACCTCCCTCCCCCTCAAAAAGGAGCACTTTCACACTTCCGGAGACCCTGGGTGTCACCCCCGCCCCTGCTTTTCCCCCATCTACCAACAGGGTCTGGACAGCAGGTTGAAGGGCAGAGATCGACAGAGTGGGGGGCTAGGGTGTGAGGGGACAGAGGCTCAGAGTGGACAGGAAGGGTTCTGAGATGGGGAACCTAGAGAGAGGGAAAGACCCCGCATGGGGTACAGGGATCCAGAGGGAGGGGGACAGAGACCAGGTGGTGGTGGGATGCATAGAGACCTGGGCGGGGGGGTTGTCAGAGACCTAGAGAGAGGGGATAGAGACACAGCGGGAGTGGGTAGGGGGCAGGAGGGGACAGGAGAGACAGGCTGACTAGGAAAAGTTGGGAAGGGGAGATGATGTGTCAGGAAATGGGACGACAGGGAGCTGGAGTTGTGGACAGAGAAGGGCGAGAGAGGCTCGCGATGACAGGGACAAGGGAGCAGAAGGCAGATGGAGACAGGGTCAGAGACGGAGGCACCCAACCAGGGGGAGAGGTTGTTTGGGGGCTGGACTTGGTCACCGAGGGTGAGGAAGGACCTTCCTGGGGGAAACAGTGAGGATGGGGAATGTGGAGCAGAGGAGCCCAAGCAAGGAGGGTGCAGGGTAGGGGTGTGGGGGGAGGTGCGGGAGCCCCCCCACCCCTGGGGTCTCTGTATGGAGGCACATACCTGGTGGGGCAGCCCACCCCCATGCCCTCCGCCGGGGGATCCTCTGCTAGGGCCGCGGGGAGGCCTCTGTGGGTGCTGAGGGGCAGTGATGCGTCCTGGGCCCCGGGGGCCTTGTACCGGGCGCCCGACCTCTGTGTCCACAGGCGGATCAGAGGCCTGGCTGAGGGGGGGCAGGGGGTGGGGCCAGCTCAGAGCCGCAGAGGGGGAGCCAGGGAGGATGGCCAGGCAGGGCAGCTGGGCCGCAGCCCAAGCAGGCTGGAGGAGATGCGGTGGCAGACACAGAAGGGGGAGGGGGCAGGGAGACACGGGGAGGTGGGGACACAGATGAGGGAACAAAGAGATAAAGGGGACAGAGGAGGAAAGACAGAGAAATGGGGGGAGCCTCCCTAGTTCCTTCTGAGATGAAGCCTTAAAAAGTCAGGGGGACACAGGTGAGCTACCCCTCCAGAGACTTGGACTGAGTTCCACATGGAATAAAATTTGAGGCAGGTCGATCTGAACAGCACCTGATGGGGGCTGAGAGACCACATGAAGCAGGGATTCCCACTGGCCTCTCCCAACTCGGTGGCCTCTGAACAGCTGGGGTGGGGGCCCGGTTCCCGCCGCCTCCTCCCATTTCTTCACAGGGAAGCAGCCAGCAGATGAGTCCCACACACATCAGGCCTCCTTCTGGTCCTTTACTGCCTCAGGAGCCCCGGACCTTCCTCCCCGCACAGCGCCTGCCTTGGATGCAGGATGGAGGGGAGGAAGACCCCCACAGCCCCCCACTGGGAAGTCCGGGCCAAACCCTGTTTGGCAGGAAGACAAAGGGCAAAACCAGATTCTGCTGGAGGAGCCCACCCCTCAACTTCAGCCCACCCACCGTAAAGTGCTCGAGTTCCCAGGGGGGGGTGGGGAAGACCAGAGGCCACAACTGGGTCCTGGGATGGAGAGGTCAAAGGGTCAAGCCAGGTGCCAGAGCGCACAAAACATCCACAGTGACACTGGGAAACAGGCCAGCAGGTCCTCAAACAGGTGGCGGGGGCGGGGGGGCAGCCTGGGCCAAACCAAGTCTTTCTGCAGGAGGGGTCCCCGGTGCCAAACCGAGCCCTGTGGTTGGAAGGCTCCCCGGACTGAACCAAGTAGTTCTACAGTCATGGGTCAAACCAGATCGTTTGGCAAGAGGGGTCATGGGACCAAATCAAGTCCTTTCAAAGAACAAAATGTCAAACAATCCGTCATGGCGGCTGACAGGCCAAGTCCTTCTATCGGAGGAGGGCTGGTCAGCTGACCTGAAGGAGTCCCTCCCGGCGGAACCAACGCCAACCTCGGTGGCCAGGGGAAAGGCCAGGTGGGGCTGGTCAGACGCTGATGGTGCGGAAGACGGTGAAGCCCGACAGGGCGGTGCTGACGAGGAGCCCGGGGCACTGTGGGTGCCAATGCAGCTCCTTCAGGTCTGTCTCGCCCTGATGCACAAACAGGAGCTGCTGGGGGAGGTCCGCCAGCCCGGGGTCCGCGGTCTCCGCGTCGCCTGCCTCGGGGTCACGCTCCACGGCCAGGTCCCACTGTGTGATCTGGTTGTCTGCACCCGAGGCCGCGAAGACCCCGCTATCCTGGGGATGCCACTCGACCGAGGTCACGGGGGCCACGTGCTGCTTGAAGGTGGCCACCGGGGAGCCAGACTACGGGAAGAAGGGAGTCCGGGGCTCTGAGCACCTCAGCCTGAGTCCCTCGGGTGACCCAAGCCGAGCCCTTGCCACTCTCCGGCCGTCGGGTTCCACCAGGGCGCCACCCCTGAGACCCCCACAGGCCCAGGTTCTCTGAAGGGGACAGAGGGCCAAGTACAACTGGTGATATGGAGCCTAACATCCTAGAGGCTGCTGGGAACCGTGGTTTCACCTGCAAAGAAGCCCCTTCCAGCACCAGGTCACAAAATCCCCACCGCTGGTCCTCCCTGGGCATGCCTCAATTTCCCCTCCTATAAAAAGGGGTGGTTCTCGGGGCCCCAGCGTGGCTCAGTTGGTTAAGCGCTGACTCTTGGTTTCAGCTCAGGTCATAATCTCAGGGTCCTGAGATCGAGGCCACGTTGGGCTCGACGCTTAGCTGAGAGTCTGCTCTCCCTCCCTCTTGTTCTGCCCCTCTCCCCGCTCGTGCTTGCACTCTCTAAACAAATAAACCTTAAAAAAAAAGAAGGGGGGTACTTCTCAAACCTGCTGATTCTATGAAGGCCTTAAAGAGGGCACAGCTCCCAGGTTCCAGGGGCAGCCGAGGAAAAGAAAAACAGCACTTTTACTAAAGCAAAGGTGCTGCTGGGAACCAGAGTCTCTCTGAATTGGAGACGTGGGTCCAAAGTTCCAGTGGCCAATCAACTTGGTCATGGATGCTGCCCATACACCTGCCTTGGGGGCTGGAACCCGTTTCTAGAAGCTTCCTCAGGCTGACGCTATAGAACTCCTCATACCAGAGGGGAGAAAAGATTACATCGTGGGGGACCCGGAAAGGAACTGAGCCATATTTAATGGTGGCTTTGGCCAGAGAGATGCCAGAGTTGCAATTCCTCCTGCCCAGAACCCCTCTCGGCTCTATGAAGTCAATTCTTGGCTGGGTGGTGATGTCACCTCTGCTCCTGTCCTTTCTGTACCTGTTTCCTCTCCTGTAACGAACGACGTGGCCTCCGATTCTCAGCTGATTCTACAAAGTTCGCTAACAAAGAGTCTACAACTCTGAGGCGCCTGAAGCCTCGGGCTGCAAAGTCAGCTGCCCGGCTCACCAGCGGGTAGACGGGAGTTGGGAATCGAGGCTGCCACTCAGCTTCTTGTCTCCTGTCACCTCTCCAGCTAGGGGAGCAAGCAACCCTACACCAGTCACAGCCTTCCTTCCACTGAGCCCAATTCCTCATCTGCCCCCCAAAAGGGCTGGACCCCAACTCGACAGGCCTTCCCAGCTCTGGTACAGACAAGCACCTAAGGAGGGAAACCTGCAAATCCTAGCGGCTGCTGGGAGTAGGCGTTCCCAGGGCTGAGGAAATGTCCAGCTGGGGAAATACCTTGAACTGCCGCAGGTCCCAGATCTTGAGGGCCCCGTCGTCCCCGCCGCTGAGCAGGAAGGGTTCCCGGCGGCTCCAGCTGATCACGTTGACATCCCCATCGTGGGCGGCGGCGGCGGTGAGCATGCAGGCCTTGCTGGGCGCGGCCCGGATGTCCCAGATGCGAATGGAGGCATCAGCTGAGCAGGAGGCGAACACCTAGACCAGGCAGAGTCTGAGTGACCCCGGGGTGCCTGCCACCTCATCCTGGAGACCAGGGACGAGTGGTGGGCTACCCTCTTTTTCAGTGTCCCCCTCACTGGACCTAGCCCCGGGTCCCTCCTCTCCCAAAACCCAGGAGTCCAGACCCCCAGCCCTCCCTCACTGTGTCCTCAGTTGGGGACCACTGCAGGTCCTCCACAGAGCGTGTGTGGCCCACAAATGGCCGCTGGTCCACGTGCCAGGAGCCGCCGTCCGTGGGCGTCCAGAGGTGGATGTTCTTCTGACAGTCACCAGTCAGCAGTCGCCCTAGAACCAGGAGTCAGGAAACCGCCTGGGCGTGGCTGGCCACAGCTCCCTCTCCTCCCTGTACTCTTAGCCCCCACTCTTCCTATAGACCCTGCTCCCTCTCACCCCCCGGGGACTCACCAGACACCCGGGGGGACCAGTCCAGTGCAAAACCCTCGCCCATGTGGCCTGCGAAAGCGAAGATGGGCTTCACACGGGCCTGCTCGTCCCGGAGGAAGGTCGCCAAGGCCTGGGGGTCATCCACCACCTGCAGAAGCCGCCGCAGTGCAAACACCTCCACCTGGCCCTTCTCTGACCATATACCAGCCACCGGCTCCTCACCCAGCCATGATACCTGCAGGGGCAGGGAGAAGGGAAAGGGAGGTGGGAGGGACAGGAGGCTCAGGGTGGTGACCACAGCTCCCAGCATCCGTGAGAACCAGAACTGCAGCTCCTCAGAACTCCCATAGCCCCAAGGCTGGGACACCGGCTCCCAGAAGCCTTTGTGGGGACGGAATCACAGCCTGTAAGACCAGCATGGTACCTGGGACAACTTCCCACATTGTTTAGGGGCAGCGATGTGAGTTGGAAAATGCCTTCCAGACCCCCAGGAATGGAGGCTGTTAACTCCACCAACCCTCGGAAGGGGGTTCAGACTACCAGTCTCTGTAAGCCTCTAACGTCTGCTTGCTAGGAGATCCCATTCGACCTCAAGAGCTTCCAGTAGCCCCTACACCTGACCTCTCTCCTCAACTCCAGACTCCTATCACACCGACTGTTCAAACACAACCGAAGCCAAGCTCCTAACTGCCATCAGCAACCACCTCCTTTCTGGGGCTCCCCGCCTGGCGACTCAATGACTTGTCTTTTCCTCCTCACACTCACTGCGTGCTAGCTACACTCAAAATGCACCACTTCCAACTCCTCACAACCTCTGTCACCACTCCTGCTACCCCTGTCATCCTTTCCCTTGAATTATGGCCTCTCCTCAGGACTGTCCTTCCCCCTTGCCTTCCTGCAGTCTATTCTCAATACAGCAGTCAGAGGGAATCTCTTTAAAACACAAGTCAGGTCACGATCTCAGGGTGTTGGGATCAAGCCCCACACTGGGCTCTGAGCTAGGCATAGAGCCTGCTCAAGATTCTCTCTCTCCCTCCCTCAAAAACAAAAAAAAACAACAAAAAAACAAACCCCGTAAGTCAGATCCCATTTGTCCTCTGCTCTAAACCCTCCAATGGCTCACAATTACTCCCCAAGTAAAAGCCAAGTCCTTAAATGGACCTACAAGCCCCACACAACCCATCACCCCCCTCCCCCAAATGCTGTCACTCTCCCCTTCGTCCATTTGCTCTAGTAGATGCACTGGTCTCCCTGCCTTCCCCTGAACTTCCTCAAACGTGCCACATTTGTCCCAGGGCCTTTACACTTGTGTTTCCTCTGTCTATAAACCCTTTCCCGACAGAGATCTTTGGCTCATTCCCTTACTTCCTGTGGGTCTCCGTTCAAATGGCATCTTATCATAAATACTTCCCTGCCAGCACTATTTAAAATAGCAAATTCACTCTAGGAACATCCTAATTCCCTTCCCTTCCCTTTACTCTTCTCCACAACATTTGGCACCTCTGGATGCATTTAGTTTCTGCTTGCTCCCTTCCCTGCTAGCATGTAAGGTTCACAAAACCAGAGACCTTCTGCTCTCTGTTAAATCCCCAGGGCACAGAACGGTGCACGAAACATGGTAACTCTTGTCTACAGCCATACCACCCTGAACGCGCCTGATCTCGTCTGATGAAAAATGGTAACCCTTGAATGGGAACACACAGCAAGGACTGTGGGCCAAGCACTGCCCTGAGTGCTGCTCATGCATCGTTTCATTTAATTCACACATCAACCTGCTCCGAAGGCGCTGTAAGTCAGCAGCACAAACTGACCCCACAGCCCAGGACAGTTACTGAGCAATAACAGAAAACACACATCTGTACACTAGAACCAGATGCTGTCTCTAGACACCCGAAACAACTGTAGGTTATTCCCTTTCACCCTCCAGTCACCTCATCAGGCAAGTTCTGCAATTTTCACCATTGTACTGAAGAGGAAAGAAGGTAAAAAACAGCCCCCTTATTTCTCCTAGCACACAGTGCCAATGACGATAGCTAAGACATATATAAACTAACATATTAAAATTACGTGCCAGTACTTTTCTAAAAGCTGAAAGGCATGGACGAGGGCGTTAGGGGAGGAGGTCAGAGAATGTAGAGAGGGCTCCTGGGACTGTATCTACCCGGACTCGGTTGATGCCGCCATAGTGGGGCACCATAGCGAGCTCCAGCTGAGGCTTCCGCTCTTCTTCATCCTCTTCATCTTCCTCCTCCTCCTCATCGCTGCCCTCCGATGGCGGGGGCTTTGTCCCATGCAGATTATGCATCCGAAGCATCATCAGTCTGGGGGAAAGTGTGGGGTGAGTGAGGCACTGGATGCCAGGGTCCTTAAGAGGGAGGGAGGAGAGAAGCTGGAAACCCCGACTTCTAGGTCCTGGGGGAGGGGGAGCTGGGGGCTCAGGCTCCTGGTCCTGGATAAAACCTCAGGTCTCACTCACCTGTTGCTCTGGGCGCTCTCCGCCTGGGTCCCAGCACACAGGTAAAGTGTAAGAGGAAGCTCTGTCCGGTTGTCTCCCAGGTGATCCCGGACTATGTCGAAGCTAAGACAGGGGGCTCCTGGGGATAGAAGAAGGGGTTGGAAAATCAGGATGGGACAGAGATCTCAGCCGCCTCGCGCGTGATGTTTTCACCCGTCTTACAACACAGCCTTTTCTCAGAGTGCCTCGTAAGTTAAAGACTCGGAACCAGCCCCGCTCAGGACTCAGGATTCCGGTCCCCTCCTAACTCAGGGCCCAGGAGCCCGGTGCTCAGCCCTACCAGTCTGCGCTCGGTGGTACAGCACGTAGGCCTCCTCGTCCATGACCAGCTCCTCTCCTTCGCGCAGCGGTGGTCCGCGGCCGGGCAGGTAGACCTGGGCCGGGCCTTCGGTCCCTGCGTCGCTGGACTCGGCCTCCATGGGTTCCCCGGTTTCACACGTGCGCCGCCTACCCTTGCGCGCCGCCATCTTCTAACCCTCTCACCGCGGGCGCGAGATAAGGACGTCACTTCCGGGTTGCGTTTTTCTCCTTCGGAGATCGGCTCGGCTGCACGGTTGCCTTGGAAACCTCCCAGCGCACCAATTTGAGAGGGCGGTGGCGAGAGGGTGAAGGAGAGCTAAGGTAACGGCGTCCCAGCCTAGCGACCGAGGCCTGCGGATGCGGAGAACTCTACACCCTTCGCGTGACTTTGCGGCGCTTTTCCGCAGAGCAGCGGCAAGGCCTCATGGGAGTTGTAGTTCTGTACCAGGCCAGTTTTCTCCTTCTACTGGAGGAGTTCCGAGCTCCGACTCCATCTTCCACCTTTGACTCTCATTGCTTCCTTTCCGCTACATTATTCATTTATGCAAATAAGAGTTCTTACTGGCAAGTAGACTTGAGTTTTTGCTCCCCGAGGACCTATCATAAAGCCCGTTTCCTTTTCCCTCCTTTTTATGATGGCTTTAATTCACTTCAAAATGCTTTAGTGTAGACAGGATGATATGTGTAAGTTGGTCGGTTGAATCTACCCTCTTGGGGCAGTCAGTTGCCTAACCAGGCGTTCACATTGCAGCTGTGGTCAGCGAGCACTTAATCAGAAAGTCAGCCCTCTGGAGACCACTATTACAAGTGCTTCGGCTCTCTTTATCGCTCATCAGCACCAGAGGTTTGGCTAATTGCCATAATGAAATGCTAGAAACAGATTCTCACTGGTGAGATTAACGGCATTCAAGGTAGGTGGATTGGCTAGGATATAATAGACTCTCCCCTCGCTTGCATGAACAGGATATGAAGAATCTAGCAAGCTGCGTTGCTTGCAGCCATAGGAATGGGACCCTAGACTTAATCCTGAAATGTTTTGATCCTGGATCTTTGTTGAGTTCGCTGTTCCTCCTTCTCTCTAGGTCTCTGTCCGCCCTCACCCCTTCTCATTCCTTCTCTTCTTAGAATCTTTTCTCACAGCTTCCTTCTGGGTCTTTGTCTCCCACCTCCCTCCAGGGTCAGTGTTCTCAATATAATTTTCTTTCTGCCCTCTCTTCCTCTGTGGGACTTTTCTCAGTTTCTGTTTCCTCCAGAGAAGTTTGAGGGCGGCTGAGACAAACATGGAGCTCACACTTGGACTGAGGAGGCATAAAAACATGGTTTATTCCAAACACTGCAATGTGTAACAGGAGAGTGGGAGGGGAGGTTGGTGGTGGGTATGGAGTCCCAGACCGTCCCCTCCACACCCCAGCTCCAGACCCGGCTGGAGATCTAGGAAGAGGAGGCTTTTGGGGGGGGGGTCTGCAGGGTCATCATGGGAAGGTCACAAATAAGGGCTGGATTTGGTGAGGCTGTGGTTGGTGGCACGTGGGGCTGGTAGTGAGGTGCGACAGGGTGGGAAGTTTTGGCCCGATGTTGGTTGGGATCCACGCTAGGGCAGGGGGAGGCGGGGCTTCCGTTGGGAGTGTCCTAGGTCAAAATAAGGAAAAGCGACCGAGGATGGAAAAGGAGGAGGGTGTGTCAAGGTTTGACGTCAAGAGTCACAGTCTGGTCGGGGTACAGTCTGGGATTCGGGTCACAGTTTGGGGTCGGGGGTCACAGTCTGGGGTCGGATGACCATTTTTAGGGGTCGGAAGTCACAGTCTGGGGTCGGATGACCATTTTTAGGGGTCGGAAGTCACAGTCTGGGGTCAGGGTTTCTGTGTGGCGGGGCCAAGGTCTGGGGTCACAGTTTGGCGAACGCGTCTCACAGTTTTGAGTCCCAATGGATGAAAGGTTAAAAACGGGCTTCCCCGGAGGCGCGGCTGGGGCCGGGGAGCTGCACAGTGATGAGGGGGCCACGGCCCCGGGCGTGGGGGTGGGACGCGGGCGTGGCGTGACCCCCCACCTCCCGCCCCATCTGGTGACGTTAAAAAGCCCTTGTCGGGTTTAAAAAAAAAACCAGGATCTCCAGTGGGCTCCGAGACCCCCACCTTTCAGGCTGGGTGAGATTTGGGGGGCCCAAATTCCTTCCGGCTCGTGGTGCCCCCAAAGCGAGGGGGCGCAGGACGCTGCTCCAGGCGGGGTCCGGCCAGGTCCATTTGCTCCTTCCCAACCCACGCGGGTCCCGTTCATTGCGCGTGCCCCCTCGGGCCGTGGCCTGCGCTGACCGAGGGGGCGCTGGAGCCCCCTGGGCCGCGTCATACCTCGGACTCGAGGCTGGAGAAGTGCGCGGAGCCCCTGCGGGTACCCAGGTCCCCGCCCCGGTGTCTCCGGTGGGGCGCGGCGGGCAGCGGCGGCCCCCAGTGCGCGGCGTGCGGGCACCGGCGCGCGTGGCGGGAGGGCCCGGTGAGCCTGCGCGCGGGGGCGGCGCGGGGGCACGAGCTGAGGTCCTCGAGCGAGCGCGAGGTGGGCGCCGGCGGCGGG